>NC_090815.1:120337552-120680918 GCF_000390325.3 Nicotiana tomentosiformis | reverse complement strand
CTTATTTATACTAATCACCTAGGGGCTAGTGTGTAAATAATAATTATTCCACGAGTCCTTCTATATTTATAAATAAGTACACCCTCTAGAAATTTCTACATAACTAGTATGTCATCACTTTGTAACTTGCCATCCTCTTCAACTATGTCCGCCCAAGTTTTCTTGCTACCACCATGCTCTATTTGCATGGCGTGAAGATAGGCTTTGGAATCCTTTACTTTCGGCTTAGATTCCAAGCGCATCCCCCAATGCAGGTGCTCACTGGCTAGATCGGGCTGTTTGTACCTTTGCTAACTCTTCTGCGTGTATAGAAGGTTGCTCTTGTGTCACCCTTGTGTGCCTGAGCAAAGTTCCCTATCATTGCTGCAAGCTTCCCTAACTCCGGGCATTCACTTGCGCGATGTGATCATTTACAGAAGTAGCACCCTCCCTTGCTGTTTCTCTTGGACCCTTGCTTGTTATGGGATGGACCCTTGCCATTGCCCTTGTATACCTCGGCTATCCTTTTTCCGTTGTCCTTGTTATGATCTCCCCCACCTCTCTCGGCGTTGCCTTCTTTGGACTTGACAGGATCCATCTTGAAGTCAACGAGCGACTCGACTACCGCTATGGCTTCATCCAAGTTGGCTACTTGATGTCTTCTTAACTCCTGCTTTCCCAATTTTGCCACCCATCCATGAAGTAGAAGAGTGAATGTTCCTTGGATAATGACGTGATTTGCAGCTTTAAGGTAGTGAACTCGCGCACATACTCCCAAATTGTGGCTGTCTGTCGGAGCTCCCTTAGCTTCCGTCTAGCCTCATACACCACATTCACTAGGTAGAATTGCTTCTTCACCTCCTTCTTAAACTGTTCCCATGTCACAAACTGTTCTCCATGTCAAAACACTTTCGACGCCACCACAATACGGCAATCTCTGAGATGTATAACACAACAATGTTGATCTTGGCCTTGTCGTCTTTCAGTTTGCCGTTCTTTATGTAGTTCTCCAAGTGATAAAGGAATTTCTCCACTTCTTGTGCATCATGAACACCTTTGAACACCGGCGGTTCGGGAGCCTCGATCTTGGCCTCCCTCATCATAATAACATTACTATCTGCCTCGAATACACCAGTATTGACATGTTCCTCGAGTAGTTCTATCTTTTCCTTCATAGCTCAATAGTACTCAAGGCCTCCATGAGTCTGTATTCCAAGGCAGCGATGGTTTGCCTTAGCTCCATCTCAGTATGTGTACATCCCTCCAAGTCCTTTCGGATACTCTCAATCTCCTCAAGAGTGTGTCTCTCAAGAACGCTAAGGGTGCCTTCCACCTTCCCCAACTGTTGGCAAAAGATCTTCACGGCATCCATCCCCACATTCACCTTTATCACCCACTCTTTATCGAGTGAGACGTCTTCTGGCAGGACCTTCACTTCATCCTCGCTCGCCTTAGTGGGAGATTATTCTTGGAATGTAAGCCCCTCGTTTGGTACAATCTCGGGCGACACCTCCTGGCTCTTGTTGGTAGCATTCCTCTTTTTGTTACAGTTCTTCTCGCCAGCAACATCCTGGATGACATTGGCTTGGGTGTTGACAGCGTTAATTTCTCTGTCCTTCACCATTCCCTTAGTTGCAACCTTTGCTCTTATACCACGTTTCACGTCCTTAGTCTTCAACTAAGTGCACGTGCGGTACTTGACAACTTGCTCACGATTTTGCACAATTTTCTCACGTTCTTGCTATGCCAAGTCAGCCTTACTGCATTAAAGATCGCTAAGGGGATGTTAGAACACAAGAGAACACAATATCACGTTCTTATATTAGAGAGAACTTGATTGTTTTGCTTGTTATATTACAAATGAATGCCACATATTTATACAAATCACCTAGGGGCTAGTGTGTAAATAATAATTGTTCCACAAGTCACAATTCTCTTTGTGTTCTTTCTACCATTCCCT
Source organism: Nicotiana tomentosiformis (assembly GCF_000390325.3). Classification (NCBI taxonomy): domain Eukaryota; kingdom Viridiplantae; phylum Streptophyta; class Magnoliopsida; order Solanales; family Solanaceae; genus Nicotiana; species Nicotiana tomentosiformis. The sequence continues at coordinate 120,678,979 of NC_090815.1, read as the reverse complement.
TAGTGATCTTGAGTGTAGTAAGGCTGATTTGGCATAGCAAGAATGTGAGAAAGTTGTGCAAGATAGTGAGCGAGTTGTCAAGTGCCGCACGTATACTTAGTTAAATACTAAGTACGTGACATTGTGCAACTTGTCTTGTGTAATGACCCAATATGTCATATTTAATTTAAATATTCATTTATGTGTTCTGAGACCTCGAAAAGCACTATTCAGCATTCCTCAACTTGCATGCGCAGTCCGTAAATTTTTCCAAAAAGTTTTTATATCAAAAATTGATTAACATGTGAAATAAAGCTTTAAAACTCAAATGAGTTGACTTCGGTCAACGTTTTGAGACAACAGACCCGGATCAATATTTTGACAGTTCCTGTATATCCGTATCGTGATTTGGGACTTGGACGTATACCCTCAATCGAATTCGAAGGTCCCTATCTCAAATTATCGATATTTAACTTAAACTAGAAATTTAAAAGTTTAAGAATTCCTAAATTTTGTCATAATTGGGTTTTTGTTGATACCGGGTCCCGATTTACATTCCGAGAGTTTGATCAGCTTCGTAACAATATTTATAACTTAAGTATAAAATTTGAAGTTATTCTGAGGTACGTAGGCACATTTTCCGTTATTTTTGAAAAATAAAAAATAAAAGGTTTGATTTTATAAAGCTTGAATTTATAAAGTTTGACTGGAGATTTGATTTTTGAGCAAACGACCCCGGAATTGAATTTTGATGATTCCAATAGCTTTGTATGGTGATTTTGGACTTCGGCGTACGCTCAGATTTGGATTTGGAAGTCCATAGGACAATTCTGCGCATTTTGGCAAAAGTTGGAAAATAGAAAATTTTTGGAAAGTTTGACCGGTAGTTGACTTTATTGATATCGGGGTCGGAATTTAATTCTGAAAAAATTGGAATAAATCCATTATGTCATTTATGACTTGCATGCAAAATTTGAGTTCATTCAGAATTAATTTGGCATGTTTCGGCGCGAGTTATAGAATTAAAAATTTCATAAATTCATAAGTCCGAATCGACGCGCGATTTGTAGTTCCGCCATTGTTATGTGTGATTTGAGATCTCTAGTAGGTCCATAATATATTTTGAAACTTATTGGTGTGTTCGTACAGGGTCCCGAGGGGCTCGGGTGAGTTTTGGAGTGGTTACGAACCATGTTTTAAGTAATTTGTAACTGCTGGTTTTTGACAGCAGTGTGCGAAATTTCTGATGTGCAGAGATGACTTTGGAAGCTTATATCTTGCAATCTATAAGAAATCTGGAAATTATCAAAACATAAAAGTTGTAGTCCTTTGATTCTAGCTTCCATAAATATAAAGCATTCATTATTTAGACATTTGTACAGAAAGTTACGATTGATTGACTGAAGGCTAGTAATGCAAATTTTGTTTGCCTGGCAACGTGCATCGTCTGAAATTTCTGATGCACAGGGCTGACTTGGAAAGCTTATATCTTGCAATCTATACGGAATCTGGAAATTATCAAAACACGAAAGTTGTATCTCTTTGATTCTAGTTTCCAGAAATATAAACTATTTATCATTTGGACATTTGTACAGAAAGTAATGATTGATTGACTGAAGGCTAGTAATGGAAATCTATGCAGTTTTTGTTTGCCTAGCAGTGTGCATCGCCATAAATTTCTTATGCACAGGGCTAACTTTGGAAGGTAATATCTCGTAATATATAAGGAATCTGGATATTATCAAAACATAAAAGTTGTAGCCCTTGATTTCTAGTTTCCATAAAGATAAACCATTCATTATTTGGACATTTGTACATAAAGTTATTATCGATTGACTGAAGGCTAGTACCACAATTGTTGGCTTGAAACTTTTGAGACAAGTCACATCTCATAGATGCGACTTGCCTGGACAGAATATATATGTCCGGAGTCCGACATTTTTGTTCATTTTTTGAGTTTTAGACCTCGGTTTTGGGTTATTTCAGAGGCATGTTTCACGAGTTTGAGTTGGGTAAGTATTCTTTATCCGAAATTAGTTATATTTCATGATTCCATACTCATTTACATCATGAATCCATGAATTAATGGAAGAAAAATCAGAATTCGGAATGAAAATTTAAGATTTGAAAGCCAATCTGATGTCGGAATTCGATAATTTTTATATGGTTGAACTCGTATCGGAATGGGAGTTCGGATATCGTGAGTTTTTTCGGGATTCGAGACGTTGGTCCCACTGTCAGTTTTTTAAATGAATTTCGTATTGTAATCCGAAAAATTAGTAATTGCATATGGAATTAATTCCTACGATTCGTGTTGAGAATATTGAATTGTTTGTGACTAGATTTGAAGCTTTCAGACATCAATTCGCGAGGCAAAGGTTTATTGGAATCTTGAATTTCTTTGCGAAGCGAGGTAAGTATCGTGGTTAACCTTGACTTGAGGGAATAGAACCCTTGAATTATTGTTACGTGAATTTCATGTGTAACGACGTATAGGCGAGGTGACGAGTGCCCATACGTCATCAAATTGATTGTTTGCACATTTATCTGGAAATCATAAGTTATTTTAAATCATGAATTAATTATTATATTAATTATTTCTCTAATATTCCTTTGTCACGGCCCAATTTTTCCTCCGTTGGGTATCGTGATGGAACTAGTCATAGGGACTAGCTAAGCCTAACATTTACTGAATAACAACAATAATTAAATAACATCTAACAATTTTTTAAACAGAAATCTCTATAGAATTTACAATTCCAAAAACCGGTAGTACAAGTCATAAGCTCAATAGAGTTTGCTATAATTTTCTAAATACAACTTTTTGAAATAAAGTAAACAGTGTGAATACAAAATAGGAAGGTGACTCCGAAGCCTGCGAACGCAGTAGCAGGTTTACCTTGAGTTTCCACAGCAACAATCCGCACAGCTAGTTAATGATCAACTGACTTCGAAATATCTGGATCTGCACAAAAATATGCAAAAGTGTAATATGAGTATACCACGGCGGTACCCAGCAAGTATTAAGACTAACCTTAGTAGAGTAGTGACAAGGTACAGTCAAGATACCTACTGGACTAAATAACCTGAACAAGTATAAGTATAGGAATAGCAGAGTATGATATTTACATAAGGACTACGCGAAATGGAAAATAATATGGTAATTTCAGTAAGAAAGGAAAACAACAACTATCAGCGGAACACCATAGTAATGACATAGAAGAACGAATGAAAACACAGCCTAAATCCAATGAACACAATTAAAAGAAGGGCTGGTAACAGCTAGATGAAAACAACCACTTTTACACCAGGGTTTAGTCAATAAACTCCACGAGGTACCGAACCTCATATTATTCACTACTCACGGGTCCCAATACCTGAACCCAAACACTGGGCATCATGTACCCTCATTGCACTTCATAACCGTACTGACAACTCACGTGCCAAATATAGCCATTCTCACATAGAAGGTAAGTAACACGGGTGTGCATATATACTCAGCAATATCAAGAAAACCTTTTAACTGATAAGAGTGCTCAACTACGTGTATGCTTGTGCAAGTGTCCTAACACGGCTAGTGACATCTAGTAAGTATAGGAAAATAAATGGACATCACGTAGAATTTTTTCTCACAACTTTCTACAAGATAAAACTCACACAGGTAAGTGTACCACTACACAAAACATCATCAAGAACAATGCCCCCAGGCCATCACAAGTCATCACAAATCAATCCTTGATATAGCCCACCTTGTCTCGCCACGTGTGCAATAATAAAATAAATGCCCGTCTTGCCTCGACACACGCGTATAATAATGTTCTCACCTTGTCTCGCCACATGCGCAACCCACATATATATATACCACCTTGTCACGACGCATGTGCAAATATCAATAGTAACAATAGCACGTCAGAAACCTCGTGCAACCCACTAACACTCGTAAGACAAAAACCTCATGCATCACAATAACAACAACCGCATGGCAGAAATCTCGTGCATCACAATAACAATAACCGCAACAATGACAAAGGGTGCGGAAAATAAGTCAACTCAGAGATTCCAGAACTTAAAGAAACGGAGAAACTAATGCACAAGGAGTATCCACAATCGGGGAATGCTAGTCATAATAAGAAAATCTCAACAAGAAAGGAAATACTATGTAACAAAGGTCCACAATATACAATTCGACAACGAGGGAACTAACACAAGTCGAATAATTCCAAATAAGGACAAGTCAACCATAATATAGGATATATAACTTCATTTAAGGTTGGGCAATTATGAAAAAGATACAACAAAATAAGTTAAGGATAAGCAGCAGAAAGATAATCATAGTCTCAATTAAGGATGAATAATTATAGAAAAGATAATTATACCTTCAAATAAAAATAAGCAGTTAGGGTAAAGATAACATGACAATAGAAGAGATAACAATTTTAGGTAAGGCGCAGATGAATCAAATAAGCAACAAGAATGGATCATGAAGTAATTAACTCTAATTAAAGGAGGTAGAGGTGAAACCGGTAATTTAGAAACGTATTAAAAAAACAACTACATATTCAGTAAATACAAGAACCTACAAACACAAAAAGACAAACTTTCCACAAATAAGTCTGAGCACCTACTCGTCACCTCGCGTACACAGACTATAATTAGCATAGAAGACTCAAATCATAAAGGGTAGTTCCCCCACACGAAGTTAGGCAAAATACTTACCTCGAATATGAACTTCTCAAATATTCGGTGAAATGGCCTCCGGATGGCTCAAATCTATCCAAAATAACTTCAAAGTACAAATGAAACTTATAAGAAACTATTTCGGATCATAAAGCCTCAATATTTATCAAAATCTAAAAATCGACCCAATCGATTCTAGGTGAAATTTGCGTTCGCGTGTCCCCTCAATTTTCCTCAACTCAAAACACAAATTAAATGATAAAAATAAATATAAAATCATGAAAAATAATAAATTCTAGGTGAAGAACACTTACCCAATCGATTTTCTTGAAAACCCCACAAAGAATCGCTCAAAACCGAGCTCTAGGACTCCAAAAATAGTGAAAATGGCAAACCCTCGGAATAGAGTACTATTTATTCTGCCCAGATCTTAAGGCATCGCGAATGCGGAAGGGTGATCGCGTTCGCGAAGAAGAAAAGTGAAGGCTGCCAGAAGAACCTTCGCGCAAATGGACGCGAATGCGAATCACAAGGGACAAGAACCTACGCGAACTCGAAGGTTAAATGATCACCAGTGCTAAGGGCCTGGTTTCTACTACGCGAACGCGTAAGGAAGGATGCGAACGTGAAGAAGGAAAAACGCAGACCTTCACGAACACAAGAGCTTGAATACAAACGCGAAGAGGAAATATTAGGCGGGTCAGTAGAACACTACGCGAATGCGAAAGGCACTTCGCGATCGCGCAAAAGGACATCAGATGACAGAAAATAACAGTTCAAAATAGGAGGAAATGACCCGTGGCCCGTCCGAAACACACCTGAGGCCCATGGGACCCCGTCTAATCACACAAACAAGTTCTATAACCTAACACGGACTCGTTCGGGGTCTCAAATCACATCAAACAGCGTCAAAACTATGAATCGCACCATGAATCATACTTATGAACTTTCAAATCAATCCGGAATAACGTCAAAATTTGCAGGCAAATTCCAAATAACATAACGAAGCTGTTCTAACTCTCGAAATCGCATTCCGACCCCGATATCACCAAAGTCACCTATTGGTCAAACCTCTCAACCTTCAAAACTTCAACTTTTCTAACATTTGTCGAAATGCTCCAAATTACCCAACGGACCTCCAAATCCAAATCCGGAGGCACGCCTAAGTCCAAAATTACCATAAGAAGCTATTGCAATCACCCAAAACCCATTTCGAAGCCGTTTACAAAAAATCAAATTCCAGGCAACTCTTACCGCTTAAGCTTCCAAAACTAGAATCCTTCTTCTGATTTGACTCCAAATAATCTGGTAACTAAATTCAACCACGCACGCAAGTCAATACACAAAATACGAAGCTGCTCAAGACCTTATGCCGCCAAACGGAACTTAAATTGTCAAAACAACCGGCCGGGTCGTTACATCCTCCCCCTCTTAAATAAACGTTCGTCCTCGAACATGCCAAGAATAGCCTCGACGTCTTCAAATCACTGTATGCACATATCCAATATACACCCGCGGGTGACCCCACGTCACCCCAATCCACATAAGCTCGATGACACCATCTCAATTGTAATTTATCCTTTCTACTAACACAGTTAAGCCTTAGAGTCCAAATTTTCACCTTCCATTCATCTCTAAAAGACCCGATTATAAATCCACACATGGTATCAGTCTCAACCAGCTGCAACAACTCATGCCTACACCCACAAGGTACGACCACTCAACATGACACTCCACACATAGGCCCATCATAATATTTCGGATCACAATAGCTGCCCGTAATCAAAACCAGCACCGACAATTAGCCTCATGTCCGTTAGAACCCTATTTCAAACCTCCACAACACTGACAATAATGCACGAAATATGAAGACCTCTTAACTATACACCCGAATCAATAAGTCACAACTAACACAGCCGGGCACACACCCCGTAAGCTAAAACTCAAGAAGCACACATGAAAAATGACTGAATATGTAAAGAGAAACACATAAGAGAAATATCAAACAAGTCCGACAAGCAAAACTGTATATGAGTACCATCCTACAAATCAATTTAACAGGGAAAAAATAAAGTATATGAACAAATCACAAGGATTTCATCCTGATATAACTTCTACCGTGACACGCATCCCGGCTCAAACATATCAAATCATATGGAAATCGCGAGGGTCTCACCCTCAACTCTGAATCACAAGTCGAATACACATCATACCAATGGAAATATTCCACTAACTCAATTCTTCCAATAAAATCACAAAACTTACTAAACTCTCACCCCAGTAGAGTATCAAATCAAAAATCGTAACCAAATTACTCAGGAATCACATCAAACCTACCATAATAGACAATATGAATTTACTTCTACCCTCGTAACTCTCAATAATGAATAAAAATGATACACACGGGCTACCACTCATAGAATCTCCCAACACGGGCAGACACATAAACAAAATACTAAGTCATGAACTCACCCATAGGTGGGACAACAATAGGGGAACTCGCCCCGATATGCAGAACCGAAACAAAATATGAATGGTGCCCCTCTGTAACAAATCAAAGCATATCTGTATTGCATCATCTGGCACAGTGGCCTCAAGCCTACTATATGAAACAGATCAACAGGTCGGGCCTCCCCCTCTTGGGCGTCCTCTACTCCTCTGAATACCTCACTGTGACATATCTGTCCGATGTCTGGGACAATCTCGCACCATATGGTTGGTATCTCTACACTTAAAGCAACCTCTCTGCTGATGTGACTATGGGAATTGTGTGGTACGGTTACTCTGAGATGCGTGAGCACCTGAAACACTGTGTAAAGCCTGAAGTGCAAACTGAACTTGCTGACCCACAAAACCTCTACCATGCCGCACCCTGCCTCCAAAATAAGGACCAGTGGATCTCTGTGATCTACGAGGCCTCATCGCCTCCCTGTGCTCTCTCTCCTCACCTCGCCTGCCCTCTATCTCCCGTCCCCACCTGTCTGCTCTCTCCTGGTCCCACATACCCTCTATCCGGCGAGCGATTCCTACCACCTGCTGAAATTAAACATCCGACTCCAACTCCCGAGGCATGCTGAACCGAATATCATTCATAAGCCCCTCAATGAACCTACGAATTTAATCCCTAACTGTAGCGACCAAAGCAGGGGCATGTCTAGCCAAATCACTGAATCTAACGACATACTCTAATACTAACATAGTGCCCTGGCACAGCTGCTCAAACTCCGCGCGCCATGCATCCCGAAGGGACTGAGGTACAAACTCTCTCAGGAATATCTCTGTAAACTGAACCCATGTAAGTGAAGCTGCATTGGCCGGACTACCCAACTCATACGCCCGCCACCACTGATAAGACGTTCCCTTAAGCTGGAACGTAGTAAAAGCAGCCCAACTCATCTCAACAATACCCATAGTTTGGAGAATGCAATGGCACTCCTTTAGAAAACCATGTGTACCCTCTGAATCCAAACCACTGAAAGTAGGAGGGTCATATTTCTTGAAACTTGCAAGTCTAAACTGCTCTTCCTCAGATGTTGCTGCCCTGTCCACAGGCTGAACTGGAACCACAGGCTAAGTCGCCATGACACCTGGAACCTGACCAACGTGGACTCACTGCTCTGGAGTGTAGGTTGCGGGTCTCTAGGTTCCTCCCCCAGTCTGTGAAGTAGCTGGTGCAACCTGAATCAACCCCGCATGAGCCAATGTACCAAACATGCTCAGGATTTGTGCTAAAGTCTCCTGAAGTCCGGGGATAACAGCAGGCGCCTCCGGTACCTACACCCCAACTGGAGCTACTGGTGGCTCCTCAACTACTACTCTGGTAGGTGCTCTAGCTGCGGTACGTGCTCCTAGTCGACTTCTTCCTCTACCTCTAGCTACACCTGCTCCGGGAGCAGCGTCATCAATAAATGCAGCTCGCGTCCTCACCATTTGTGAGAGAATAGAATGATGATAGTTCAAACTCCGAGATCATTAAGCTCACACGATAGGAATAAAAGAAGTGAGATTGTCCTAATAGTTTTGTAGCCTCTCAAATATAAGTACAGACCTCTCCATACTGATCCACAAGACTCTACTAAACTCGCTTATGACTCATAGCACCTATGAACCTACAGCTCTAATACCAACTTGTCACGACATATTTTCCCTCTGTTAGGTATTGTGATGGAACCTAATCTTAGGGACTAGGTAAGCCTAACATTTACTGAATAACAACAATAATTAAATAACATCTAACTATTTTTGAAATAATTATCTCTATAAAATTTACAACTTCCAAAACCGGTAGTACAAGTCAGGAGCTCTTCAGAGTTTGCTACAAAGTTCTAAATACAACTGTCTGGAAATAGGTAAAACAATGTGAATACAAAATAGGAAGGTGACTCTGAAGCCTGCGAACGCAGCAGCAGGTTTACCTTGAGTCTCCACAGCAACAATCCACACAACTAGCTAATGATCAACTGACATCAAAATACCTGGATCTGCATAAAAATATGTAGAAGTGTAGTATGAGTACACCACGGCGGTACCCAGCAAATATCAAGACTAACCTCAGTGGAGTAGTGACGAGGTACAATCAAGATACCTACTGGACTAAATAACCTGAACAAGTATAAGTATAGGAACAACAGAGTATGATATATACATAAGGACTATGCGAAATGGAAAATAATACGGTAATTTCAGTAAGAAAGGAAAAAAAACAACTTTCAGCGGAACACCATAGTAATGACATAGAAAAATGAACGGAAAGACAGCCTAAATCTGATGAACACAATTAAAAGAAGGACTGGTAGCAGCTAGATGAAAACAACCACTTGTACATCAAATTTTAGTCAATAAACTCCACGAGGTACCGAACCTCATACTATTCACTACTCACGGGTCCCAATACCTGAACCCTAACACTGGGCATCCTGTGCCCTCATTACACTTCATAACCGCACCGACGACTAACGTGCCAAATAGAGCCATTCTCATATAGAAGGCAAGTAACACGGGTGTGCATATATACTCAGCAATATCAAGAAAACCTCTTAACCGATAAGGGTGCTCAACTACATGTATGCTTGTGCAAGTGTCCTAACACTATTCATGCCAGCTAGTAAGTATAGGAAAATAAATGGACAGGACGTAGAATGTTTTCTCGCAACTTTCCATAAGATAAAACTCACACAGGTAAGTGTACCACTACACAAAACAACAACCACAAGAATGCCCTCAGGCCATCACAAGTCATCACAAATCAATCCCTGACATAGCCCACTTTGTCTCGCCACGTGTGCAATAATAAAGTAAATGCCCGCCTTGTCTAGCCACACATGCATAATAATGTTCCCACCTTGTCTCGCCACATGTGCAACCCACATATATATATATATATATATATATATATATATATATATATATATATATATATCCCGCCTTGTCGCAATGCATGTGCAAATATAAATAGTAACAATAGCATGGCAGAAACCTCATGCAACCCAATAACACTCGCACGACAGAAACCTCATGCATCAAAATAACAACAACCGCACATCAGAAACCTTGTGTATCACAATAACAATAACCGCAACAATGAAAATAATTCAAGGGTACGACAAATAAGTCAACTGAGAGATTCCAGAACTTAAAGAAACGTAGGAACTAATGCACAAGGAGTATCCACAATCGGGGAATGCTACTCATAATAAGAACATCACAACAAGAAAGGAAATACTATGTAACAATGGTCCACAATATATAGTTCGACAACGAGGGAGCTAACACAAGTCGAATAATTCCAAATAAGGACAAGTCAAGCAAAATATATGGTATCTAACTTCTTTTAGGGCTGGGCAATTAGGAAAGAGATGCAACAAATTAAGTTACGGATAAGCAGCAGAAAGATAATCATATTCTCAATTAAGGATGAACAATTACAGAATAGATAATTATAACTTCAAATAAAGATAAGCAGTTAGGGGAAAGATAACATAATAATAGAAGAGATAACAATTTCAGTTAAGGCATGGATGAATCAAATAAGCAACAAGAATGGATCATGAAGCAATTAACTTTGATTAAAGCAGGTAGAGGTGAAACCAGGTGATAGCGGAATTTTGTCTTCGCTACCAGGTATGTTTGTCACAGGTAATCCCCTATGTGTGGAGGACGGTTGTCTGCCTTCGGCGTTTGTGCTTTGAAACCAGGGAAGAGCTGACCTTGGCTCACATGATGAATCTGTACTCCCATAAGATCTTTCGCGGGGGGATGATAAATCTTTACAAGCGTGCTCACCATGCTTTGATATCCATCATGGATGATGACAATGACCGAAGGTGGATGGAACGGTTTGTTGCAATTGCATCTGGTGAATTATTCCAATAGTGGCCTCATCCATTCCGGTTGCTTGGAACCATTCCAGTAAGCCTCTTTCAGTACGTTCTCCCCTCCTAAATGCTTTATTACGCCTGAATTGATCGTTCTACTTCTGTATATTATTGCGACCCGATGGGTCCCACCGGTGGTAGAAGGCTTGGACCGGTGGGTTCAAAAGATCTTGGACATCACCACGCCCGAAATTCGCTGGTGGAAAGAACTGTCCATCAAGTACAGGTGGAAGGCAGAAAATCATGGTAACTATAATTTGCTTTGCTTTAGTTTTTGTATATGTGGAATTTGACTGAATCTCCTGACTTGTTTGTCAAATTAGGTCTACCCCTGGGCTCAGTCTAGATCCCCGAAGAGGATATTTTGGCTGACCCTGCTGATACGGCGAGGCTGCTCTAGGAGGCGCTTGCTCGAACGGGTGCCTCCGGGTCTACTACGGGCACAAATATTTCTTCACGGAGTCCCCGGCCAGAGAACAAGCAACAAAAAAAAGGCGTTCCTCTACGGGCGGGGAGAAGAATAATAGGGCAAAGGTTGATGCCCCCGAATCATCCCAAGAAGCAACGTTGGCCGGTCCTGCCTCCGGGCCGGTCATAGACACTGTAGTGATTGGTGATGAAGGAGCTAGTGATGAGGGATCTTCTCTTCATAGAAGACAACGATCCTTATCCTCTCAGCAGGATGCTCAACTTTTTGATGCAGTCACATCCGTCGAGGATGATGTCTCGGCACTATGGGGAGAGTTTGATTTGGTGGAAAATGCCAAACTCCCGTTCTGGGGCCCCAATCGTTGTGCCCGGTACTGCGAGGCAGAGTACCGAGTCCTTGCCATCCTCGGTTGGTGAGCACCCGACAACCAGTACTGCCTTTGATGCAATTGTTTCTCGTTCTTCTCATTTACCATATTTTTCACAACCTTCTTCGCCACCAGCACCTGCTACATCTTTTTCATCTTCATCCCCGTTTCCCCCAACAACATCATTTCCAACTGACGCACCTAACCGTGTTGAAGGCATTCCTCTTCCCCGGTCTCCTGTTCATGGGAATTTGGGGAAAAATTATGCTGCCCCTTCTGAAGATCCTCAGAGGAGGAGGAATGTTACCCTCTCGGTCTCTACCAGGTGTAACCTTCTTTCCCAGCAAGCAGAGCTTGCGAATTACTTGAAGTCCTTGGCTCCAGAGAAGGATTGGTAAAAGATTCAGACACCTGCGGGAGAGTGTATGTTGAACAATGCCACGCATAATGCTGCAGCAGTATGTTTCTATATTTCTCTGCTATTTTTCAGCTTCTTAATGAATGTATTTTAAATTTTACCTCTTCTTATCTTGCAGGCTAATTTTCTTGCTTTCGGGGGCCTACAGAGGTTAATCCATGAGAAGGAGGAACTTTCTTCTGAACGGGATCTGTTTTTGGCGGAACGAGATCGGACTGTTCTTCGCCTCTGGCAATTGGAAACTAGGGCCACTGAGGCCGTTGTTTTGGAAGCCCGCTTGCAGCAAAGTGAGTAGGAAGTAAAATCCTTAGCCAGGAAATCGGGCCGCTGAGGATTAGGTTTGATGAAGCCAAAGCTAAATAGGCTGAGGTTCAGGATGCCATTCTTGCTGCCAATGACCGAGACACTGTTGCTACTGAAAGGGTAACTAACTTATAAGCAACCTTGAATTCTAAGGCCGAAGAGCTGATTTCTGCTGAGGCAAGGTATGCCCGGTTGGAGGAGAAGTATAAGAAAACTATCGAGTACAACATGCTCTATAGTTCAATTGTCCGTGATCTCGATGTTAGTCTTCAATCTGCTAGGTCTTCCCGGAACAATCTTTCTGCCGAGATCACTCAACTCAAAGAAGAACTCAGGTGCTGAGAGGCTTCCCTCGTCGTTGAAAAAACTTACGCCATGTACATCATGAGGAGAAAAACCTTGGAAGCAGCCAAAGCTGGCATTATTGATATTGATGCCAAAATTGCTAAGGCACGCGAGCTTGAGTTGGCTGCAAAAAATGGACTCCCGATGTGGTCTGACATTCCAGGCTCTTCTGATTCCGTTTCCGAGATTTTGGACACTGAAGAGGAATCGAAAGCGATGATGCCGAAGACCAAGCTGGGGAAGATGTTGAGCCATCGGTTGAAACGTCCATTGCTCCCGTGAATATGGATACTTCTCTTCCTCCTGGTTCCGGTGATGCTGTAGCTTAGCTTTTTCTTTCACTGTTTTTTATTTCCTTTGGCACATTCCTGTAAATGAAGACATATTTTTGCTCAAATGTTTGATTGAGTCTTATTGTTTCTTGAATATCTATGCATATTTTCCTGTATGCTTCTGTCTCCGAGAATTATCTCTTTTACTTGAGGGTTTCACTAAGTATTTGTCCAAGTTTGGTTTTTACATCTTTTTTATATGCGGCTTTGGGTGTATTTTTCCCCGATAGTATTTTTGGTTTCGGGCATTTATTCCTCCGGAACCAACCCTTTAATGGGAGGGGATTTTATAAGAGAGTTCCCTCTTATATTTACGGTACTCTGGAAGAGGACGTCTCCTGTTCATTACGGCACTAACATTTGAAGTACTTGTTTAACTTTCAAATGACGAAATTACCTCATCGTTCAGACGAGAAACAAGATAAAAGCAAAAGGATTTTATTTCATTCCTCCTGTTTTCATAGTTTACATAGGAATTTTGCTATGTAGAAAAGAAGTTTCCATGACTTGTGGCTATCTTGTACAACTTGTTTCTATGTGGCTGGCTGCACAGTCCCCAGTCCTGATGATGCGTGGCATTCAGTTTTGCCTTGCCGGATTTTTGTTCCCAGTTGACGTGGCATTTAGTGTTGCCTTGTCGGATTTTCGTTCCCGTTTGACGTGGCATTTAATGTTGCCTTGTAATCATATCATTATCCCCCCAGTGTTCTAATATGAAGAATGCAAATTGGAACACTAGAAGTCATGTATCTTCGAAGGTTCCACCAATGAATTGCTACGTATCCCTTCGCTCGGTAACATATTTTTCTTTCCCTTAGGAATTCATGTTGTCGAGTGAAAGAACACCTAACAATCATCTAGTGGTTTGTACTCATGAACGGTTGGGTAACCTCTATTCGGTAGAAAACTTAACTTCCCAGAGGGAATCTGTAATTGAATCAAAGATTATCTGACCATCCCCGAGTGGAGACTTACTTGTTTGCCTTGTTATCAAAGGTCTTATGACTGCTAGTTTTGTAGTATGATTGTCGTTGCTGCCTCGTTAAAAACATTGCCAGAAAAACCCTATTGGGATAAAAGCAGAATGAAGGGTGCAACACGTACTTTCCGTTTGACTGTTGTTTGTCAGCAGTAATATTTTTTGAGATGAGTTACGTTCTAGTTGTTGGGAAGCTTGCCTCCGTTGAGGTTTTCCAACTCGTATGACCCTTTACCAGTGATAGCTGAAACCCGATAAGGGACTTCCCATGTAGGGCCTAACTTGCATGTGTTGAGTTCCCGAGTGTTTTGAGTCATCTTCCTCAAGACTAGGTCTCCCACTTTGAAATAACAGAGGTTAGTTCTTTGATTATATTATCGCTCTATTCTCTGCTTTTGGGCTGCCAATCTTACATGAGCTAATTCCTTGCATTCCTCGAGTAGTTCCAAGTTGATTAGCATTGACTCGTTGTTCGATTCTTCATCTGCCTAGACATACCTAAAGGTTGGCTCCCATACTTCCACCGGTATTAAAGCTTATGCGCCGTACACAAGGGAAAGGGGGTTTCTCTTGTGGTTGACTTGGCCGTTGTTCGGTAGGCCCATAGCACTCCCAGTAACCCTTCGAGCTACCGGCCTTTTGCTGCTTCTAAACTTTTCTTTAGGTTTTGCACCATTGTTTTGTTTGTTGACTCCGCTTGTCCGTTTCTGATCGGATGGTAAGGTGAAGAGGTAATACTTTTTATCTTCAAATCTTCAAGGAATTTTATAACATTTGAGCCGATAAACTGTGGTACGTTGTCGCATGCGATCTCTTTCGGGATTCCGAACCTGCAAATTATATTTTCCCACAGGAAGTCGACCATTTCGTGTTCTCCGATCTTTCAATAAGGACCTGCTTCCACCTATTTGGAAAAATATTCATTCAAAATTAAAAGGAACCTTACTATTCTGGGATCCAGTGGTCCAATGATGTCCATCCCCCATTTCATGAACGGCCGCGGGGACAGAACTGAATGCAGGGTTTCCACCGGTTGATGTACTAGTGGTGCGTGGCGTTGGAACTTATCACATTTTCGTACAAAGTTTTGGCATCTTGTTCATACGGGGCCAGTAATATCCTACTCGGTCTAACTTCAGTACCATAGAATCTGCGCCCGAGTGGTTGCCGCATATTCCTTCATGCAATTCTCTCATGAAGTAGTTGGCTTCTCATACTCCTAAGCACCGGGCCAACGGGCCTTGAAAGGATTTTTTGTATAACTGGCCTTTCCCGAAGCTATACCGCGCAACTTTGGCACGCAATGCTCTTGATGCTTTGGGGTCCTCGGGCGACTTTCCATGCTCGAGATAATCGATTATTTTATTTTTCCAGTCCCAGACCAGACTAGTCGAATTTACCTAGTTATAACCATTTGTGTCCAAGGCTTAGTTCATCAGTTGTACAAGAGTACCTGATTCCGGTCCTTGAATTTTTGTTGATGAGCCCAGATTTACTAATACATCCGCTTCCGCGTTTTCTTCCCCCGTGATGTGGGTTATTGACCACTCCCGAAATCTTGTCAGTAAAGCTTGAACCTTTACTACGTATTGTTGCATACGCACATCTTTGGTGTAAAAGATTTTGTAGATCTGATTTACCATCAACTGTGAATCACATTTCACTTTGATGGCTTCGGATTCAAGTCCCCTGGCCAATTCGAGCCCTGCAATCAAAGATTCATACTCTGCCTCAATGTTAGTTAGAGGGATCGTTATGATGGTTTACCTTAAGGTTTCCCCAGAAGGCGTGATCAAGACTATTCCGAGCCCGGACCCTTTCACGTTTGAAGCTCCATCCATGAATAAGGTCCCAACTCCCGATGTCGGTTCATACACCATTATTGCCTCTTTGGTAGCCAGAGGTAATAGTCCCAGGCTGAAATCGGCCACGAAGTCAGCCAGGACGTGTGATTTAATCATTGTCCTCGTTTTATATTCTATGTCGAACTCGCTCATTTCAATAGCCCATTTGGCCAATCTACCTGAGAGCTCGGGTTTATGGAGTATATTCCTCAAAGAAAAAGCAGTCACCACCGTTATCGGGTGGCATTGAAAGAAGGGCCTCAGCTTCCGGGCGGCTATCACGAGAGCTAAGGCCAACTTTTCCAGATGTGGGTAGCGGGTTTCTGCTCCCGTTAAAATTTTTCTAATATAATATGTGGGGAATTGCGTACCTTTTTCCTCCCGAACCAAAACTGTGCTTACCGCAACTTCTGAGGCCGCCAGGTAGACTAGCGTCCACTCGAAGTTGTTTTTCTTTTTCAGCAGTGCGAAGAAGTGATGACACTTTTTCGATGATCGGAAATGAACCTTCTTAAAGCCACTAATATTCTTGTGAGTCTCTGTACTTCCTATACGTTGAATAGTTGATCTGGGATGTCCTCTATGGCCTCGATTTTGTTGGGATTTACCTCAATTCCTCTTTGTGACACCAGGAACCCTAAGAATTTACCTGATCCAACCCCGAACGCACACTTTTCGGGGTTAAGCTTCATATTGTGCTCCCTCAATGTGTAAAACATTTCTTGCAGATGCCTCATGTGGTTACCTGCATGCAGATACTTAACAAGCATATTGTCGATATATATATTTCCATAGTTTTTCCTATTTTGTTTTTGAACATCTAATTTACTAGCCATTGGTAAGTGGCTCCGGTGTTTTTTAATCCGAAGGGCATTACGTTGTAACAATACGTACCAAACTTTGTTATAAAAGAAGCCTTTTCCAGGTCTTCCGGGTTTATTTTGATCTGATTGTACCCGGAATAGGCATCGAGGAAACTAATTAACTCATGCTCGGCCGTAGCGTCGATCATTTGATAGATATTTTGCAATGGGAACGAGTCCTTCGGGCATGCCATATTAATATCTTTATAATCTACGCACATGCGAAATTTATTGTTCTTGTTAGGAACTACTACCTCATTAGATAGCCAGTCTGGATATCTTACCTCTCGGATTGAACCAATCTTAAGTAGATGGGTTACATCTTCTCTGACGAATTTATTCCTTGCTTCTACAATAGGGCTCTTCTTTTGCCTTACTGGAGGTATGCTCGGGTCTAAGATTAACTTGTGCACAACTATCTCTGTTGGAATTCCTGTCATATCCTCATGCGACCATGCAACAATCATCGTTAATTTTAAGGAATTCATTAAAATCTGACCTGAGCTGTGGGTGTAGTCTTGTTCCCAAATGGAATTTCCTTTCTGGGAATTGTTCAAACAGTGAAACCTACTTTAGTTCTTCTGTCGTGGATTTTGTTGCATCCGTTTATTCATGTATTTGGAAGTACCTTGGGACCTGATATTGTTCCGACTCTCCTGTCCCTAGGGAAACTTCCTCTGGTTCGAGGGCGAAAGCCAGTTCCGATAACTGCTATGCCTCAGGTTCCTTTCCTTTTCTATGGGAGGTCGATATCGCGTTCATATTTCTTGCGGCCGGTTGATCACCTCTCATCTGTTTGATCCCCTCGGGTGTGAGAAATTTCAGTAATTGGTGGTACGTCGAAGGCACAACTTTCATCTCGTGTAGCCACATCCTTCCAATATGATATTATAGCCCATGTCTTTATCTACTACTTTTGAGAGAGTCATCTTTGTTACGCCCTCGGCATCTATGAGCAGTAAACTTTCCCCTCGGATTGTCACGTTTGTGAGGTTGAATCCAGCAAGGAGCTTTGTCGCCGGGATGATGCTCTCGGTGAGTTTAGCTTGATCCAGAACTCTCCATTGTATGATATTAGTGGAACTTCCTGGTTCGACTAAAACATGTTTAATTTTAAAATTTAACACATTTAAAGAGATTACCAGTGCATCATTGTGCGGCAGTAGTAGTCCGTCCGTATCTTCATCCGTGAACGTGATATCATCTTCTTGGAGCCTCTTGCTATGGGTTGTTGAAATTTTTGTCTTCTTTGCGGACGAGAAGGTGATCCCATTCAAAAATTTGATCGTTTGATCGTTTGGCGTGGGGGTTCCTCTCCTGGTTTTGAATTTTTTGCATCACCCATATCCCGACAATAGTTGTTTTTGTCTTGGTCGTTCAATAATTCTCTGAGGTGACCATTCTTTAACAGCGTTGCCACTTCTTCTCGGAGGTGCCGACAGTACCTAGTCTGATAGCCATTAGTGCCATGGTATTCACACCATAAATTTGGGTCACTTTGACTGTGATCAGATCTCATAGGTCTCGAGAATCGTGCCTCTTAACTATCAATCATGGCCGGCACTAACTCCACCATGCTGACGTTGAAGTTATACTCTGAAAGCTCTAGATTATAAGAACCTCATAGTCCCGAGATTTCTCTATCCTACAGCGATTTGTTGTTCCGCCCATGATCAGTCCTCCTATCAACGATGATCTTGTCCGATGTCCGGAAGCTCTTGTCATGACCTTCCGTCTTCTCGTAGGGCAGAAATCAATACCTTGAGGTCTGCCTATCCAAGTCAATACGATCTTTCATTTTTTCCCTGTTCTTCTCATGTCCTTTGATCGATGACGCAAAGCCGACCTGATCGTCTTCGATCCTTATTTTCGATGCGTACCGGTTGTGGACATCCGCCCAAGTCATTTCTTGAAACTCGAGGATTCTTTCCTTCAGCTTCCGGGAAGCATCTGAACTCCTCGGGTTTAAACCCTTAGTGAATGCTTCAGCTGCCCATTCATTTAGGACGGCCGGTAACAACATCCTTTCCTTCTGGAACAGGTTAACGAATCTTCGTAATAACTCAAATTCTCCATGCGCGATTCTGAATATGTTGGCCTTTCGGGCTTGTACCTTCCTGGCACCGGCATGGGCCTTCATGAACGAATCTGTGAGTATTTCGAAGGATTCTATGGAATTCTCGGGCAATAATGAGTACCATGTCAAAGATACCCTCGTGAGAGTCTCACTAAATTTCTTCAATAACATGGACTCGATTTCGTGAGGAGCCAGATCATTTCCTTTCACTGTCGTTGTGTAGGTGGTGATGTGCTCCTGTGGATCTGAGGTCTCATCGTATTTTGGTACTTCAGGCATTCTGAATCGCTTTGGGATTAATTCCGTGGCCGCTTTCGGATCGTACGGTAATTGGATGTACTTATTCGAGCTCGGGACTTTCAATATTGGAGGTGTTCCCGGGATTTGGTCCATGCGGGCGTTTACTTCCTTCATGAATCGCAAGAGTTCCTCTTTGAACTGGTCGTTATCGCTGTTGAGGTCAGATCTACTCCTCCCAGCCCCGTCGGCACCAACTTCTCCCCTAGGAGTGTTGTTTTTTATTCTCGGCATTGTTTGGTTGATAGGAACAATGGGAGGAACTGGATCTCATCTGTTTGCATTATTTGAAGCGCATGATAGCGCCTGTTTTAACTCCGTCATAACCTGATCCTGCCGCGTAAGGTGGTCTAGAATTATTGTCTGTTGCTCTTGAAGGATCCTTACAGCGTCTGCTACATGCCCCTGGTCAGCCTCATCTGGAGTCGCCTCTCGTACTTGTCTGGGGTACCTCCCGTCATACACCGGCGTGGTAACTTCTCCATCATTATGAGTGTCGTTAATTGAGTCCTCAAAATGGGGGTATTCCCCTTGAACCTCAGGATTGCGAGTGTTATTAATGGTATTGATTGCTATTCTTTGTGATTTTGCTAAGACAAGAAATCAAAGCTTGTGAGTGGAAGAGGTAAGGATCAACTTAACCACACAACTTAACCACAACTTAACCAAACTGTTTTCCCCGGAAAACGGTACAGTTAAATTTGTTCGTAATTTCTAGACAGATGAATCAATTTGATCTTAAAGGATAATGAATTAATCAATTTGGATGCAAAATACTTAGCTCAAATGTAGATAAAACGATAGATTTGGAGAGCCCGAGAATAGGGTTTCCGGGCACAATCCTGATAAGATCAACAAGCGAGAGAGAGAAAAAAGGTATCAAAATGCTATGAAGAATATAGTAAATGTAATCCAGAAAAATCGTGTTTACAATGATCGTTGAGCCTATTATTTATAGCTCAGTGGGGATAATGGTCGGGCCTACCACTAATGACAATTATTGAAGTGCGATAATTGAAACCTAACGGTAAACATAAATGCCTAACTTTCTTTAATGAGCCGTTACTCTTTAATGTTGTGGAATATTCTTCATTAAATGCCACTCGGCACAGCATGCTTAATGCCTTTATGAACTTGCATTTTTTGGTGATACACGAGGTAGTTGTGCCCGATTTTCTGTCTCCCGGTTTTGATTTCACGTGTCCCGTTTTTTGATGGCCACGTACCGTAACGTATTTTACCCATTACAATACTTATATTCACTCTAAAAGTATATGTATAAAGTCGAGAGAAACACAAACACGCAACTGCGCAATATATATATGTTTACGAATATACATCTGTTTTCTCTAGAAAGGCAGAGAAAATACCACGAAATAAAAATTTGACGTAGAAGAATAACCTGGCAATGGAAAAGATAATGTAACGTTGTCTTTCTAAAATATCGCTTGACATTGACGTTATCTTTCGATTGTCGTCTTAGTTGAAATATTGGTGACACATGACGTGAAAAATGTATATTGTTTAAAATGGAATAAATTTTTTGATTCTTAATATAAAGTTGGAGAAAGAAAATATTTTTTTATTTTATCTTTTAACAATTAACGAGAGATATGTCTGCAACGCACGTACATAGAAATTATTAGTTATTATAAAAGCATGAATATAATGTTGATTGACCAAAATAGCCTTCAAATATTTATTTCGTATTCGATAAAATTGTAATATATAACCAAACTTTTGCCTAATATCTAGAATTTGAGTTCAACTAAGATTTCTATTTAACGTTTGCAACGGAGACTAGTAAAAGAAACGTGTTGATTACAATAAGTATTTACGGTCGTTTCATATGTGGTATTCCTTCGAATAGAGAAAATAGTAAGGTAGACAAGAGGGGTTGCTCTGATGGTAAGCAACCTCCACTTCCAACCAAGAGGTTGTGAGTTCAAGTCACCCCAAGAGCATGGTGGGGAGTTCTTGGAGGGAAGGATGCCGATGGTCTATTGGAAACTGCCTCTCTACCTCAGGGTAGGGGTAAGGTCTGCGTACACACTATCCTCCCCAGACCCCACTAGTGGGATTATACTGGGTTGTTGTTGTTGTAGTAAGGTAAACATTTTTTCTAGAACTAATATTAGGTTTCTAAAGTAAATTGTTAAACATTTTTTCTAGAACTAATATTAGGTTTCTAAAGTAAATTGTAAAAGGAATATGAATCATGAATGAGTTGGCGAAAAACCTAGGAAACATAGTTGAACAAAATTAATTAAGCTAATGGATTATTTTCATATTTAGAGGAAGGTCTTGCACATAGGACAAAAACGTACATACTTTAGGTGTATGTATCTTAAACTTAAAGTATACTACTAATTATTATAGGAAGCAAATTCCTAACTTTCATTATTTGATCATGAATAATATTAGTAAGAATCCAGTACTCCATATTAGTAGCCATCTGATATTCCTCATGGTAATATGTGGCATGTGCTCCATATTAGTAGCCATAAGAAAAGATCATGTTTGGTTAAAGTATGTTTTGCTCATTGCGAGGTAAGATCCATATACAGTCTTTAAGCTTTTAGCTTTAATTCAATAGTTTGATTTTGCTAAAGACTCTATGTTGATAGGATAAGAAAATTCAGTATGTTGACAAGAAGTTATTAATACTTTCTTTAATTGATTTTATTGTTTTTTTTCTTCTGAATTCAAAGTTCAATTTTGCTGTAGCATCTATGTTCACAGGAAAAATAATTTACTTTGACAAAAGTTGTGCATGCGTCTTATAGAAAAATTGATGAAGCAACTCAATCTTATCAATAAATAAATAGATAAATTGATTTAGCGACCGCGGAGACCTCTATATTTTTATGTCGATTCTAATATGGTCTAACGAGCAATTCAATCTACATATATTCACATGTAAGGAGTTTTTTTTTTCAATCCACGCTATTTACTTTGGTAGATGCTTTCATATTCTTTTATATGCTTTACAATTTACAACTATTTGTGAGAGGGGTACTGTAAGGTTAGAGTTTTTATCTTTGGATTAGCGTACAGGTGTAGGCCTTACACTGAGTGAAGAGCAAGTGAAGGGTATGCTCAAGAAATATGATAAGAATGGAGATGGGAAACTTAGCAAGCAAGAACTCAGGTTAGCTTTTAAATAGATGGGTTTGCATTTTTGCCGTTGGAAAGCTGGAAAAGCCCTTCATTTTGCAGATAAAAATGGAGATGGATATATTAACGAAGATGAGATTAGTGAGTTCGTCCAATATGCTTCCAAATGGGGTTTTAGGATCTCATAGGCTTCTAATTTTTTTTCTTAGGCATCTATATATTTTGCCTCTTGATCTGGATCTTGTTTTGTTGTTGCTAGCTGCTTTTGTGTTGTCGTGTTTTGTTTTGTTTGAGAACCAAACATCCTTGTAATATTATTTGGAAGAAAGTTCTTCTTATTTATCCTCAAAATCGGATAACAATTGAATTTGTACGTGATTTTAAGGATACGTGATCTAACTTGATACAAAATGGGAAATTAGATTAAAATTGAAATAAGCGATAAAAAAGTAAATGCAAACCACACGAGTTGAACAATCTTAGCCTTGAAGGTTAGTCACCCTCGAGTGAGAAATACTTTTATCGATGCCGGGACAGAATGACAAAATAATAAAAAACTAGAAATAACGATGTATTGCTTTGTGATGCGTGTTACAATGAGTTGAATGAATTATCAGACCACACTTTATATAGTAGAGGAGTCCTACTCTAGGTACATGTCTATAAAAGGTAAAAATCTCTTGATTTGCTAGTTGCCGGCTCCTTACCGATATGCGCAGAGCTTCCCGCCGTAATATTCGCCCGGTCGCGGATATTTCGGTCTTCTGTTAGTTATTTCAAAGCTCGCTCGAGGCTAAGGTCAACGCCGGACTTAACGTTCCTCGAAGGCAGGTCTCCCGACCTCAGGTTCTAGCTCGGTGAGACTCGAGGTCGATCTCTAATCTGTGGTCGCCACATTCCAAGCCTAATCTACCAAGTTGTAGTCGAGCTCGACTTCGGCCATACACAGATAGTCCCCTCATTTTTTGGAGAGTAGACAACGAGAAACAACATGAACTTCCGATCCTCACTTCGATATTTTGTGACAGAAACAACAAAACAGTCGAAGCATCTCGTCAGTCAAGTCTTAATAGCATTAAATGCCTGTCAGTTGCCGGTCGGCCACTCCCAGATGTGAAAAGTCGCTGAAAACTATAAATATCCCCTCATTAATTCATTCAAACTTTACTTTCAAACCTTCTGCCCTCGTACTTTAGAAATTTCAACACTCTCAAGCATAATTTTTCTGGTTACTCTGAAATTCTTTTATAAGAACTTCTATTTTTTCATCCCAAACCATCAAGCATACTCTTTTAACTTCCTCTTTTTCCTTCATTTTCCAAAGAAATGGCGAAGACCTTAAAATTCGTTCCCTAAAAAGAAACTCCCTCTGCCTCACGACCGACTGAAGAGGAAAATATTTCGTCTGCTGCTACTCAGGAACCGACACCGGAACCTCCCCTGAAGATGTTCATTCCTGCGGGGTGCCCAACCGGTGCTAATTTCAAGGTCGAGAAACCCTCCTCGGTACCGGGTCGGTGTGAACCGGTCTCGAGATCTATATGCTCGGTCACTGATAGCTTCCTCTCCAAGGTCAAGAAGGATTGTAACTGGGTTGATAAGCACATGGTGGTTCCTATGGCCGAGGAAGTGATTACTACCCACGTGAAGGGTTTTTTAAGTGTTTACACTTATCCCTTCACGTTGGGCCCCTTGGATCCGGTTATCATCGCCTTTTGTAAGAGGTACGAGGTGACCCTCGGTCAAATTCATCCTTCTTTCTGGAGGATAGTAATCCTCCTCCGCTTCTTCGTAAACAAAATCGAGGAGTGTCCATTCACCATCGATCATCTCATGTGTTTGTACAGTCCCCAACTCTATCGAGGGGGATTAATAAAACTTTCCTGTCGGCCAAGTAAGGCCCCATTCTCGAGCATCGACGAGGATCGGGACCGAGGCTAGTTAGGCCGATTCGTTCGAGTAAAGACCTCGGATTTAATCCCGACCGAGGATATGCCATTTCTTGATAAATGGAACATGAAATATAAGTATAACCTTGCCTTTAAGATTTCTTTTATCGCTTTTCCTTTTCCTCCCTTCTCATCGATGTTTTGTGGTGGTGTAGCTGTTGCTCGGATGCCGGATGAAGTTCCTCGACTCAATGAATCGGTCAAGGGCATCGTGTTGCAGAAGCCATATTTCGAGCGCGCATGGCGTGAAATTTCGAAGGGCCGGTGGGAGGCCCGTTCTCATAGTGAGATTCCTCTCCTGAGTGGATATGTCATGACCCAAAACCTCACCTGTCGTGATGGCGCCTATCTCAAAACTAGGAAAGCCGACAACCTCAATAAAACACAATATCTTTTAAGTTTGAAAATATAATACCTGAATTCAATAGAAAGCCTCACAATTACAGATACAAAACACTCTCAAAACCCGGTGTCACTGAGTACATGTGCATCTAAATGAATACAAAGTCTGATTGATAAAAACACTATCCGAAAGTAAAGAACAATAAAACAACTGAAAGAAAGAGAGTCAAGGTCAGCGGATGCCAGGCAGCTACCTTGATAGTCTCCAATTGATAGCACTCTGAAATCTATCAGTCGCCGTGTCCGAAAGCACCTGGATCTGCAGACGAGGTGCAAAGTGTAGTATGAGTACAACCAACTCAATAAGTAAGAAGACTAACCTCTGGGCTGAAAGTAATGACGAGCTCCGTAGGTACAGTCAAGTATATAAATAATGATACAGAAATGTAGGCATGCTTTCAAGTTCAACAGTTAAACTCAGTAGAAGTAAGATAGATCAATACTGCATGATATGAGGATTATGACGTCTCAATGGAAAACCTCGTGTACTCCTCATCACTAATCGCTCGGTCACTTAGTACTGTTTATGGCTAATCCAGCCAAGGGATATTCCATTCCGTATATATATATATATATATATATATATATATATATATATATATATATATATATATATATAAATACACACACACACACACACACACACACACACACACATCGACTGACAGTCAGTCACTATGTACCGTATGAGGCCAATCCAGCCTTGGGGCAATTTATCCCCAAATGTAAATGATTCAGACAAGATCCTTGTCCAGGGAAATTCATCACAAATATAAATAAGTAAGACAAGTCCATACCCTGGGAAGTACATCCCTAATATATAATCATCTATGCTCACTGTGGGGGGTGCAGACTCCACAGGGGCTCCTTCAGCCAAAGCGTGTTATAAGGACGATATGGCCTGCTGTAGGCGGGCAGCCTTGATCCATATAATGATAAAGCCTATAAGGCCTGCTGCAGGCGGGCAGTCCCGTTCCATATCATAATAATATATATAATGCCGATATGGCCTGACGCACGTGCGCAACCCCCATCCCATAAATATCCTCACATTTATGAACATGACTAAGTATGAAATATATATTTTTAAAGCAATTAAATTCAACAACACGAACCTGTGGGTTCCAAAATATCGGCACGTAGCCAAATCATGATCTTTAATACGAGTCTCAGCTCAATTTCCTAACACGTGGAAAATATTCGGATAAAAACATGATTTTTTAATTTTACAACTACACAAAATTTAGTTAAGTCACAATTTATATGGTGCACGCCGACACTCCCGTCACCTAGCATGTGCGTCACCTTCATACAATTCACATAACACGTAATTCAGAGATTTATACCATCAGAACCAAGTTTAGAAGTGTTACTTACCTCAAACCGTATAGTTCTTTATTCCTCTATGCCTTTGCCCCACGAATTGGCCTCTGTACGCCTCGAATCTAGTCACAATTAATTCATTTCAGTCAATACAAATCATTAGAATTAATTCCATATGAAAATACTAATTTTCCAACAAAATCCGAAATTTAACTCAAAAATCGCCAGTGGGGCCCACATCTCAGAACCCGACAAAAGTTAGAAAATATGAACATTCAACCACGAGTCCAACCATACAAATTTTATCAAATTCTGACATCAATTCAACCCTCAAATCTTCAAATTAAACCAAGAGGGTTTTCTAAATTTTCCAACTCAATTCACCAATTAAATGTTAAAAACAACCATGGATTCGGGTAATTTAAACAATATTAAGTTAAGACACTTACCCCTTTGTTTTTCTTGAAAATCCCCTGAAAATCACCTCATCTCGAGCTCTAATTTGTCAAAAATGGAAGATAGGACGAAGTCCCATTTTCAGAACTTAAAGTTTATGTCCAGGCATTTCCTCTTCGCGAACGCGGAAGCTTCCTCGCGTTCGCGAAGCACAAAATTGTGCGGGCCGAAATTCCTCCTTCGTGAATGTGAGCCTGGTCTCGTGAACGTAAAGACCAATTTCCCCCAGGCTGACTTTCCCTTTCGCGAATGTGAGGCCTCGATCGCGAACGCGTAACTTTGCCCCTCGACACTTCGCGAATGCGTGCCCTCGGTCGCGAATTCGAAGCACAAAATGGGCCAGTCCAAATTTCCCCTTCGCGAACGTGAGACTCCACTCGCGAATGCGATCAAGTAAACCAGATACAGGCATCAAAACATTTCAGCAACTGTTTAAGTCCAAATTTCAATTCGTTAACCATCCGAAACTCACCCGAGGCCCACGAGACCTCAACTAAATACACCAACAAGTCCTAAAACATAATACGAACTTAGTCGATACCTCAAATCACATCAAATATTGCTAAAATCACAAATCACACCCAATTCAAGCTTAACGAAAACTAACGAATTCCAACTTCTACATTCGATGCCGAAAGCTATCAATTCAATTTCGATTGACCTCAAATTTTGCACACAAGTCATAAATGACATAGCGGAGCTATGAAAAGTTTCAAAATTGGATTCTGACTCCAATATAAAAAAGTCAACTCCTCGGTCAAACATTCAAACTTAAATTTCTATTTTAGCTATTTCAAGCCTAATTTAACTACGGACTTCCAATCAATTTTCCAGACATGCTCCTAAGTCCAAAATCACCATACGGAGCTATTGGAATGATCAAAACTTTATTCCGAGGTCGTTTACACATACGTCGACATCCAGCCAACCTTTTCAACTTAAGTTTTAAACTTTGGAACTAAGTGTTCTCATTCATTCCAAGACCTCACCGGACCCAAACCAATTACCCCAGCAAGTCACATAACCACTGTAAAGAATAATTTGAATAGTAAATGGGGGGAACGGGGTTGTAATACTCAAAACGACCGGCTGGGTCGTTACAGGATAACACTTAAGTTTCCTATTGTGCCCGTTATCACTTCCTTTTCCTTTGCAGGTCTTCCCAAAGATGTTGCAATGGGGCCCACATCCGGTTATGAAGATATCCTCCCTGAACCATCTGCTTTGAGGCAAGATAAAGAGAAGAAAAGAAAAAGGGCTTCGAACTCTCTGTGCTCTGAGAAGAAGAAACCGAGGAGGAGGCTGGTGCGCAAATAAAAAGCAAGTACCAGCGCCCGAGAGATTCCATCGGACTCACTCCACCGGTTGAGGGATGATTTCGATGAAGAAGAAAAAGAAGCCTCTAAACCTTTCGCCTGTGTGCGGTTGTAGTCCGAGGGATGGGGGGCCCAAATCAGAGAGAGGCAGCATCGAATTGCACCGAATCAGGGGGCAATGGAGAGACAGTGGCCGAGGCCTCGAAACTAGCTAGGGGCGAGGTCATTTTGCCTCAAGTTAGGGAGGCCGATAAGTAGGATGCGGCCGATGCTTCTCAGGTAGAGGACAGTGCCCCAAAGGACGCACTTGGAGTGATAGATATCTCTGAGTCGCCTTCGTTTACCGACTCCATGATCAACGAGGCTCAGACGCTAAAAGGTCACCTCAGTGAAGGGCCCCAAGGGGTAGCAGACTCTCTCAACAACTTCTTCGATGGCTTAGATTCTACCGCCTCGGAGGACGTCATCGGGTTGGGTGACTTACCGGTCCCAAAGAAGAGACCGTCTTTGGGAGCCAACAGACCTTCTTCAAGTCTGAAATTAGTAAACCAGTTCCAAGCTCCGAGTGCAGATCCTGATCGGAAGTGGTCAATTATTATGTCTATTCCAAAGGAATCCCGGGTTCTCTCTGCCCCCGTGGGGGTTGCTAGTTATCTGTTCCTGGTGACCGAAGAGGATCAAGCCAAGATGGACGAGGTGTAAGAGCCATGCTTGTTCAACGAAGATCAAAGGGGGTTAAATCGGGTAACTTCGAACACCTCTTTACTATTTACTTAGATTAAGTCGCAAACAATCGTAACATCTTTCTTTGTGCTTGTAGGCCTCGATGCTTCATCACAAGACTTTTCTCCAATATCGGGAGGAGTTAAACCATCACGAGGCTGAGACTCGGGAGCTTACTGGGAAGAGGGATGCTAACAAGCTTCTTAGTGAGAAACTCCATACTGAGCTAGAAGTGGCTCGGAAGGAGCATGCCGAACTGGTCGAGCAGGTAAGAAGAGTGTTTGAAATTAGTGATGATGAGTCAGATACAGTAGCTAATGGTCCGAACCCGCAGGTTAAAAAAAACTTGACCAGAACGAGCAGCTCCAGGTGGAGGTGGATACAGTAAAAGCTGAGGCCGTAGAATGGAAAAAAAACATGGACCGTCTGGCCTCGGAAAACGAGACTGCTCGAGCACAATTGGCTTCGGGTGAGGTCCAGCTTCGGGCTGCAAAGGAAAAGGCCTTGGTACAGGCCAAAAATATCGAGGAGCTCTAGTCTCAGTTGAGCTTGGCGCTCTCCGATCAAGAAAATCTGGCCAAGGAGCTTGAGGTGGCCAAGTCATAGGTCGTTGTGGTCAAGCCGAGGCCAATGAGAGGGTAGCCCAGCACAAGGCCGATGCCGAGGCGGCTCAGGACCAAGTGAGAAATATGGTAGAGCATACGAAGTGGAAATCTCGAAGGGAGGCCCTCGAGGGAGTTCATGCCCGGGGTTTTGACTAATTATCTTAAATCGAAAATGCCAAGGTATTCGAAGTCAAGTCCAGGAAGCTGGATTATCCCTAGGAGGAAGATTCCGAGGGGTATGAAGATTCGGGTGAGTCCGAAGGTGATGATATGTCCCCCGGCGAAGACTAGGCCACTTAGGATCCTTTTAGATATTTTTGTCTATTGCTTTTTGAGGTCGTTCGGCCTTTGTAAAATTTTGTATATGGGCTATTTGGCCCTTGTAAAAAGAATTTTGGATATGAATGTATAAGGATTTTTCCCCTT
Source organism: Nicotiana tomentosiformis (assembly GCF_000390325.3). NCBI lineage: Eukaryota > Viridiplantae > Streptophyta > Magnoliopsida > Solanales > Solanaceae > Nicotiana > Nicotiana tomentosiformis. Next base: position 120,649,377 of record NC_090815.1, on the reverse strand, counting down.
TCACAACTTTGTATTTTTCTCTTTGCTTTATTATTTGTCTTCGTAATGATCGAAATGCCTTAGCATGAAATAATTAGGTTATGCTCGAAGGTTCAAACAAACCTCGCCTTTAACATTATTCTATTTGAAGGCATCGTGGGGGTTCGGTATCACCGAAAACTTTTTTCTCAAAGTAGTTTAGATTATAGTTTCCCGAGGGTAGCCTTTAGAAGCAGTTGTAAAAAAAAAATTTGAATGCCTTGTTTTTGTTATGGGTCTCGGACGGCTCCGAGCCATGTTAATATGGCCGTAGCCTTTTTAGTTCGGGTGTCGCCCAGTGGGATTGCTATTCCGAGTTATCTGGGATTGCCTAAGGTAACAGTCCCCGAGTGGGGGTGGCCGTGGCCTTTGAAATTCGGGCGTTACTCAATAGGTCTTATTCCCCCGAGGTCTAATAGCTTAGACTGTCCGAGTTTTTTTCCAGACGGCAGTCTCCGAGTGAGAGAGTGATTGTTCAAACTTGGGTTAAGGCGACCCTTGGGCACGATACCTTAGGGGATCAGATGTAGGAAATTCCTTAAGAAATACAAGAAACAATTTTAAAGGGCAAGATGTTTGCAAGGAAGAGACTTCTTTTTATTCTTGTGCATAATAGTTATACATGTGTACATGCTTTGTGCCAGGGTTCGAGCAGTCTATGTGGGCATGGTTCATTTGACCGTTTGGCCCTTACAATGAATCCTATCAATCGAGACCCTTCAATCCTAAAGTCTCTTTCAATGCTAAAATTGATATCCGAGGGTAATGCCCCCTAGTGTTCGGGGTTGATCGAAAAGAGGCCTCGAATGATGTTGTTATCATCGTCACCGGCTCGTAAAAGGCCTTCAATTCTAAGTTAGCACGCTTTACGGTTTGCCTCATTAAAAACCTTGCTGGAAATCCATTTGGGACAAAATCGGTTCAAGGAAAAAAGAGTGCAACTCGTGCTTTCAGACCTAAAATATGGTATCATCCTTTATTGGTTACCTGCAAGCATTAGTTTAAAATGTAAATAAAAGAAAGAACGAGGCTGTACCTTAGAAATAATATCGCTTTAAGTGAGTTATATTCCAGTTGTTCAATAGTTTCTCGCTATTAATTGTTCCGAGTTTATAGGATCCTTTTCAGGTGATCTCGATAATTTGGTATCGTCCTTCCCAATTCGGCCCCAATTTCTCTTTGTTCGGGTTTTGGGTGCTCAGTATGACCTTTCTTAATACCAAGTCCCCGGTATTGAAGTGTCGAAGGTTTTCCCTTCGATTGTAATACCTTTCGATCTGCTATTTTTGTGCGGCCAATCGGACAAGGGCGGCTTCGCGCCTTTCATATAATAGCTCAAGGCTCGTAGTCATAGCCTCGTCGTATGATTCCTATGTTACATATCGGAATCTGATTCTTGGTTCTCCGACTACGACCGGTATCAGAGCTTCGACGCCATAAACCAAAGAAAATGGGGTAGCCCCGGTACTGGACTTCGATTTTGTACAGTATGCCCATAGGACTTCGGGTAGTATTTCATTCCTTCTTCCTTTGGCATCGTTTAACCTCTTTTTAAGGTTTTGGAGTATGGTTTTGATAGTAGATCCGGCCTGTCCATTCCCACTAGGGTGATAGGGTGTTGATATGACCCATTTGATCTTGTGGTCTAAAAGGAATTTGTTACTTTGCTTCCGATGAATTGTTTCCCATTGTCGCATACAATCTCGGCCGGCATTCCAAATCGGAATATGATGTGGTCCCAAATTAAATCGATGACTTCCTTATCCCAAGCCATCTCATATGCCTGGGCATACACCCATTTGGAAAAATCGTCAGTCATAAACAATATAAATTGAGCCTTACCGGGTGTCCATGGAAGGGGACCAACGATGTCCATTCCCCACTTCATGAACGGACATGGTGACAAAACCGAATGCAGCCACTCCCCAGGTTAATGAATCATCGGAGCGTGTCTTTGGCATTCATCACATTTTCTAATGAACGCCTTTGTGTCTTTTTCCATGTCGATCTAATAGTAATTGGATCTGTCTATTTTTCAAACCAGCGATTCGGCGCCCGAATGATTTCCACAGGTACCTTTGTGGATTTCCCTCAGAATGTACTCAGTATCCCCTGGCCCTAGACATATTATAAGTGGGCCACCGAATGTTCTTCTGAATAGGGTTCTGCCTTCGGACAAGCTAAATCGGGTTGTCTTTGTACACAAGGCCCTCGATTCTTTTGGATCCGAGGGCAGTTTACCGTTCCTGAGATATTCCACGTACTTATTCCTCCAATCCCAAGTTAGGCTCGTTGAGTTGATCTCGGCGTGGCCTTCTTCCACCACCGATCTCATAAGCTTTACGACTGCTCCCGAGTTGAACTCGTCGTCTTCGACCGACGACCCCAAGTTAGCGAGGGCATCGGCCTCACTGCTTTGATCCCGAGGTACATGTTGCAAAGTCCATTCTTTGAACCGATGTAATGTCACTTGTAACTTGTCCAAGTATCTTTGCATTCATTCTTCTCTGACCTCAAATATTCCATTAACTTGGTTTACCACAAGGAGGGAGTCGCACTTGGCTTCGATCACCTCTGCCCCCGAACTTTTGTCTAGTTCAAGGCCTGCAATTATGGCCTCATATTCGGCCTCGTTGTTAGTCAATTTCACAGTCTTAATGATTGTGTAATTATATTACATGTTGGTGGCTTTAGTACGATTCCATGTCTGGACCCTTTTGCATTCGCGTCGTCGTCCGTAAAGAGGGTCCATATTCCCAAGAAAGTTTCTGAGTTAACCAATAACTCTCTTTCGACCTCGGGTATTAGAGCCGGCGTAAAGTCGGCCACAAAGTCTACAAAAATTTGAGACTTAATGGTGGTCTGAGGTCGGTATTCAATATCGTACCCACTTATTTCTACGGTCCATTTGACCAATCGGCCCGAGAGTTCGGGCTTATGCATAACGTTCCTCAACGGGTAAGTAGTTACGACACATATGGGGTGACACTGAAAGTATGGTTTTAGATTCCTATAAGTGCTTAGCAAAGCGAGCGCTAGTTTTTCTAGGTGAGGGTACCTAGTTTCGGCCTCACCTAAGGTCCTACTAACATAGTAAATTGGTAATTGCGTACCTTTCTATTCCCGAACTAGGACTCCACCTACCGCTATCTCCGACACCGCCAAGTACAAGTATAGTTGTTTGTCTGTCTTTGGTGTGTGAAGTAGTGGCGGGCTCGATAAGTACCTCTTGAGTTCCTCCAAAGCTCGTTGGAATTCCAGGGTCCACGAGAAGTTATTCCTCTTCTTCAATACTGCAAAGAATCGGTGGCTCTTATCGGATGACCTCGAAATAAATCGCCTCAGGGCGGCTATGCGCCCGGTTAACCTTTGCACGACCTTTACGTTGTCCACGACGGTGATATCTTCGATAGCTTTGATCTTATCGGGATTGATCTCGATTCCCCGATTGGATGCCATGAATTCGAGGAATTTACCCGACCCAACTCCAAACGCACATTTTTTCAGGTTCAGCTTCATATTGTATTGCTTCATTATGCTGAAAGTTTCCTGCAAGTGTTTTGAATAGTTCTCCACTCGTAGGGACTTAACTAACATGTCGTTAATGTAAACTTCCATTGATTTTCCTATTTTTTCCTCGAACATCCAATTTACTAGGCGTTGGTATGTGGCACCAACATTTTTTAAGCGGAACTGCATTACGTTATAACAGTATGTGTCGTATTTAGTGATGAAGGAATTTTTTTCCTGATCACTCGGGCTCATCCGTATTTGGTTGTACCCGGAATAGGCACCGAGAAAACTGAGGATCTCGTGGCCGGCCGTGGCATCGATCATACGGTCGATGTTGGGCAAAGGAAAAGAATTTTCGGGGCATGCCTTTTTCAAATAATTGTAATCTATACATATTCTTAGTTTAGGGACTACCACTATATTTGATAACAAATCCGGGTATTTAACCTCCCGAATATACCCTATTTTAAGGAGTTTAGATACCTCGTCCTTGATGAAATCTTGCTTGATCTCGGACTGGGGTCTCCTCTTCTGTTTGACCGGGTGAAACTTCGGGTCCAGGCTTAGTTTGTGAGTGGTTATCTCCGGCGGGATCCCTGTCATGTAAAGGTGGGACCAAGCGAAACAATCTTCATGAGTTACAAGAAATTGAATGAGTTTTTCCCTAAGTTTGGAGCTTAACCCCATGCCAAGTATACCTTTCGATAAGTGTTCTCGCAATATGACTTGTTCCAGCTCCTCGACCGTTAATTTAGTGGCGTCGGAATCATCGAGGGCTATAAAAGATCTGGGAACCCCATCATCATCCTCACCTTCCTTTTTGTTTGTCTGAATCTGCCGAGGATGGTATCAGTAATTGCTATTTGGCCCCGTTTTTGACTATCTGGTTTGGATCCTTCGATGTTGACATTGTAGATGCCGGTATCATCTCCTCAACAGCGAACATTTCCTTTGCAGCCGGTTGTTCACCGTAGAACGTTTTGATTCCGCCAAGTGTTGGGAATTTCAGTGCATGGTGCATTGTCGAGGGCACCGCCCTCATGTTATGGATCATGGTCTTCCGAATAAAGCATTGCACGCATTGTACCTCATGGCCTTCCGGCGGTGTTTACTGGTAATGTTATTTCGCCCTTAGTAGTCTCAAATGCCATGTTGAATATGTTTAGAGCTCTAACTGAAGGCACGATTTGGTCTTCTAGACCGAGCAGCTCCACGACCCTCGATCGAATGATGTTGGTCGAGCTACCTGGAACAATTAACACACATTTATCCCAAATTTTATTTACGAGTACAGATATTTTCAGTGCATCATTGTGTGGTTGTACGATCCCTTCCGCATCCTCATTGCTGAAAGATAAAGTTCCTTCCGGTATGTAGTCTCGAGTTTGTTTCTCCCTAGTGATGGATACTTTGGTGCGTTTCAACATCGCCCCCTGTGGGACATCAACCCCACCGATGATCATGTTAATGACGTGTTGGGGTTCTTCTTGTTTTGCTTGTTTGTTAGAATCCCTATTCCTGAAATGATTCTTGGCTCGGTCGCTCAAGAATTCTCGAAGGTGCCCATTGTTGAATAGTCGGGCTACTTCCTCTCTTAACTGTCGACAATCTTCTGTTACGTGACCGTGAGTGCCATTATATTTGTACATCTGGTTAGGATCTTTTTGGGTTGGATGGGATTGTAGAGGGCAAGGATATTTGGTATCTTTGATGTGCCCGAAAGCTGATACAATGGCGGCATCATCGACATTAAAGTTGTATTCCGACAACCTCGGCACTTCTTTAGACCCGATAGATCTGTTGAAGCTATTCTTGGTCATGAGTCCCCGGTTGCTCAGACCTCGGTCATTTCTCCTTTCGTTTCTCATGGAGTTCTGCCCGTACCCACTGCTTGTCCGAGCTCCATTATATGACTGATATTAATCCATGTTTGGTCTCGGTTCACGATCGATGCCTATATTGACTTTGTCAAGGGTTCTAACGGGATAAACAGACCCCAAAAGGCTCCCGAGTTATCATCTTTGACTCTTATTTTTGATTGATACCATTTATGCACGTCGGCTCAGGTAATGGCCGGGTATTCTATCAGGTTCTACTTTAGCTACTGTTAAGCCACCGAGCTTCGAATATTGAGTTCCTGAGTGAAAGCTTGAATGTCCCAGTCATCAGCAACTGGCGGTAGGTCCATTCATTCGATCTGAAACCGGGACACGAACTCTCTAAGCATCTCATTATATTTCTGTTTCACTTTGAAAAGGTCTAATTTCCTGGTCTCGGCCTTGATGGCACCGGCGTGTACTTTTACGAAAGAATCTACAAGCATAACAATGAGTCAATAGAATTAGGAGGCAAATTGTGGTACCATATCATAGCTCCCTTTGACAAGGTCTCTACAAATGTTTTCAGCAAAACGCACTCGATTTCATCGTCCTCCAAGTCTTTTCCTTTGATGGCACATGTATAAGATGTTACATGCTCATTTGGATCGGTCGTTCCGTTATACTTGGGTATCTCGGGCATACGAAATTTTTTGGGGATCGACTTCGGAGCCGCGCTCAGATGAAAAGGTTTTTGCACGAACTTCCTGGAATCCAGGCCTTTCAATATCGGAGGTGCTCTTGGGATTTGGTCTACCTTGGAATTGTAGGTTTATACCTTTTTGTTATTAGCTTCGATTTTCTTCTCCCTTTATTATATCCTTTTTGTCAGCTCCTCAAGCCTCTTTATGATCTCAGGGTTAGCCCCTGATTCGCATTCATTTGTCTTTTCTATGACCGGTTCATCCCTGCGGGTGACTTCCCGGGGCGGATTGGGCTCAACCCTGCTTGGTGCACGACTTTGGTTCTGTAACTGAGCTATCGCCGCATGTTGAGCCTGCATTATTTCGAAGATCACTCGTAGACTGATTTCGTCTCCTTCAACATTTTGTGGGTTTTGAGTTGCCGATCGGGCTCCACCACGAATGCTATTTTCGGGGTCGGTAGGCAAGTTTGCGTCGATAGCCACATGTGAATTAGCATCAATCGGATCTGCGATCGGAATTCCAACAGGATCAGTAAGTGGTACCTCGTTACATGGCGTTATGTTGTTATTTTCATCTTGATCACCGTACTCGTTGTCAACATGTAGGGGTGCTGATTGAGAATTTGACATTTTATGTTTTAGCTTGGAGTTAAAGATACTTCAAACAGAAAGTGTAAAGCAGTATGTGTTATGGAAATTTATATCAAATAACAGCTATTATCCTTAGTCCCACTGTGGGCGCCAAACTGTTTACCCTCAAAATCGGATAACAATTGAATTTGTATGTGGTTTTAAGGATACGTGACCTAACTTGATCCAAAATGAGAAATTAGATTAAAATTTAAATAAGCGATAAAAAATCTCTTAATTTGCTAGTTGCCGGCTCCTTGCCGATATGCGCCGAGATTTCCGCCGTAATATCCGCTCGGTCGCAGATATTTTGGTCTTCTGTTAGTTATTTCTGAGCTCACTCGAGGCTAAGGTCGACGCTGGACTCAACGTTCCTCAAAGGCAGGTCTTCTGACCTCGGGTTCTAGCTCGATAAGACTTGAGGTCGATCTCTAGTTCATGGTCTCCACGTTCCAAGCCTAATCTACCAAGTTGTAGTCGAGCTCGATTTCGGCCGTACACACTCTGATTGTATTTTTTTATTTTTTTTGGTTATATATAATATATGTACTACTATGTAATTGTCTATATGTTCCATGTTTTCTATGTAACTTCTGTTCTAATAACCAAATCATGATATAAAGTATCTTCAACATTTTAATTGCTTTCAGATTAATTATCTACGCTTGTTTATGCCTCTAGATATATGGTCATTCTAGATGTTGTTCTACACACATGAAAAAATATAATTAACCTTATCTTTCAATAAAATTTTAGAAATATCTAGATATGTCTTCGAGATAACCTTTTTTGCTCGAAATTATGATATTTTAAAAAATCGACTTTACTTTTTCACAATCGTGTCAAGTCACGATTTTAGAGGAAGGAGGGTATATAAACTACTTTTAAGCATCCCCTCCACAAGCCCATCCTAAAGAAAACATAGCCGAGCCATGTCAAAGAGAGATAAATAATTGAACTCGATTCCCTATTATCTTCAAAGTCAGTCGAGCAGCAAAAGTGTATATTTAATATATCTATATCTATCTATCTATCTATCTCTCTCTCTCTCTCTCTCTCTCTCTCTCTCTCTCTCTCTCATATATATATATATATATATATAAATCTATATCTATCTATCTATCTATCTATCTATATATATACTACATTAAAAGCATGAAGGCCCTTAGCGAAATATCGTTCTCACGACCCAAAATCCACCTAGTCGTGATGGCACCTAACCCAGCCCGTCACGTAAGCCAATTAATAACTATCCAATTTAAGGAAATTTATTGAGATAAGAAATGATAATACATAGCTTTTATACAAAAATTTTCCAATGACTGGTAGTACAAATCATGAGCTTCTAAGATTTAGAGTTTACAAAGCTGATATGAAATAAAGTACATCATCTGTTTGAAATATACATCAACAGATTTTCAATAATCTAAGGCTACCATGAACAAGAGGCAGCTACAACCGGAACGCAGATACATTTTCAAATCCAGCTCCCGTCGAACACAGCAACATCAGCATCCAATATCTGCATGCAATGTTCATAAGTGTAGTATGAGTACAACCGACCACATGTACTCAATAAGCAACAAACCTAATCTTAGATTGAAAGTAGTGACGAACTGGAACAGAGATCGGAGTCCAACACCAATTGCCAACAACAGTTCATAACAACATAATAATAATAGTACAAGAAACAAACTCAGATATAAGATGCTCAACTCGTTCACAGTTTCGGAAAAATAGGCATGCTTTTCAAGTGTATCAGTGAAATCCCAAATTCTTTTACCGAAATCACCAAAATATGAGTAGGTTTGTAAAACTGTGATTTTTTCCAAAACTTTTCAACAACAGACAAGATGTATCATTATCAAATGGCGCGAGAAAAATACATCTCTACGCCTACATGTCAATGCATATGAGACGTCATGAATGACGTGATACCGTACAACATGAGAAAAATGCATCTCTATGCATGTATGTCAAGTGTCCATATCGAATGTGATGCAACCCAGTGATAAAACCATATGCATACTCCCAGAGTATCAATTCACTCAGTCCTCCTAGTTATTCAGTCCTCACAATCACTCATTCCTCGCAGTCACTCAATCCTCCCAATCACTCGGTACTCGCACTTAGTAGGTACAGGTGCTCACTTGGGGTGTGTAGAGACTCCAGAGGGGCGCCTTCAGCCCAAGCGCTATAACAAGCCAATCATGGCATAAATCAATAAAACATGTTGCGGCGTGCAGCCCGATCCCATCATAAATCAATATCCTCACCATCAGGCCCTGAACCTCAATCAGTCATCAATCTCTCCAGTCTCTCAGGCTTACAATGTCATGAAATCAGCCCAAAATGATGATATGATGCATCAATAAATGGTAACAGAGACTGAGATATGATATGCAAATGAATATGCATGACTGACTATGCAATTGCAAGGTAAGCAAATAACTCAACAGCAGAACTGACCTCAGTGGGTCCCAACAGGCTAAGCATATAGCCTAGACATGGTTTCTAACATGAATCACAGCTCAAAAGCTCTAGTACGTAGAGATTTCATGGTTATAGATAAGATCAGGTAACTACACAGTACCATAGAAATAACGGAGTCACCATTCACTCGATGCACGCCCACACGCCCGACACCTAGCATGTGCGTCACCTCAATACCAAAACACATAACACGTAAAATCAGGGTTCATTCTCTCAGCTCCAAGTTTAGAAGTGTTACGTACCTCGAACAAGTCAAATCCAATATCGAGCAAGCCAAATGATGCTACAAAAATGCCATCCCATGCATACCGACCTACGAACGGCTCGAAACTAGCCAAAAGCAACTTAAATACATCAATTAATGCCAAAGGAAACAAACCCAATCGATAAAGATCAAATCTTTAATCAAAAGCCCAAAATCGACTAAAATATCAAAACCGACCCCGCCCCTTGGAACCTGACAAAACTCACAAAATCCGACAACCCATTCAATTTCAAGTACAACCATACTAGTTTCACTCAAATTCGACTCTGAATCGACGTTCAAAACTCAAAAACTCACTCTATCAAACTTTAGGCTAAAAACCCCCAATTTTCTATTTAAAATTCATCAACCAATTGCCAAAAAATAAAGATAGATTCATGAAATAAAATCAAAACCAAGTGTAGAACACTTATGTCACGACCCCAATTTTTCTCTGTAGGATGTCGTGATGGCACCTAGTCTCTAAGACTAGGTAAGCCTAACAATTTACGGAATAACAGAATATAAAACTGAAACTCAAACCTCAACATTTGAAATAAATACAAACTGCGATTCAAAATAATTACAACCCTCAAAACCCAATAAAAATAAGTCACAAGCTTCTAAGAGAAATATTATGTATCTCTATACATCAGAGTCTAAAGAGAATAAGGAAAATAATATAATAAGGATAGAGGGGGACTCCGAGGTCTGCGGACGCTGGCAGATGTACCTTGAAGTCTCCACGCACAAGCTATCTCACTTGTATCTAGTCTGGTAGGAAGAACCCGAATCTGCACAAAATGATGTGCAGAAAAGTAGCATAAGTACACCCAATGGTACCTAGTAAGTGCCAAGCCTAACCTCGGTAGAGTAGTGACGAGGTCATGCCAGGGCTACTGGAAATAATAAGAAATAAGGCGAAAGATATAATAATATATAAAGAAATAACTGAGAAGTGAAAAATGAGAATTTACAGAAAAATAACAACACAATAAATAGAGGTAAACAACAGGGGTGTTTCCGAGGTACCGCCTCATAGTCCCAAAAGTAAATACACAATAGGGGAGCTCCCGAAGTACTGCCTCGTAGTCCCAAAAGTAAATATGCAACAAGGGGTACTCCCGAGGAACCGCCTCGTAGTCCCAAAAGTAAATATGCAGCAGGGGGTACTCCCGAGGAACCGCCTCGTAGTCCCAAACTTTAGTATGTATTATGTAACTTGTATTTTGGAACATCTTGATTAGTTCCTTTTTCTTCTCAATGATGGTATTAGCACCTTGTTGTGCTCATTTCATAGGGGGGAGGAAGACCAAGAAAGATATTGCCATATTTGTTATTGCTATAATAAAATTACAAGGCATTACTTTGAATATCTTTTTACAATAATTTTGTCTTTAAATTTGAATTAAAAAATTAGGTCACAATTTTATAATAAATTTACAAGGTATTGCCGTAGATATTTTTTTAACATCTTTTTGTCTCTAATTTGTAATTAAGAAACTACTGCTTAGTCGTTGGGCCCATTTAGCCCGTTGGGACCGTGGGCCCTTCCCGTTTAGCCCAGGAGCATGAGTTTGTGGGACCGGTTTCTACAATAAGCACGCTTAGTCCTAGACCATTTAGCCCGTTAATTTAAGGCTCGGGACCACAGCCCACGAGACCAGCACGTTAGGCCCGTTTAGGGCCCATCCCGGCCCACTTGCCACCCCTAATTCGTACATAGGTCATCAAAATTCACAATAAAGTATATAAGAAATTTTACAGGGCAGTATTCTTTATTTATTGAACTAGCTGAATTGGATCAACATTTATCAATTTTAGGAACTTATATTTTCTTTTAATTTTTGTTCAATAGCTCAAACACATTATTTAATAATAATTACTTAATTTTTTAAGATTATATATTCACTTATATAGGGTACACGTGCAAAGCGCGTACCCTAAGACTAATACTATATTAAAAGCACGATGCCCCTCAACGAAATATCGTTCGCCTTTTTTATCCTTTAAAAATAGAGTTCACACTAGATAAGATAATCATTTAATTCTTCTCCTAATATTTAGGACCTAGAAATTCATTAAAATTTGGTTATTATATCTTTCTTTATTTAAACTAGGTACCTAAAGTTTAGGACTTTAAAATCAATTAAAATTTTACCTTAAATAAATATTTTAAAAAGTCAATTTAGAACATTAGTACAAAATTTATAGATGCTCATCCGAAGTAGGTTATACATGGCAATTGAAAAGTGATATCCTAATGGTACTCAAATTGTATTCATGGTCAATAAAATAATTTTTTAACATCAATAAGTAATTTTTTGAAGGATAATTTACTTCATTTGGTATTTGCAATAAATTACATTAATTTATTCTAATTATGTGGTAAAAAGAACTGTAGAAAAATAAAATTTTATTAAATTTAAATCCACAAGTAATTTGGATTTCATCATATATTAAATACATATTAGTCCAAATCATACTATGGGCTAGTATAATCGGGTCGATTATTTAAATCTAAAATAAATTGATTTAAATAAAAGTCCAATGTATTATTAGGCTAGCCCGTCAATTAGTCTTCTATCAAATGGGTTGGCCCATAAGCCTCAAGCCCAATGATCCACTAAGGTTTTCTTGGAGATTACTCCACCCCACACCTATATAAAGGGATCAGGACAAGGCTAAGACAGGCAAGTAAGCAGAAGGAAAGGCTAAAGAAGTTCTGAAGAATAGCATCAAGGTCTCCATCCTCATCTGCAATCTTTGTCTGTGGTCAAATCCCAAAGGCGAACACAAATCATAAGCGGGCGGCATCAAATCTTCCGTTCGTGATAACCCAACAACAAATCTTGGTTCGTGAAGACCTTCAAATTGTTTATGAAGCACCACAATTTAAAATCCGTCAAGTTCAAGATCAAACTCTCAAGCTCTTGAACCATCGTTCTTGAGGAGAAGAATAAGAGGACTACATCAATTTAGATTTGAGATATTCTAGAGATTGTAACCCTATCACTTGAAATTGAATATAATATTTGTCGCTATATTTCTTGTCTTGATTATTATTTTTCAAGAACGAAATTTAGTTGTAACAAATTTTGGCACGCCCAATGGGACCATCTCTACCTCTTATCTCTTCCCAACTCTCAACATTCAAGATAACTAAGATGGCTTTAAAGAAGATCGACTCAAAAGTTGCTGACTCCAAGTTTTCTTCTGTCGTTGAAAGTATCTTGAACGCTACTATGGGGAGTCTTGGGACAATAACCCGAAGCAAGGCGAATGTCTTGGGACAACAAGCACTCCAAGTGTCGTTTGCACCAATACTTGCTTTGAGATCTTCATCATCCGAAAAACAAAGGTCCTCTGCTAGCAAATCATAGACAGGAGATAATATTGCAGAAGTTGTGGAGAAAGCTCTTGCTCAACTTACTTTATATAATGCTAAAAGTCAGCTTACCCAACCTGGTGATGAAGTTTTAAGTGTTGGATCTACGCCAATCTCGCCACATGACATGTTCCAAACTGAGTTCAATCCATGGGAAGGTCTCAGTTATTCTTCATCATCTGCAATAATCATGGAGGCCATGATGACTAACACTTCGACAATGGAGGAACAACTCGCAAATCTGACAAAGGCGATTGATGGCTTAACAAAGTATGCTCAAGATCAAGATGTCTGTATCATAAAATTGGCAGGCATAATTGAAAGCATGATGGATATAGAATCAAGTCATGCACCTGGAAAGCTCCCTGAAGTCACCGAGAAGGCTGATCCTCCAACAAAACAAGTGTCATCTGCCAAAGAACTTCATGTCTCCTCCGAAGGATCAATTCCCGTCGAGAAATTGAAGGAATTCATTGTGAGAACTATTAAATATAAGTTTGAGGTCGCTTCAAAGTCTTCTCTCACGTACGCAAAGACGTATACTGCAAGAATCGATAGCTTAAAGAGGCCTGTTGGCTATCAACCTCCCAAATTTCAGCAGTTCGATGGCAAGGGAAATCCAAAGCAACATGTCATGCACTTTATTGAGACAAGTAACAATGCAGGGACTTATAGAGATTACCTTGTCAAGCAGTTCGTCTGCTCACTAACAGGAATGCTTTTGATTGGTACACCGACCTCGAGGCTGGATCCATTGATAGTTGGGACCAATTGGAGCAAGAGTTTCTCAATCGCTTTTATAGCACGAGGCGTATTGTGAGCATGCTGGAACTTACAAACACTTACCAATGAAAAGATGAACCAGTTATTGACTTTATCAACCGATGGAGGAATGCAAGCATTAATTGCAAAGATAGACTAAGCGAAGCTTCTGGCATAGAGATGTGCATCCAAGGAATGCATTGGGGACTTCGTTATATCTTGCAAGTAATTAAGCCTAGGACATTTGAAGAACATTCCACCCGTACTCATGATATAGAGTTAAGCATGGATTCTGTGGAAAATGAAGGGCTGCCCATCTACGAACCTCGCAAGGGAAGAGATAAGCAAGAAGTCAAGAAATGGAGCAAGTTCGTACCCAAGAATGAAAGCATAGAATCCATGAACGCCAATGCCTCTCCTTTGAAGTTTACTACCAAGGTGAGCAAGAAATAGAGTATGAAAACAACTTCCTCTCAAGACAATGCAAATCAGAAGTTGACTCTCAAAGAGATGCAAGAAAAGGAGTACCCATTTCTAGACTCTGATGTGCCTGCAATATTTGAAGAACTCCTCAAGCTTAAGCTTATTGAGCTGCTAGAAATGAAGCGGCCAGATGAAGCTGGAAAAAGCAATGACCCAAAATACTGCAAATACCATCATCTTGTAAGTCACCCTCTTGAGAAGTGCTTTGTCTTAAAGGACAAAGTTATGGATTTGGCTCATCAAAATAAGATCGAGATTGAAGACAAAAAGGCGAGCACAAACCATGTGTTCATTGCTTTGGCTCATTTGATCCAATTGAGATATGCACCTGTGAAGGGAATAAATATGAAGAATTATTGGAGGATGACAAAGTCCGCGTTGATCAACTTGATGAAGAAGGTTGGACCCTGGTGACTCGTCGAAGACGCCATAAATTAAGTCCGCAAAAAGGATCAACAAAGCAACCTACGGGCAATAAGGTGGTAAGAATACCAAAGAAGAAAAAAATGGTTAAGAATCCAAAGAAGGTGGAGATAGAGACACACCATCACCAAAAGCTATGCCACCCGGTGACTTTGGGAGAATTCTTGCCGAGTTGGTTTCGCATCAGGATTTCTGACGATGATGACAAGGCCTGGTGTAGTAATGCTGATAAAGAAGAAGAGGAAAAGAATGAAGTCACATCAACACCATATCTATCATTGTCTAATAGTCTTATTGAGTCCTCCTTCCAAAAAGCGGGTATATGTAATGCAAAAATCACCTTCACTGAAGATGATCTCCTAGTTGGTGAGACACCACACAATCGCCCTTTGTTTATGGTGGGTTATGTGCTCGAGTGGAGGATAAACAGAATCTTAAGAGATGACGGATATGCAGTTAACATTCTTCCTATTCACATAATGAAAGAACTCGACATCTCAACTGAAGAACTTTCTGAAAGCCGACTAATGATTCAAGGATTCAATCAAGGGGGACAAAGGGCCATAGGAGCTATCAAACTGGAAATCATCATGGGAGATATGCAATCAACTGCATGGATGCATGTGATTGATGCAAAGACTTCATACAATTTGTTTCTTGGCAAGCCGTGGATACCCGAGAACAAAGTTGCCCCATCAACTTACTACCAACGTTTGAAATATAATAAAGATGGAGTTGAAAAGAAGATAGTTGCTGACGACAAGCTGTTCACTGAAGCCAAGGCATACTTCGCTGATGCAAAGTTCTACTTGAAGAACCACATCGTGAAGGGAGTAAACGCTGATGACATCATGAAGGCCAAAGCTGATAATATTGTGTCCAAAAGGGATTAAGTAACTTTTTGTGAAGATAAAGTTACAATAGAAGCATACCATGTTTTGAAAGCTCACAAAATGAATGTTGCAACTGCAAGCAAGAAAATAGCTCATTTATTTCGTTAAGTCCCAAAAGTGAAGAAAGATGATGGAGAATCATCAAGCCTCCAAAAAGATGCACTAAGAGAATTAACCCTTCCTATCAAGCAGATTGATACCATTCAGTTATCTTTAAAGCTACTGGAAATGTTTGAGGCCGCTAACATGCCTCAAAATAAGGCACTCCCCATGAAACTCACAAATGAAGGTTTTGTCCGAATTCTTACATGTTCTTCGAAAAGGTTGGATATGATCCCAACGAACCATCTAAGCCAGGGAATCTCCCACCCGAAGCTACTAGAAAAGCAAACACGATAAAGATAAGGAGCATGTGGTGAAGCAATCACGTGAGGGTCTGGGTTACAAATAACCCCCACCACTTCGCATCTCCATTAGAAGAGCAAGTAGTAATTATATCATGATGGAAGATGAACCCAATGATCCTAATAAAAGGCCTTCTGTCTTTGATCGACTTGGAGAACCAACTACAAGAACTTCTATATTTGAGAGGTTGGGGCCATTGAAAAAGAAGAAGAACAAGTCCCAAAGAAATTATGAAAAAATAAGAAGACCTTTGCCATCTAGAGTCCAAAGTATCTCCAAAGAGTGTCAAAGCCTTATCCATTCCAGAATGAGGCGACAATCAGAACTTTTGATTTCATGCGAAGAGGTACTCAAAGTGAAGACTCGCATAGTGG
Source organism: Nicotiana tomentosiformis (assembly GCF_000390325.3). Classification (NCBI taxonomy): domain Eukaryota; kingdom Viridiplantae; phylum Streptophyta; class Magnoliopsida; order Solanales; family Solanaceae; genus Nicotiana; species Nicotiana tomentosiformis. Next base: position 120,633,228 of record NC_090815.1, on the reverse strand, counting down.
TCCACACTAGAGAGCGTGATGAAGATGAAGAAAGTGTAGGATCTTCATATCACATTACTGCGAATGATAAGCAATACACTTCATTTCTAAGGAAGGTCAACAAAAATTTAGGAGATGCCTCTTGGTGTGGCCATATATATTTTAATGATGGTGATCCCCAAGAAGACGAAGATGTTGAGGACGCTCCTCCAGAACTAGAAGAAGGAATTAAAATGACAGTTGATGCATTTAAAGAAGTTAATCTTGGCACCTCATAAGACTCCAGGCCCACCTATGTAAGTTCCCTACTAACCACAGATGAAGAAAACACTTATGTGGAGCTACTCAAAGAATATGGAGATGTCTTTGCTTGGAGCTACAAAGAGATGCCCGGTTTAGATCCTAAAGTAGTAGTTCATCATCTCGCGGTCAAGAATGGAGCTCGTCATGTTAATCAAGCCCAAATATGCTTCAGGCCAGAATTGATCGCATCAATCGAAGCCGAGGTCAATAAACTCATCGAAGCTAGTTTCATTCGGGAGGTTAAATATCCTTCATGGATATCAAGCATTGTTACTGTGAAGAAGAAGAATGGCCAAATTTGAGTTTGTGTCAATTTTAGAGACCTCAATAATGCATGCCCTAAGGACGAATTTCCGTTCCCCATCCCAGAGATTATGATTGACGCCACCACCGGATGCGACGCGATGTCTTTCATGGATGGATCATCTGGCTACAATCAAACACGTATGGCACCAAAAGATGAAGAGCTTAGTGCATTTTGCACTCCTAACGGCATTTATTGCTACAAAGTAATGCCTTTTGTTTTGAAGAATGTCGGCGCCATATATCAAAGGGCAATGCAGAATATCTTTGACGACATCCTCCACAAGAATGTGGAATGCTATGTAGATGATTTAGTGGTGAAATCAAGAAAGGAAGGAGACCACATGCAAGACTTAAGAATGGCGTTCGAACGACTCCGGAGATATCAACTTAGAATGAACCCGTTGAAATATGCCTTTGGAGTTACTTCTGGAAAATTCCTTGGCTTCATTGTTCAACATAGAAGGATTGAGATAGATAAAACCAAAGTTGATGCAATCTTGAAGATGCCCGAGCCCAGAAATGTACATGAGCTAAAAAGTCTATAAGGAAAATTGGAGTACCTTAGAAGATTCATCTCAAATCTAGCAGGGAAGTGCCAACCTTTTAGCCGTCTCATGAAGAAGGGTGTACTTTTTGAATGGGACCAAGCTTGTTGCAACGCATTCCAACGCATCAAATCTTACTTGATGAAACCTCCGGTTCTGGTAGCCCTTATACCAGGAAAGCCATTGATTCTATATATTGCAGCCCAAGAAAGGTTAGTTGGAGCCCTTTTGGCCAAAGAAAATGGTGAAAGTAAAGAAAATTCTCTCCACTACTAGAGTAGGATGATGACCCCAAATGAGCTGAAGTATTCTCCGATCGGAAAGTTATGTCTGGCATTAGTTTTCGCAATTCAAAAGCTGAAGCACTACTTTCAAGCTCATGTCATCCGTCTCGTCTCAAGGGAATACCCGATCAAGTTTGTTATGTCAAAACCCGTCCTCAATGATTGATTAGCAAGGTGGTACCTCAAATTTCAACAATTCGAGATTGTGTACATCCTGCAAAAAGCGGTGAAAGGACAAGCTTTGGCAGATTTCTTGGCAGATAATCCAATGGCTGATGATTGGGAGTTGACTGATGAACTACATGATGAGGATGCAATGGTCATCGAAGTGCAACTACCATGGAAAATTGTAACGACCCGATCGGTCGTTTTGAGTATTACAACCCCGTTCCCCTATTTACTACTCAAATTGTGATTTATTATTGTTATTTGACTTGTCGGAGTAATTGGTTCAGGTCCGGTGAGGTTTTGGAATGATTTGGAATACTTAGTTCCAAGGTTTAGAATTTAAGTTGAAAAGGTTGACCGGATGTAGACTTATGTGTAATGACCACGGAGAATTTTTGCTAAGGAATTTTTGCTGAAAAAAGTCATTTCTGCGGCCCACTATACGGTTGCAGAATCACTCTGCGGATTGCATAATGGCCGCAGAGTGAATTAGGAGGGGGAAAGTGTGGAGGAAAGTCTGTGGCGCATTATGCTACCGCAGATCATTTCTGCGGTTAATTATACAACCGTAGAACATGTCTGCGGACCGCATAACGACCGCAGACTGAGGCAGCATTGCCCAGTTCCGGAGGCAATTTTTGCGTCCCATTATGCGGGCTGCAAGAGCATTATGCGGTCGCAGAGTGTATTTCGGGGCTTCATTTTTCTGGTTTTCTAAACCCGACACTATTCTTATAAAACACTATTGGGGATTATTTTGAAAGGTTTCATCTGATATTTTAGAGAGAGGTGAGAGCATCTTAGAGAGAGAAAGTGAAGACCTAGTCATTTGTCCATCAATTTTTGTTCAAGGTTTGAAGATTTCACAAGGATCTTGCTAGGGCTTCAAAGAGGTATGAATTTCTAACACTAGTCTTCAATTTCGAGTTTGGGTAAAGATGGGTGATTGGGAGTATGATTCTTGGGTGTGAGAGTATTATTTATACATACACATACCAATAAGGTTTGTGAAAAGATTGTTCAGTTCAAATGGGTAAGGATTGGGTTGAAAATGGTTGAAATCTTTAAAGACTTTAATTGAAGATTTGAGGGTCGAGTTGGTGTCGGAATGTTTTAAAATTTGTATGGTTGGACTCGTGATTGGATGGGCGTTCATATTTTGTAACTTTTGTCGGGTTCCGAGACATGGGGCCCACATGCAATTTTTGAGTTAAATTTTGAATTTTATTGGAAAAATGAGTATTTCCTTATGAAATTAATTGCAATAATTAGTATTGATTGAATCGATTAATTATGGCTAGATACGAGGCTTTCGGAGACCAATTCTCGTGGAAAGGGCATAGTGGAATAAAGAATTACACGGTTTGAGGTAAGTAACAGTTCTAAATTTGGTCCTAAGGGTATGAAACCCCGGATTATGTGTTATGTGATTGGGTTTGAGGTGACGCACATGCTACGTGACGGGCATGTGGGCGTGCACCGTTGTAATTGTTACTTGATCAATTCCATGGATCTGTGTAGTTGAATAAATTGTTGTTACCGTACATATCTCCACGTATTAGGGAAATTAAAATACAAATCATGTTTAAACTATGTGTTGATACTGTTGGGACCCATAGAGGTCGTGTACATGTTGAATTATCTGTTAAATTACTATTTTGTACTCAGTCATGATTTTACTTGCATATTATATCTCAGTCTCTCTTATTCATTATTGATGCATCATATCACTGTTGTTGGGCTGTTTATCATGATTTCTGAGAGCCCGAGAGACTGGAGAGGTTGATGACTGAGTGAGGCCGAGGACCTAATTGTGAGAATATTTATGGGATCGGGCTGCATGCCGCAGCATGTTTTATTGATTTATGCCATGATTGGCTTGTTATAGCGCTTGGGCTGAAGGAGCCCCTCCGGAGTCTATACACACCCCAGTGAGCGCAAGTACCTACTAAGTACAAGTGCCGAGTGTCGGGTGGTGAGTGATTGAGTGAAATGAGTGACTGAGAGGAAAGAGTGACTGTGAGGTTGGAGTGAATGGGAGGACTGGGTGACTGTTACTCTGAGATGATGCATTGATTCCATTATTGCTGCATTTCAGCTGTCATATATCACTGCTTTGGAAAACTCTGAAAGATATTATTTCTGTTTCAATAAAAAATTGATATGAAATTGCTGTAGAGTTATAAATGTTGAACTTGAAAGCATTCCTACCTTTTCATGTTGGAATGTACTGTATTTGGACTTAGCTGTAAAGCTCGTTACTACTTTCAATTCTTTATTTTTTATTGTTACTTGCTGAGTTGGTTGTACTCATACTACACCCTGCACTTTGTGTGCAGATCCAGGTGATCCCGGACACAGTGGGTGTTGATTCTTTCACACAATAGATTTTTCGGAGATTCATAGGTAGCTGCCATGTTTCGCAGACCTTGTCTGTCATTCCCTATCCTTTTGTTTATTGTATTTGGTCTCGGATTATTATAGACTGTATTTTACAGACTTGTAATGTATAGATGCCCATGTACTCAGTGACACCGGATTTTGGGAGTCTATTTATATTCAGTATTTATGGTATTTTCTCTAAAACTTAATTATTATGTTTTCAGTATTTAAAAGAAATTGTGGATTATTGATATTGTCAGCTTCCCTAGTATTGAAATAGGTGCCACCACGATAGGTTAGTATTTTGGGTCGTGATAAAAATGTAATTTGATGGTGCCACACATCGTGAAGGAGCTGGTGCAGGTGTTGTGTTTGTCACTTCTTAAGGAGAAGTCTTGCCATATTCCTTCACCTTAACACAACATTGCACCAACAACGTTGCAGAATATCAAGCACTCATACTTGGGCTTGAGATGGCCGTTGATATGAGACAACTCCAATTACATATTTTTGGAGACTTTGAGTTAGTGATCAATCAATTGCTAGGTAGCCACGAGGTCAAAAAGCCAGAATTACGTCCTTATCATGATTATGCGCAGAAATTGATTGGATGGCTTGGCAATGTAACTCTTCAACATGTGCCAAGGAAGGAAAATAAGAAAGCTGGCGCCTTAGCTGCTCTAGCTTCGACATTGACTCTGCCCGGCCAGACACAAATCACTATCTTCCAAAAATGGATAGTACCACTAGATGAGAACGAGGATGAAGAAAGTAAGCTCAAGCATTTGGTAGCCTTCATTGGAGCTGAGAAGGTTGATTGGCGACAAACCACGATCGACTACTTATGTTATGGGATACTTCCAGAAGATCCAAGGAGAAAGACCGAAATTGGTCGGCGTGCCCCTCGCTTCCTTTACTACAAAGAAACTTTGTATCGAAGATCATTTGAGGGAGTTCTCTTCCGTTGTTTAGTAGAAGGTGAAGCAACTCAAGCTCTGCAAGAGGCACACTTTGGAGTTTGTGGATCAAATCAATATGGGCCGAAGCTCCACTTCCACATTAAGAGGATGGGTTACTACTGGCCGACAATGGTGAAAGATTGCTTAGATTATGCTTGAAGATGCAAGGCTTGCCAATTTCACGCAAATTTTATACACCAACCACCTGAAATGTTACACCCTACTATTGCATCTTGTCCATTGACGCTTGGGGATTAGATGTTGTTGGACCACTTCCAAAATCTTCTAGAGGACATCTATACATCTTGGCTACAACTTATTACTTCCCAAAATGGGCCGAGGCCGTCGCTCTCAAGGAAGTGAAGAAAGAGAATGTTGCAAACTTCATTCGATTGAACATCATATATCGTTTCGGCATTCCTAGTTATAAAATAACAGATAATGGCAAATTGTTCGATAACAAATTGATGACCAAGATCTGTGAACTTTTTGGCTTCAAGCAACATAATTCGTCAATGTATTATGTTGCTGCAAATGGACTAGTCGAATCATTTAACAAGACACTTTGCAACTTGTTAAAGAAGGTCGTCTCCAAGTCTAAAAGAGATTAGCATGACAAAATGGAAGAAGCTTTGTGGGCATATCGTATGACTCATCGCACACCGACACAAACAATTCCTTATTCTCTTGTTTATGGAGTCGAAGCAGTTCTTCCTCTTGAGCGTCAAATACCATCCTGGCGACTCGCTGTCCAAGAAGGTCTTACTGAAGAAGAAAACGCCCGTATGCGCCTTGAAGAACAAGAGTCCCTTGATGAAAAAAGGCTAGAAGCCCAACAAAGTCTTGAATGTTATCAAGCTCGTCTTTCTCGTGCTTTTAACAAAAAGGTTCGCTTGAGGTCCTTCCAAGTTGGCAATCAAGTTCTTGCAGTAAGAAGACCTATTATCACCTCTTGAAAATCCGAGGGCAAATTCACTTCAAAATGGGATGGTCCATATGTTGTGCAAGAAGCCTATTCAAGTGGAGCTTACAAGTTAGTTGATGCAGATGGCATGAGAATTGGCCATATCAATGGGAAAGTTTTGAAGAGGTATTATCCTTGAAGAATAAACGATCCTTAACGCACGAGTCTAACCTGCATGTTGCTATACTCCTGGCCCGCATGAGCCTAAATTGTGAACGGCGCCAAAACAAAAAGTAGTTTGCTTGGTTGAAAACCTCGAAAGGGGCGACCTAGGAAAAAGTTAGGATATAAAAAAAATTCTAGGTTAAAAACCTTGAAAGAAGCGGCCTAGGCAAGACAAAATCCGCTAGGTTGAAAACCTCGAAAGAGGCGGCCTAGGAAAAAGTTAGGACATAAAAATATTAAATTTTTTTATAAAAATTCACTTATTTTGAACTACGTCATGACTTGATCCTCTTCACCGAGGTACGTATGCAGCTTAGAGTTTCATTCTAAATTCAGTCGCATAAGCTTTAAAAAAAATGTGTTTAAACGTGACATGATCATTAAAATTCGAGCTGAAGCATCATGTTGATTACTCAAATAGGCGCATACTGCAGAAAGAAAGAAGGCAATTTGTGTCGAGCCAGATTGGACATTTCATTGCTTCAATGCTACAAGGATCTGATACATTATTGTCAATAGACTAAAAGGATGAAAATATTTGTACTTCATCCTATACGAATAATCTAAGTCATAAAAGCAATTGACGCGAAAGATTGTCGCTATCTTGTCTTGAATGTCTTTCCAAGTTCGCTTCATTTCTTCAAAATATGATGCTACCATAAAGCTTTACTTAGTTGAATCTAATGTGAACTTTTCTCCCATTATGTGGCCTAACTGTAAAATTTCTAATTTGGGTTCTGAAGGGTCAAGCAATACATGATCTGGAACTTTGACTAATCCAGAAGGTCTTATACCGCAAAGACTTCTATATGCATGTGAATATGAAAGTTCATTGCAGTTGTGCCGATTTCGCAAATTTTCTGTTGGTAGACCAAAAAACAAGTTCTTCCATGAAATTCATAGGTACTTCAAATCTCTGATTTACTTTCTAACAGCACAAACGGATTGCAATTCCGACACACCAAGCTCAAGATACGATTTTTTTCACTGAAAGTACGCGAATCTGAAAGTTTACTGCAGTTAGGTTGAGTTCAGAAATTTTCTGTTGACACCCATAAAATTTATACAAGTTCTAGATCTCTGAGTCTACTTTCTTACACAGCAAACGGATTGTAATTCAGATACTCCTAGCTCAAGATATAATTATTTTCGCTGAAGGTACGCAAATCTAAAAGTTCACTGCAGTTAAGTCGAAGTCGTGAATTTTTTGTTACTTCATGTCTCTGAGTTTTCTTTCTAATGATGCAAACGGATTATAATTCCGACACTCCTAACTCAAGATATGACTTTCTTTAACAAGCACACAAGACATGTGCTTAAATTTAAGAAAGAAATAATTGGGAGTAGCGGAGGGAATCCAGGTCTCAAAGAGTGATATCACATACTAAAAATAAAGATACTTTTATTTCTCCAAGAAATAAGTACTCCATTACATGATATTAGTTAAAAATAAAAAATAAAAATCGTAAGTCGAGAATCCTAAGAAAAAAAAAACTCTAAAATCATGGAAATGGTTTGAAGCTAAGTATTTGTTGGTGGCTTGTCTCAACTGCCCCTTTTAGGAGGGATAATTTCTCTGCTTCAGCATCAGATAATGGATGATTGGCTTCAATGGTATAAATCTCCCCTTCGGTAATGTCAATGTTCTATTGACTTTTAGCCAACTTCACTTGTTGTTTATCCAAGAGCGTGACGATTTTCTTCTTTCTGGAGGCCAAGGCAGCTAGTTGTTGTTCAACACTCGTAAGATTGTCTTGAAGTTTCTCTACAGACTCGCTCACTTTTTTATATTCCTGTTTTGCATCATCGAGGCGTCATCGTGCATCAGAAAGTGACTCTTGGTGAAATTATTTAGTCATCTTGGACGATCTTAAAGCATCGTAATCTGCGTACGTCTTGAAGAAAGCCTCAACAAGAACCTCTAAAGTATAAGTATCAATAATATTTTCTTTCTTAATTTCCTCAAGAGTCAAAGTGGTACTTTCCTCCAACTTTGTGAAGCTATCCAGAGAATGAAGAGAGAACTCTTCAATCCATTCACACAAGGTACGCTACATCATGTTAACAAAAGAAAGTTTAATACGAAAAATAGTCTCTTGTGGTTTGAAGTTTGAAGCATCAAGATGCAACGGCCATGGAGTAGGCTCGAAGGCTTTATGACATTTTGCTCGACTTGCGGCAGCCTCCATCTTACTCATCATGGCTGGCTTGAAAATCATAACATCTTCCAGAAGAACGAGGTGCGACTCTTTGGGTAGACTCAAATCTGTCAATGGAGCGTTGTTTGCAGCATGATGTTCAACACCATCAAATAAAGTGTGAGGACTTATTGCGGCCACACCGAGGGAATTTGGGCTTGTAACATAGTCTTCCACCATGTTGTCACCAAGTACATCATCATACAACTCATGGATGCCCAACTGCAATTAAAAAATAATAATAATAACTTTGGAGTTAAAAAAATAAAAGGAGTAAATTTGAAGGAAATAATATTTACTTGTTTCTCCAGTTCAGAAAACAGCATCTTTGAGCTAGGGTCACACTCTAAGAAAAATCCAATATCGATACTAAGAGCATCCAAGTCAGCAAACTCACTATGGCTCGTGTCCTTAGCCTTCTTCTTTGAAAGATTCAAATGTATGTCGTGACTAACATCACTCTCGTTCAAACTGGAAGTCACACTAACATTCACAATCTCATTGGGCAAAGCAGAAGCTTGAGTCCTTTCCTCGTTTGTTGGCACGACATTGGTTGTCTTCGCAACATCTTTGTTTGGTGAAGTAGAAGGCTCTTTCCTTTTGCAAGGATTGTTTGTCACCTTCACAGTGGCAGTAGTTGTCTTGGAAGTCAACAAAATATGTTTAGCTCCTTTGTCTACATGGGCATACCCGCCCGTCGAAGGGGTAGACTTGGATACGACCTTGGTGCTTGGCGAAGGATCTTTCGATCTTATCTTGGACATAGAAGACCCTTCGTGAGTGTTCTTTAGACGTTGATCATCTTTGGAGGATAAAGGAATATCATATTTCCTTGAAACTTTCAAAATGATGTGAGTACTTTGTCGGGAAGAGTGCACTCGACGAGCTGACCACCAATCTACATACTCACGAGTCATTAGAGGCCCCTCTTCTGATACAGGCGTAGGGACAATAATCTTTGACTAACCTCAAAGACGAAAACATGAGTCCTAGAATTGCACTAGCATTTTCAGTGAGCCGTCATAAGGTCGTTCTATGAGGTTGCCAGGAACATCTTGACAAAAGACGAATTGACGACTAAACCTATGGGGGCTATAAGATTCTACAACATGAATGCCATCATGCCTAAGGGTGATGAAGCTTGAGCGAATTCAATTGTTCGTCACTCCAAGAATTCGATTGTTCGTCATGATCGGTAAGATGCAATTCCCTCGTAGAATAGCCAAATGGTGAAGTTGTCGCACACTAACTTGTTGAAACAGCTCACGGGCATTACTAAGGTCAAAATGCTTGGCCATCTTCTCGCCAGAAACCTTGCACATTTGCGGACCTCGTTGTTGACTTTTAACACGATAGTAGGTGTCGAAATATGCTCCTATCCATCCATTTACTTAATGAATAGAAAAGAGTGCTTTGTAGGAGCCCAAATCTTAAGAAGTGGAGACCTCCTTCAAGCCATGATAGATACTTGCAAGGACTAGAACCGCCAAGGAAAACTTCTCTCCAGGAGCCATCAAACTCGTGAATTGAATACATTAGCACGAATGTAATCGATATTCTTGTTGGGGAACACAAATTTGCAAAGCCAGCATGCAAGGAAAGCCGCCAAATAAGTCTCAGCTCTAAGTGACTCCTCCACGCCAAGCTCAATAAAGGGGGCATTCTCCTCATCGGTTCGTGGTAGGAAGCTCGCGTCAATACTTTTAAAAGGATTATGATTCAACTTCGGCCTTGTAGTACGATTCATTGATGACTATTGTGGAGGTTTGGCATACCTACTCGGACCTCAAAACAAAAACTACACCCAATCACGAATGGAGACCTTGTGGACATCATCCTTCATGAGTTTTAGAACGCCGAGAATAGGTGCAGACAACTTCTTGGGAGGAAAGGTTTTCCTTGATCGTCCGTTTATGTCAACTCCTTAGCCGAGGGGATAACTTCGTCATAGAAGGACCCATGCAGCGGAAGGCCTCTGATTGCTCACAAGTCACACAAGGAGATGGAGAGTTCACCAATAGAGGTAGAAATTGTGTTGGTAGATGGATGCCAAAGCTGACAAAAGGCACGGAAGACAATCTCATTGTAGTCATATGTGAACAACGAAGCAAAGATGGCATCATAGGCCTTGATTCCATCCAGAGTCAACTTGTTGCGGGGAAGAACATCTTCTACCCACTCCTAATATTTGGACAAATAGCGAACTTCACCAAAGCCGGAAGGACGAACACTCCAAGTGGCGAGACGTCCATCATGATCACGATGAGGAGGACTAGCAGACGCGACCTTCTGATGGGTTGAGGACTTCAAAAGTAGGACCTTCATGTTGGTTGCTTTGCCTGAAAATCTGTCCAATACATCCTTCGTCTCTCTATTCGACCATTCTGCAAGATCAAGGGAGGCATCAAGCGGCTTTCTAGCAAGCGAGAAAGAACCTATCACCGAAGGATGAACTTTTAAAGCGAGAACTTGGGCGCACGGATTCTTCTTGTCACTAATAATCTCAAGGTGTTGGTATGGTGTATCGTGGTCGATAATATGAATCCTTGCTGATGGAATTCACAGTCTTATGTGCTGTTCCGAGAGTCTGCAAAAAGAAAAAGGAAGAATCTATGAAAACCAGCAAAACTAAAAAGGGCAGCATGTCACAATATATTACCTAATTTTGATAAAATATCCGGGAAGATATCGGGATATTCTGATTATAATTTTTACCTATGTTGTAGCTCCAGAAGTCTATTATCTATAGCCATGAACCGCTCATGATTTTGATGCTCCTACGCCAAAATATGATATTTTTGGTGAAGATGCGCAAAGCTGAAATACCAAACGCGACAGAACTTGAAACCAAGTAAAGAAGTTCACATTGGACAGTACAAAGCAAATTTAACCTCAATTTTGAACATGTCTTGCCTCTAAGTGTCTACCTTTTGGAGGATCAAACGGATTGAGTTTTGGAAATTCCTACGACAAGATATGATATTGTTTCCCAATAGACGTGCAAAGCTGATAATTATTGGCAGCAGCTGCAGCAAAAAATAAAACGTTAGTCTGCTCTCAGGAGAATCGAGCGACGGGATTGCGTAATGCCAACTATTGAAAAGTACCTACTAAGACCAACCAAAAGGTGGTAGTGCTGATTTCATCAAAAGTGTAGGATTGCTGCTATGACAATGATACAAGGAGAAAGTGGCCAATTTATAGGAACCAGCAAGGTAGAAATTAAGGAAATTCTTGGTGTTCAAGCGACTGACGTGCAAATAAGGAAATATCATGTCCGATATGTACATGAATAGGTTTGAAACTAGGAAACCAAAGAAGAAAAGGAAAATTATTCCTGGCCCAAATATTTTTTACGAGAAAGTGAGGAATGCCTTTTTTTAAATTTTTATGTTCCAATTCATAGGAGGAAACAACGAGTAAGGAAAATATATTATTGTAGCAGCTAAATTGGAAGAGCACAAGTTGTGAGAGTTTTCTTTGAGTAAATGTTCCAAGCGCATCAAAGTAAAGCATATCTTTTGAACCGGAATTCAAGTGAATAAACCAAAGGTTTCTCGTAAATCTAACAGTTTAAATTTTAATTTGTCCGGGTGGATGGGTTTGACTTAGTTCAATATGAACTTAGTTATTCTTTAATTAAGTTGATACTACATAATAAAGGCCACCAAATTTGTTTTCTCACTAGAGAAGGGGAATTAAGCTACAAGAGCCAAGCTTGCTATTAGGGGTCGTTTTTGGCTCACTTTGAACAAGTAAAAGAGTTGTCAATTCCAATCATTGATGAAGTCAAGTCGTTGTTCGGAAATAGAACATGTAAACAATTATTAATGCAGTATCTTACAAAATGATGGGGAAAATATTGTCGTCATCACCGGTACTTCAAATTCGCCATTCATTTCGGCAAGCCTACATCTCGACAAATCTTGAAGCAAGGGGCATTTGTAGACAAATAAATTTTTATTAAATTTAAATCCACAAGTAATTTGGATTTCATCATATGGGCTAGTAAAATCGGGTCGATTATTTAAATCTAAAATGAATTGATTTAAATAAAAGTCCAATGTATTATTAGACTAGCCCGTCAATTGGTCTTCTATCAAATGGGTCGGCCCATAAGCCTCAAGCCCAATGATCCACTAGGATTTTCTTGGAGATTACTCCACCCCAGACCTATATAAAGGGTTCAAAGGAGAAAGCTAAGATAGGCAAGTAAACAGAAGGAAAGGCTAAAGAAGCTCTGAAGAATAGCATCAAGGTCTCGATCCACATCTGCAATCTTCATCTATAGTAAAATCCCAAAGGAGAACACAAATCATAAGTGGACGGCATCAAATCTTCCGTTCGTGATAACCCAACAACAAATTCTAATTCATGAAGACCTTCAAATTATTCGTGATGCACCACAAATCTAAAATACGTCATGATCAAGTTCATGCTCTCAAGCTCTTGAGCCATCATTTGTGAGGAGAAGAATAAGAGGATTACATCTATTTAGATTCGAGATATTCTAGAGATTGTAACCCCATCACTTGAAATTGAATATAATATTTGTCGCTATATTTTTTGTCTTGATTATTATTTTTCAGGTACGAAATTTAGTTGTTACAAGAACATGAATGAGTAATTTTTTGAAGAAGAATTTATTTCATTTAGTATTTGGAATAAATTACATTAATTTATTCTAATTATGTGGTAAAGAGTGTGGGACTAAAGTTGAAAACTACTAAATATATAGTAAAATAATGTTTCACTTTTTAAAAGAAAACAATTGTCTTCTTCAATTAGTCTAGACTATTATAAAATCTTAAAACTTCAACGCAAAATTGATCGATTTTTTATTATTTAAAAATAAATTTTATATTGGACAAATTTATTATTTAATTAATATTTTTTAATAGTTAGGACGTTGAAATTAACTAATGTTTTGCCAATTAAATGTTTTACTTATTTGAACTATATAGGAGCTCCTAATATTTAGGAATGTCATCCTAGTAAAATTATTTATATAAGTCGAGTAAGTCCATTTTCACAAGATTCATAATTTTAGGAAATTGTTATTTCACTTAGAATAATAATATTCTAGGTGACATTAGAAGTATTCCACTTTATGATGCCAAGAGACGAAATATTAAAGAAAACTGTACAAAAATCATACTCAAGAGTTCACGATTATTTTCAGATTACTAAAATTTTAAAGATTTAAGGTTGATAATGTTAAAAATGTTAGCTATTTCAAGCTAATATTTTTTTAGAAAAATAATAATAAAATATTTTTCAAACTTTTGTCATAGAGTTTCGTAATTTCTCATAGTGTCGATATGTAGCTATTGATATTACCCATCACTGTTGAGCTAAAGGAAGTAACAATGTTTATTAGCATGGATAATCCCTTTATCATGATAATGATCGAATCTACATAGAAAAGATGGCATGAGAACCTAAATCTATCCCTAACAAAGGTCCAAAGATTTACATTCATCTATTTTTCCTTCAGTAGTTTGATTTTGTTTTTGTAATTGTTGTTTAATAATTCAGACGCTTTTGTGAATAATATCTATAATTTTTATAAAATTTACATTTATTGTTATTTCGGCTGAGCAATATCGGATGACACAAATTGGTTGAAGGTATTCAACCAAGGGGTGTGAACCGACACTCCTTCGCCGGAAAATTACATTGTATTACTAGATAAATTTTTCTGTTTTATGTATATTTATTATACGTTGATTCTCCTAAACTTTTCAGTAAATCTATTTTTTAATATATTGGCACCCCTTAATGAAATTTCTAGCTCTGCCACTTATTTATCATAACGGCAAAAAGTTGAAAAATTAGTTAGGATTGCAGTATCCCTTGGTAGCTTAAAACTTACTACTAGTAGGCAAACTAGTTTGTATGTAGTTCTCTCTCGTTATGCTTGTTCTGCTCATCTTATATGTTAACCGCATTCAATTTAGATGTTCATGATTATTCTGTTAAAAAATGGTATATTTCTAAAATTGGAAATAATTCAACTTTAAACTATTCATTTTACCCTTAATGAGAATCTTTTATAACCACACAAATATTATGGCCCCACAAAGCTTTTACCCCTTAAATTTTTAAGACTATAAGTATTAAAAGTCTTTTTTTTTTCTTAAACTCTATGTCGAGTCAAACTAACTCATCTAAATGAAAACGAAAGCATGTATTGTTTACATTTTGCCTTTCCAACCGATCATGACCCCTTTATTTCATCTCAAAGAGACTTCTTTTCCCTATGTCTATAACTGATAGTATCATAATGATGACGTCATTAGGCTTGTGTATTTTGGCCGGTAAAAGGACATACGTGTCACTTTTTCTATAGAAAATTCTCGATTATTGTGCCTTTTTGGTCCAACAGGTGTCATTACATGAACATAACACTCCGTGTTACACATTGCAAAGAATCGGAACCAAGAATTTTCATTTAGCTAGTCGGAATAATTAGTCAAAACCTATGAGTCCGATATTAAGAGTATAGTGTAACGACCTGACCAGTCGTATTAAGAATTGTAACCCCATTTCCCTATTTACTGTTCATTATGTACTTTATAGCTGTATTGTGACTTGTTGGGGTAGTTAGTTATGGTCCGATGAGATTTTGAAATAAATTGAGACACTTAGTGGGCGTTTGGACATAAGAATTATAAAATTTCAAAATAAGGGAAAAAATTTTTTAAGTGAAAATAGTATTTGAAATTTAGAGCTGTGTTTGGACATGAATATAATTTTGGATTATTTTTGAAGTTTTGTGAGTGATTTGAGTGAAAATTTTGAAAAACAGCTTTTTGGAGTTTTTCAAATTTTTAAAAATTTCCAAAATGCTTATTCAAATTGGAAATTTTATGAACAAACGGTGATTTCGAAAAAAATGGAATTTGTTTGGAAAAAAAGGGGAAAATTTCTTATGTCCAAACGGATACTTAGTCTCCAAAATAAAAATTTAAGTTGAAAAGGTCGATCGGATATTGACTTATGTGTAAACGACCCCAAATAGAGTTTTGTTGATTTCAATAGCTCCATATGGTGATTTTGTACTTGGGAGCGTGTCCGAAAAATTATTTGGAAGTCCGCAGCTAAATTAGGCTTGAAATGGCTAAAAATAGAAATTTAAGTTTGGATGTTTGACCGAAAAATTGACTATTTGATATCGGAGTCAGAATCCAGTTCTGAAAATTTTCATGGCTCCGTTATGCCATTTATGACTGGTGCGCAAAATTTGAGGTCAATCGGACTTGATTTGATAGGTTTTGGCATAGAATGTAGAAGTTTGAAATTCTTAAGTTTCATTAAGTTTGAATTGGGGTATGATTTTTAATTTTAGCATTATTTGATGTGATTTGAGGTTTCGACTAAGTCCGTATGATGTTTTAGGACTTGTTGATATGATTGGTTGAGGTCCCGAGGGCCTCGGCCGTAATTCGGATCATGTTCGGCGCATTTCGGAAACATGAAATTGTTGAACCTGCTACTACTAGTTTCCTTCTTCGCGTTCGCGAGGGAGGTCTCGCGTTCGCGAAAAGTACCTGGAAGCCAGCGGAGTTTTGTTATTCGCGTTCGCGAAGGCCTGGACTCATCATGCACCGCGTTCGCGAAGAGAAACAAGAGGCAATTAGGACCCCACACATTTGGTTTTTGCATTCGCGATGGGCGTCCCGCGTTTGTGAAGCTTAAGATCTGATAGGCATCGCGTTCGCGAAGAAGAAATTTTGGCAGGCACATTTTTATGCTTCCCGAACGCGAGGCAAGGGCCGCGTTCGCGAAAAAGAAACCACTGGACAGAAACTTTAAATTCTGACCATTTTTGACAAATTGGAGCTCAGGAAGAGGCGATTTTCGAGAGATTTTCAAGAAAAACGACGGGGTAAGTGTTCTTAACTCAATATTGGTCAAATTACCCGAAGTCATGGTTGTTTTTAACATTTAATTGAGGATTTAAGTTGGAAGATTTAGAAAACCCTCTTGCTTTAAATTGAAGATTTGAGGGTTGAGTAGATGTCAGATTTTAGTAAAATTTATATGGTTGGATTCGTGGTTGAATGGACGTTCGTATTTTATAAATTTTGTTGGGTTCCGAGACGTGGGACCCACGGGCGATGTTTGGGTTAAATTTCGGATTTTGTTAAAAAATTTGTATTTTCATATGGAAATTATTCCTATAATTTGTATTGATTGAATCGAATTAATTATGACTAGATTCGAGCCGATCGGAGTCAGAAAATCGAGAAAACGGTATACTACTTGACTGATTGAGCGTGGTTTGAGGTAAGTGACTTGTCTAACCTTGTGTGAGGGAAATTCCCCTTAGGATCGGTATTGATAAAAAAAATTTGATATGTTGAAAGTCGTGTACACAAGGTGACGAGTGTGTACACGGGCTAAATGTGGAAGATTATGTCATTAAATTTTGTGGATCACTGTTGCATATTAATTAAATTATTTTATTCTATTATATTCATCATCATTATTATATTTTCGTATTTTAAATTTGCCTGACCTGTTCCTGCTAAGTGTTTTACATGTTTAGTTGAAACTTTGTTTCTTTTGTTCTGTGCATTATTTGAAGGTTGGATTTCTTAATTTAAATATTATTAAAATAAATTATTTTACATTTAAAAATTTGATATTAAGGCAAGGTGTTTAATTTGTGAAATATTATATTTGCTGAGTTATTCATTCCTGAATATTTTGAGAGATTTTGTACTCATTCTGATTGAGCCGCGAGCTCCTTATTGTGGAACATATTCTTGTTGTTGATTTATTTTGACAAGTTGAAATATTTGGGCACTTGAGGTATAAATTATGATATATCGTGATATTGATACACATGCGGTGGTATAAGGTCTGGGTGTTGAAACGCATGCGGTGAGATATGGGTGGCTTTATATGCGTGGCTAGTAGGAGAACTATTAGAAGTCATGCAGTGTGATAAGGGTGGCTAAAATGCGGGATGCTATTTCAGGAAAAATGTTTTCTTTAAAATTTAATATTAAGGCTCCCGCAGTGATATAAGAAAATGAGATATTGTGAATTTATTTATAATTTGGGACTACGAGGCGGTACCTCGGGAGTGCCCTTGTTGATAATTCTTTATGGTTGCATTTGTATTTGGTTATTTTGGCGATTTCTTTAAAGTCGTAAATCTCTGTTTTCTTTCTGTGAGGTATTATTTGTCCTTATTCTGTGAAGTTAAATTGTGACATACCACATACTTGATTCATTTCCATTGTTATTTTGTTATTATTATATTGTTAAACTTTTCACTTGTCTTTTATTATTCCAGTAGGGCCTGACCTGACCTCGCCACTACTCTACCGAGGTTAGACTTGGCACTTATTGGGTATTGCTGTGGTTTACTGTTTTTTGGGCAAATTATACTACTAGGCATTCCTAGTAGCCATTTTATTAATAATAAAAGAAAAAAAATCACAACGAAAAAGTACAAGTAAGGAGGCTAGCTGCAATACTGTTGCCTCTATACCTTGACTATATAATCACTCCTCTGCGCCTCCATTGCCTTAAGATGGAAGCCTCATGTATAGGATCATGGTTTAGCTGCCGGCAGAAGTCTCACAAGGGCATATAATCTCATAGCTGCTTGGATCTTCCCAAAGGCATAGGAATATAGCACACATATACTGTGCTAGACCTTACCTTACAAATGCTATTGAGGCATAATAAACCTCATCTACTAGCAAGCATGAAGAAAATACGAATTGGAATGAACTAAGTACTCTATGATCATCACAAAGTTTATAACATACTCTATGATGATATTAAAAATGATGATACTTAAAAAATGATAAAATAAAACAAGGTAAAAATTTGAGTGTTGCCCCCCTTTCTTCAACCTTGTGCACTCTTCAATTTGTAGCTCAGTGGCTTCTTCTTCCACTGTCTTCAAATATTATTCAAGCTTTATCATTTCTTTTTTGATTTATTTGACCTTGTGGAGGTGGTAGGGACACTCGCCTTTAGCTTTGCAGTTCTCATTGGTTGTTTCCTAATGACAAACTCTGGTGTTGCTTTGCCATCCCAACTATATTGCCTTTCATGTGCCTTCTTTTTTATTTTGTTTGATCCACTTCTCATATGTCTAGGTGAAAGATCTCCCTCCCTAGCTACATTTTGAAGGAGTCATTTGGTAGTTCTTCCTCTTCCCCTTCTTCATAAAAATCTTGATCCGTTTCCATCCCAAACGCGTCACTATGATTGTATCCGGACATCACTAATGTACCTTGATCATTCCTCAGATTATCGAGAGTTCTCAATGTATACATATCATGCGTAACAAGATCATGGAGGATATTGGTAGGTGTCAAGTTGAATTTTGTAGTCAATGCAAGCGTACTTCTAGTAGTTCTTCCAGTAGCTACTGTCTTGTGCATTTCTTTAGTATGCAAAGAAATTCTAGTGCCATTCATGTTTGCTGTTAGCTGCTACCCTGCTGGAATTGAGGACTTGTTGATCTGCTCAGTACTATGCTGAATAGTCGAAACAATTGCTTCATTTTGCTTATGTCCAGTTGGGACAAATGCAGCAGCGTTTGGACTTAAACCTTTCTCGGTTCCTAAAACAGTAGCAGATTTAGTGGACTGTTCATCGTGCCTCCCAATTGCTTCATGGTGCATATGCTACTCCTTCTTCTTCTTCCGTGTTGCTGCCCTGGAGATTGGTATATTGGAATTTTGTGCATTGGAAGGATTATCAATCGACGCATATCTATCCATCGACTCAACCTCATTCCCTTCCTCCTCCTCAACCTGATCTACCCAGCTTTTGGATACATGTTCATCTTCATCCTCCTCATATTTCTTATCAGAATCATACTCCTCTTCATCCTCTTCTCTTTGGTCAGCCCTAGTATTATGCCTACACATATCTGCATTCTCTATCTCATTTGAATTCTAGGAAATTACCACATTTGTGGATGTTTGAGAGAGCGAAGCCAAACATTTGTTTGCTTGTTTGTTATTGCCCGTTGATAGTAGTTGATGTGTGTACTCATACTATGCTTATGCACATCTTTTTGTGCAGATCCAGTTACTTCCTATCAGACCAGGCATCAGTGAATTAGCCGTACGCGGAGACTTCGAGGTATATCTGCCAGCATTCGCAAACTTCGAAGTCTCATTCTATCTTATTATGTTGTCTTCCATATTTTCTTTAGATTATGATGTATAGAGACATTGAGGACAAATTCTTAGAAGCTTGTGACTTATTTCCACCGGGTTTTGGGAGTTGTAATTATTTAAATTGTAGTTTCATTTATTTCAGGTTTCTATTATGTTATTTCGCATTGATAGGCTTACCTAGCCTTAGAGATTAGGTACCATCACGACATCCTACAGAGGGAATTTGGGGTCGTGACAAGTTGGTATCAGAGCTCTACGTTCATAGGTGTTATGAGTCACAAGCAGGTTTAGTAGACTCTCACGGATCGGTACGGAGACGTATGTACTTATCTTTGGGAGGCTACGGAACTGTTAAGAAATGTTCACTTCTTTGATTCCTTATCGTGCACATTTGTTGACTTTAAAATTCTAAACCCTTGTCTTTCTATTCTCTCGCAGATGGTGAGAACACGTACAACTGGATCCGATGATCAGACACCCACGCCCCATGTTAGAGCCGCAAGAGGTCAGGGCCGGGCCAGAGGTCGAGCCAGAGGTCGGGGCCGGGCCAGAGGCCGAGCCAGAGGCCTGGAAAGGCCACGTGGTACAGCTAGAGCACCTACACGAGCTGCTGCAGTAGAGCCACCAGTAGCTCTAGTTGGAGAGCAAGCACCTGAGTCGCCTGTTACTACCCCTGCACTTCAGTAGACTTTTGCCCTATTTTTGAGCATGTTTGGCACTCTAGCTCAGGCAGGATTGATTCCACTTGCTCCTGCCACATCTCAGGCTAGGGGAGGAGCACATACTCCCGTCGCCCGTACCCCAGAGCCACAGGCCCAGGTTGACCATGTCCCAGAGGTTATATCAGTGCAGCCAGTTGTCCCAGTTTGGCCCGAGGCTATGGCAGTAGTTTCAGAGGGGGAGCAGCTCAGGCTCGAGAGGTACAAGAAGTACCACCCTCCCACTTTCAGCGGTTTAGCTTCAGAGGATGCTCAGGGTTTTCTTGAGGAATGTCATTGTATCCTCCATACTATGGCTATTGTGTATTCTAGTGGGGTTTCTTTCAAGACATTCCAGCTTAAAGGAGAGGGCTACTAGTGGTGGCGGACATATGAGTTGGATAGTCCGGCTGAGGCAGCTTCACTCACTTGGACTCAATTTTCAGATATGTTCTTGAGGGAGTATGTTCCTCAAAGACTTAGAGATGCATGGCACGCGGATTTTGAGTAGCTACGCCAGGGTTCTATGACCGTGTTAGAGTATGCGGTCTGATTCAGTGATTTGGCTAGGCATGCACCCGCCTTAGTTTCTACTGTTCAAGAGCGGGTTCACAGATTTATTGAGGGGCTCCACCCTGGTATAAGGTTCAGTATGGCCTAAGAACTGGATATGGACATCACATACCAACAAGTGGTGTCAATTCCTAAGAGATTGGAAGGTATGTGGGTCCGGGAGAGAGAAGAGAGAAGCTAAGAGACCCCGAGATTGTAACACATATAACAGTTCTCGTGCCCCAGCTACAGCCCGTTATGGTAGAGGCTATGTGAGCCGTCCTATTAATTCAACACTTCCAGCTTCCAGCGGTATTCCGGCTACTCCCAGACCTCAGGTTCCATATTATGCACTGCTGGTGTCCGTTGTACGGGGTGCTTTCAGCAGGCAGTCCAGTCGATCAGGCCTGAGCCAGTCCCAGTAGACACGTCCTCCGAGGGCTTGTTTTGTGTGTGGTGACACTCGTCATATAATGAGGGATTGCCCCTAGATTTAGGAGGGGTTCACCTCTACAGACTTCTCAGGCCCAACCCATTCCACAGGGCCCTCAGGATTCTCAAGTCATGATTACTGCACCAATTGCTACTCCACCTGCACAACGAGATAGAGGTGAAGGTCGGATAGGTAGAGGTCGCCCTAGAGGGGGAGGCCATGCCAGATATTATGCCCTTCCTACTAAAACGGAGGCAATTGCATCAGATTCTATTATCACAGGTATTGTTCTGGTCTGTCATAGGGATGCACCAGTCTTATTTGATCCAGACTCCACTTATTCTTATGTATCATCTTATTTTGCCCCGTATTTGGGCGTATCCCATGATTCTTTGAGTTCTTCTATTTATGTATCCACACCCGTGGGTGATTCTATTATTGTTGACCGCATATATTAATCGTGTTTGATTATTATCGGTGGTCTTGAGACCACAGCCGATTTATTATTGCTCAGTATGGTGGATTTCAATATTATTTTTGGGCATGGATTGGTTGTCGCCCTATCATGCTATCCTAGATTGTTACGCCAAGATGGTGGCATTGGCTTTGCCAGGTCTACCGCGGCTAGAGTGGAGAGGTACCCTAGATTATGTTCCTAGCAGGGTTGTTTCATTTCTTAAGGCTCAACGAATGGTTGAGAAGGGGTATGATGCGTATCTGACCTATGTGAGAGATGTTAGTGTTGATACTCCTATCGTGGAGTCAGTTCCTGTAGTAAGGGATTTTCCTAATGTATTTCCAGCGGATCTTCCGGGTATGCCACCCGACAGGGATATTGACTTTGGCATTGATTTGTTACCGGGCACTCAGCCCATTTCTATTCCACCATATCGTATGGCCCCAGCAGAATTGAAGGAATTAAAGGAGTAGTTACAGGAGCTGCTTGATAAGGGTTTTGTTCGGCCTAGTGTATCGCCTTGGGGTGCTCCTGTCTTATTTGTGAAGAAGAATGATGGTTCAATGCGGATGTGTATTGATTACCGCCAGTTGAACAAGGTTACAGTGAAGAACAGATATCCATTGCCACGTATTGATGACCTATTTGATCAGCTTCAGGGTGCCAGAGTGTTCTCTAAGATCAATTTACGTTCAGGCTATCATCAGATGACGATTCGGGAGTCAGATGTCCTGAAGACTGCCTTCAGGACTTGGTATGGTCATTATGAGTTCCTTGTAATGTTATTTGGGCTGACCAACACCCCACCAGCATTTATGCACTTAATGAACAGTCTATTTCAGCCTTATCTTGATTCTTTCGTCATTGTGTTTATTGATGACGTTCTGCTGTATTCCCGGAGCTGGGAGGATCATGAACAACACCTAAGGATTGTGCTTCAGACTTTGAGAGAAAATAAGTTTTATGCAAAATTTTCAAAGTGTGAATTCTGGCTTGATTCAGTAGTATTTTTGGGTCATGTGGTAACGAACAAGGGGATCCAGGTAATCCGAAGAAAATTGAAGCAGTGCAGCGTTGGCCCACACCGTCATCAGCTACTGAGATCCGGAGTTTTCTTGGCTTGGCGAGGTATTATCACCGATTTATAGAGGGTTTCTCTTCTATTGCTGTACCTATGACCAAACTGACCCAGAAGGGTGCTCCGTTCAGGTGGACCGAGGAACGTGAGGAGAGCTTTCAAAAGCTCAAGATAGATTTGACTACAGCCCCAGTATTGGTATTGCCTACAAGTTCAGGGTTTTATACTGTGTATTGTGATGCGTCACGCATTAGTCTCGGTGCAGTGTTGATGCAAGATGGTACGGTGATTGTCTATGCATCCAGACAGTTAAAGATACATGAGAAGAATTATCCGGTCCACGACCTTGAGCTTGCAGCTATTGTTCATGCCTTGAATATTTGGCGGCATTATTTGTAAGGTATCCATTGTGAGGTTTATACTGATCACCTGAGTCTACCACATATTTATTAAACAGAAGGATCTTAATTTGCGGCAACGGAGGTGGTTGGAGTTGCTTAAGGATTATGATATCACAATTCTCTGTCACTCCGGGAAGGCCAATGTGGTGGTTGATGCCCTGAGTCGTAAGGCGGAGAGTTTGGGCAGCTTAGCATATTTACTGGTATCAGAGAAGTCTTTAGCCTTGGATGTTCAGGCCTTGGCCAACCAGTTTGTTAGGTTGGATGTTTCCGAGCCGAGCCTAGTTTTGGCTTGTGTGGTTTCTCAGTCTTCTCTTTATGATCGTATCATAGAGCGTCAATATGATGACCCCCCATCTGCTTGTCCTTAAGGATACAGTTTAGCACGGTAATTCCAAAGAAGTCACTATTTGAGATAACGATGTATTACAGATGCAGGGCAGGCTATGTGTGCCTAATGTAGATAGTTTGTGCGAGTTGATTCTCCAGAAGGCTCATAATTCGCGGTATTTCATTCATCCAGGTGCCACAAAGATGTATCAGGAATTGAGACAACACTATTGGTAGAGGCGGATGAAGAAAGACATAGTGAAATATGTAGCTCGGTCCCTAAATAGTCAGCATGTGAAGTATGAGCATCAGCGACCAGGTGGATACTTCGCTTCTACACATCTTTTTGTGCAGATCCAGGTACTTCCTATCAGACCAGGCATCAGTGAATTAGCCGTACGCGGAGACTTCGAGGTATATCTGCCAGCGTCCGCAGACTCCGGAGTCCCCTTCTATCTTATTATGTTGTCTTCCTTATTTTCTTTAGACTTTGATTTATAGAGACATTGAGGATAAATTCTTAGAAGCTTGTGACTTATTTCCACCGGGTTTTGGGAGTTGTAATTATTTGAATTGTTGTTTCATTTATTTCAGATTTCTATTATGTTATTCCGCATTAATAGGCTTACCTAGTCTTAGAGATTAGGTGTCATCACGACATCCTACGGATGGAATTTGGGGTCGTGACAAATAGACTCCAATTTTCCCTTTATTTTCGACCAATAATAATACTAAGAACGAATTAAGTGAAGGCGGGGATCTATTTGAATTTTTGAAAACTTTTAGGGCTGACTCAAAGCTCAGCAAATGAAAAGTTTTCCTCTTCGTTGAATCCACCAAAGCTTGAGCTTTAACTCCCAACTTTTCCATTCCACATCAAAATTCAGCAATCTTAGGGCATGTTAAATTGTACTATAATTTTGTAAAAAAATCATCTATACTGTTAGTAGTAAAATAAATCATTTCTTATAAGATGTTCACAAGTTTCGGTGCCCAAATTAATCATCATATGCTTTTGATCCAACCCCAACCTGAACCAGCGGGCTGGTAGGTGCAGAATCTTTTTATTGCTAATTAAAGTGAAGGTGTACAAATATATTTGATTGTGTTGATATTTTTTAATATAAGTTTATTATGAACGCATTTTATATCTTAAGATCATCCTCTACCGAGATTTAGGTAATCTTTCAGTTTAGTAGGATTAAAATAAAGACTTTCCTGATTTTAGGCCTAAACTGGAACGGAGAGAGTATTTTGACCTAAAGATCTTCAAAAAAAATTGAAAGCATACATAAAGAACAACGAAAGCAAAAGAGAATTGTTAGAGTTAAGACAATTTGGTTCTTTTTAAAATGATATACTTTCGTAAAATACTCCTCTAATCAGAGGCAATTGCAGCCTTTTCTTGAATCAGTTCAACTGAACATAGTATTGTTTTTAATAGACGTGTGTGTGTGTATATATATATATATATATATATATATACGCGCGCAAAAATCACTAAAAGTATAACAAACGGTGCCTCCCTTTCAATTTATGTGAACATATTTCCTTTTTAGTACGTGTCAAAAAGAATGATCATTTTGCATATTTGGAAATAATTTACTTTTATACAATGATTTATAGTCACACAAAATATATGTACCTTATTTTACACCACAAGTTTAAAAATCTTTTCTTTTTTCTTAAATTTCGTGGCCAGTCAAATAAGTTCATATAAATTGAAACGAAGAAAGTATTACACTAAACTCATAATTTTAAAAGTACAATAAATTCAACGCTAATAAGAATGTCCTTAAAGATAATTAAGGAAACAGTTGAAGAAGGAACAAATTCTTAATCTTTTTCCAACTAAATCATTATTCGCAGAACAGAAAATGACTCATCGTGAACTCTAGCCGTTATATATAGGAAGCGTCCCTTGTTGAAAAATTATTCACCAATAATTGACCATAGGAACAAAAATAAACAGTATAGCAAAAAAAGAAAAAGAAAAAATGCCTTGGTTCATTCCTAGAGGTGGAAGTCACCCACTAACTGAAGAGCAAGTGAAAGGTATTCTCAAGAAATATGATAAGAATAGAGATGGTAAACTTTGTAAGCAAGAACTCGAGTTAGCTTTTAAAGAGATGGTAACTGTTGTTGCTAGCTGCTTTTGTGTTGTCGTGTTTTGTTTTGTTTGAGAACCAAACATCCTTGTAATATTTGGAAGAAAGGGTCTTCTGATTGTATATATAATATATGTACTACTTGTGCATAAACTTTAATTGCATTTCAGGATCTTGAACATGATAATGTTACACAAAATCGTACAGAAAACATACCTGAATCGTAAGCCATCATCGTGAAGCGGAAGCGTTAATTCAAATTGGTTTCTCGCCCTTTGCCCTAACTTTCGTTACCGCCGATTTTAGTGATGAAAGAGAGAAAAATAAAATACGGTAACCCTAAAGGGTGGGGAGAGGACCAATTTATAGAGGTTCTCACTTAATCTGGTACGTCCATCAAGTAACCGATCGTACGGATGAGATTTACTCATTAATTAAATATTAATTATGAGCCTTAAACTTATTGGGCCACCAATAAACGTAGGAAAATCTTACATTCTCCCACTTGTCCCAATAATCACATAACATTAATATTTAATCATATAAACATTAGTTGCGCATAAATAAATCTCTTCTACAATGTCCATTATAAATTTCATAACACGATAAACTACTAAATGGCGGTTATATATAATTTGTCTACATACTCCCTTCCATATACTACAACATTAGCAGCTCATCGTACCAGGTCCATAAACTATAAAATATTATGGTCCACAATAATGTCTCATTGAGACTTATCCTATAACATCTCAAAACATTAATATGTACACCATTATGAGAAACAGGAATCATTAATGTATATCAGAAACATATAAATGAGCTTAGAGTGTCAAAACATCATAAATACATCAATCATAAATACATTCAAGACCCATTCTATGTACATGTTCTTTAAATATCTTTGGCTGTAAACCTTTCGTTAATAGATCTGCAATCATGAGATCAGTTCTAATATGCTCAAGTGACACTCTTTGTTTCTGAACTTCCTCCTTGACGGTAAAGTACTTTAATTCCATATGTTTGGCACCTTTGGAGTACTTATCGTTCTTGGAGAAGAATACTGCTGCAGAATTATCACAGTAAATTTTCAGCAGCTTGGTAATGGTGTCGACAACCCCAAGTCCTGAAATAAAGTTTCGCAGCCATAGTGCATGAATTGTGGCTTCAAAACATGCCACAAATTTTGCTTCCATCGTGGATGTAGCAATGACAGACTGTTTGGCACTCTTTCACGATACTGCTCCTTTAGCTAATTGGAACAAATAACCAAACGTGGACTTTCTAGTGTCAATACATCTAGCAAAATCTGAATACGAGTATCCAATAATTTCCAAATGCTTGGATTTCCTATACATGAGCATGTAATCCTTCGTTTCTTTCAGGTACCTCAAAACTTTCTTTACAGCTTTCCAGTGATCAATTCCTGGATTACTCTGGTATCTTCCCAGCATCCCGACCGCAAAACTAATATCCGGTCTTGTGCAAGTCTGAGCAAACATCAGACTACCAACAATAGAAGAGTAAGGAATTGATTCCATTTCCTTTCGTTCTACATCATTCTTAGGGCATTGCATGAGACTAAATTTGTCTCCTTTTGAATTGGAACAATTCCTGCTGAACAGTTATTCATGTTAAATCTCTCTAGAACTCTTTCGATATAGTCTTTTTGAGACAATCCTAATAATCCTTGTGATCTATCACGGAATATTTCTATTCCTATCACATAGGATGCCTCACCCATATCTTTCATTTCAAAATTCTTAGAGAGAAAATCTTTAGTCTCACGCAATATGCCTAAATCATTAGTAGCAATTAGAATATCACCAACATATAGGACTAAAAATATAAACTTGCTCCCACTAATATTTTGGTATATACATCGATCAACGGTATTTTTCACAAATCCAAAAGATGTTATGGTATCATTAAACTTTATATACCATTGTTGTGAGGCTTGTTTAAGTCCATATATTGACTTCTTCAGTTTACACACCATTTGACTTTTTTCTTTAGTTTCGAAACCCTATGATTGGTCCATATAAACTTCCTCCTCAAGGTCTCCATTAATAAAGGCAATTTTCACATCCATTTGGTGTAACTCTAAATCATAATGAGCCACCAACGCCATAATAATTCTTAACGAGTCTTTCTTTGAGACCGGTGAAAAGGTCTCTTTATAATCAATGCCTCCTTTTTGAGTATAACACTTGGCAACAAGTCTGGTTTTGTATCGTTTAATATTTCCATTTGAATCGCATTTGGTCTTAAAGACCCATCTACACCCGATTCTATTAGAACTTTTTGGCTATTCAACGAGATCCCAGACTTTATTGTATTCCATGGATTTTAGCTCTTTCTTCATGGCATAAATCCATTTGTCAGACTCATTACTTTTTATGGCTTGTGAAAATAAAATCGGATCCTTATTGAGACCAATATCAAATCTGACTCTTGCAAATAAACCACGTAATCATCCGAAATAGCAATTTTTTCTAACTCTTTGAGATTTTCTTAATAGCATTTCTTGTGGTTCATTTGTGTCAGATATTTGTGAGTTAGTTTCTTCATGAAGTATTTCATCCAAATGTTGCTAGGTGTTGTCAACGTGTTCTTCAACAACTGAAACAATATTTAGTATGTGTGTGGAAGTAAGCACATTCTTGGGTAATAGAATATTGACCCTCACCTATTTTATTTCCACACTTTGCTTTTCAACACTCCTACTAACTTCACCATTCTCAATGAATCTTGTATTACCGGTTTCAATAATTCCCGAACTATGGTTTGGATAGTAAAACACATACCCTTTAGATTTCTCTAGGTAACCAATAAAGTAACCACTTACTGTTCGAGAATCTAATTTCTTTTCTTGTGGATTATAAACTCTAGCTTCCGCTGGGCAACCCCAAACATGTAGGTGCCTTAAACTAGGTTTTCTTCCTGTCTACAGTTCAAAAGGGGTCTTTGGAACTGCCTTACTAGGAACCCTGTTTAATAAATATACAACAGTTTTAAGAGCATACATCCACAATGATTTGGGTAATGAGGAATTACTCATTATTCTCCTAACCATATCCATAAGTATTCGATTACGCCTTTCTGCAACACTATTTTGTTGAGGTGTTCCTGGCATAGTATACTGTACACATGTTCCATGTTCCTCGAGGAACTTCGCATCCCGATTCATTATATTTTCCATAATATTCACCACCTCTATCTGACCTAATTATTTTCACCTTTGTATCTAATTGCCTTTCAACCTCATTAACAAACACTTTGAGAGCATCTGTTACTTGAGATTTTTCTTTCAGCAAATAGATGTATCCATAACGTGAAAAGTCATCGATAAAAGTGATAAAATATTTTTCTCCACCAAAAGATGGAACATCAAAGGGTCCACAAATATCGGTGTGTATAATTTCAAGAAGCTGGGTGCTTCTTGTGGCACCTTTCTTACTTTGCTTGGTTTGCTTTCCCTTAATGCAATCCAAACATATAGTAAGATCAGTAAAATTTAGATTCGGAAGAATCTCATTCTTTACTAATCTTTCCAACCTTTCTTTGGATATATGACCCAAACGTCTATGCCACAAGTAAGCAGAACTTTCATCTAGTGAACTACGTTTAATTCCAACATTATGTTGAATAGTAAGAAGGGATTCAGAAAAATCAATATCGAGTTTCAATTTATATAAACCATAACTAAGAAAACCATAACCATAAAAAATAATATTCTTATATAAATTGAAACATCCATTTCCAAACTTTAAATCAAATCCAGAAACATCAATTCTTGAAAGACAAATCAAATTCCTAGAAACTAAAGGTACATAAAGAGTCTGTAATAGATCAAGGTGACGTCCAGTCCCCGTGATCAAACGATAAGTCCCTATGCCTTCAATTGGAGCCTTCATACGATTTCCCATGAACAAGAAATCCTTATTTGGATTTGTACTTTGGATCGTAAGGAATCCTTGCAATGTAGTAGATACATGAGCAGTTGCACCAGAATCAAGCCACCAAGTATTATTAGGAACTTCTATTAAATTTGATTCAAAACATACAAAAGCACTAATTGTACCTTTCTTTTCGAACCAAGCTTTACGTTACAGGCAATCTTTCTGATAGTGTCCTTCCTTGTTACAGAAATAATACGTATCTGCCTTATGTTCCTTCTTAGCATCCTGTGGAGCTTTAGCAGGTGCTTTCTTCTTCTTGAACTTGTTGGGCTTCACTTTAAGTCCTTTACCAGCTCCTTGACCCATGAAGTTGATTATTATGACCCAAAAGGTCATCTTATGTTTTAGAACTCGAATCTGCGTTCTTAAGCCTTAAAAATCTCATTTTTTTTACCCTCATTGATTTGCGTGCATAGTCCGGGCATATTTCCGGAAAGCTTTCATGTTGAAAATTAATGAAAATAAGAATTTATATCTTAAAAGTTGATTTTAGTTGACTTCGGTCAATATTTTTGGTAAACGGGTATGGATCCGTATTTTGATAATCCCAGTGGGTCCGTATCGAATTATGGGATCTGGGCATACGCCCGGAATCGAATTCGAAGGTCCCTAGCTCAAGTTATGAATTTTTGATAAAAATTAAAAGTCTGAAAATTAATTATTTTTAAGAATTGATTGATGTTTGGCATTGTTAGTGCCGGGTCCGTATTCTGGTTACGGAGCCTGGTACAGGTTCACTATGATATTTCAGACTTGTCTGTGAAATTTGGTGAGAAACGAAGTTGATTTGACGTAATTCGGACCTTCGGTTGAAAAAATAGAAATTTTAAAGTGTTCTTGAGAATTTCATTTGATTTGGTGCTAAATTCGTAGTTCTATGTGTTATTTTGGTGATTTCATCGAGCGAGCAAGTTTGTATGATATTTTTAGACTTGTGTGCATGTTTGGTTTAGAGCCCCGAGGGCTCGGGTGAGTTTCGGATAGGCCACGGGATGTTTTGAACTTAGCAAAATCTGGTATTTTAGCTGTATCTGATGTTTGCAATACTGTGCTTCGCGATCGCGAAGGGGAAACTGGACTGGGGGAGGATTTACTCTACGCTAATGCGAGACCATGGTCGCGAACGCGGAGCATTGGGGGGGAGTTGATCTACACGAACACGACAGGTCGAACGCAAATGCGTAGCTCTAGCTATGCTGGGCAGAGGACCTGGGGAAGCTATACACGAACGCGAAGGTAAGGCGGGCTAAGCCTTCGCGAATGCATAAAGCCTCCCGCGATCGCGTAAGTCCTTAGGAGGTTGCTTTTCGCGAACGCGGCAGTGTTCACGCGATCGCAATGAACACTGTCGCCCAGTGCATAAAATAGAATCAAACACGGGATTTATCCAAAAAAAATCATTTTTCTCAAAAACCAAACAGTGTGAGGCGATTTTACAAGAGTCATTTCTTTCCCAAAGTTTTGGTAAGTGATTCTAAACCATTTTCTTTCAATTACCCATTACATTTCTTGAATTATCAACCTAAAATCTAGAGTTTTCATGGTAGAATTAGGAGTTAGGGTAGAAACTAGGGATTTCGGGAATTTTGGAATTT
This sequence comes from Nicotiana tomentosiformis, assembly GCF_000390325.3. Taxonomy (NCBI): domain Eukaryota; kingdom Viridiplantae; phylum Streptophyta; class Magnoliopsida; order Solanales; family Solanaceae; genus Nicotiana; species Nicotiana tomentosiformis. The sequence goes on along the minus strand of NC_090815.1, from coordinate 120,602,199 downwards.
AGTTCTCGATTTGAGGTCGGATTCCAAAACCAATTACATATTCGGGCTCGAGGGTAAATGGGTAAATGGATTTTGGTCCGAACTTCGGGTTTTGACCAAGCGGGCCTGGGTAGATTTTCGACTTTTTGAAGGAAATTTTGGGAAATTTAATTTATGTAATATAGTTGATTCCTTTAGCAATATTTGATATTATTGAGACATTTTTGAATAGATACGAGTGGTTTGGAGGTGAATTCCAAAGGAAAAGCTATGATTGAGAATTAAGTGGCCTTCGGAGCGAGGTAAGTGTCGTGTCTAACTTTGGCTTGAGGGAATAGCTATTATATGTTTATTTGCTATGTGTTTGGTTGTTAAATACGATGTATAGGTGAGGTGACGAGCATCTATGCATTGTTGTCGAGTCATAGCATGCGAGTGAAATTCTATTCTTGTCTATTTTGTAACCTTAAATTCTACTATCCATGCTTAGCGGGTTATTTCAAATGTTGGATGACTTATATCTAGTTTCACTGAGATTTGGTAACTTTCGAATATTGATTCAAGGTTGAGGTTACATTGTGCTGTTGATTATGGGTAAAATACCGGTTTCTTTGTGATACTCCTATCTATCCGTTCTTATTGATTATGTGATTTGTGAGGAGGAGTGTAAAGTACGAAGGGTGATGCCGTGCATGCATTATTTATATTGTAAGGAAGAGTGTAAAGCACTAAGGGTGATGCCGTGTATATTATGAGAGGTTTAATGCACAAAGGTTGATGCCGTGCCGTTCTATTTATTTATTTGGCGAGGTTGAGAGTAAAAGCACGAAGGGTGATGCCGTGCCGTTCTATTTATTTATTTGGAGAGGTAGAGAGTAAAAGCACAAAGGGTGATGTCGTGCCCTCTCTATTTTTATTTGGTGAGGTTGAGAGTAAAAGCACGAAGGGTGATGTCGTGCAGTTTTCCTTTGTTGTTTTATTTGCTGAATTTGCTTAAGGATTTTCGGTTTAATTCTGTCTTTTTATTATTCTCATTCTTTATATTGTATTCTCCCACTGTATGTCCCCTTTCCATTATTTCTGCGTTATTTCTTTATTTACTGTTGTTGCCACTAGCATGATTATACTGTTCAGGTTATATGTGGGTTTCTTGTCCTAGCCTCGTCACTACTTCGCCAAGGTTAGGCTCGACACTTACCAGTACATGGGGTCGGTTGTACTGATGTTGCACTCTGCACTTTCTGTGCAGAATTTGGTACTGGCTCAGGTTGATCGAGATTTTTCTATTGGTCCGCTGTCCGGAGACTCAAGATAGATCTGTCGGCGTTCACAGACCTTGAAGTCCCCGTCTATCTTTTATGTGCTACTGTTTTCTTTCATTCAAATAGTTGTATTTATTTCAGACTATTACTTGTATTAAGTTCTAGAATGCTCGTGAATTATGATTCCAGATCCGGATCGTAGTAATTTATACAGTTTTATAATATTCCGCACGTATTATATTTCATCTTAGTTAATTATTGTTATTTACTTAATGGAAATAAGGAATTGGTTTAAAGATTCTCTAACGTTGGCTTGCCTAGCAAGTGAAATGTTAGGTGCCATCACGATCCCATCGGTAGGAAATTCCGGGTCGTGACAGTTGGTATCAGAGCACTAGGTTGCCTAGGTCTCACGATTCACGAGCAAGCTTAGTAGAGTCTGGAGGATCGGTATGGATATGTCTGTGCTTATCTTCCAAAGGCTATGAAGTTTAGGAACAAGTTTCACTTCTATTCTTCTCTGTCATGCGATTTTGCTTTCTCAATACTGATTGAACTCTTCTACTCTTATTCTCTCACAGATGGTGAGAACACGTACCGCTTCCTCAACTGAGCATCAGCCAGAGCCTCCAGTAGCAGATCCTACACGGGGCAGAGGTCGAGGCCGAGGCAGGGGCAGGGCTCAACCTAGAGCCCGAGCAACAGCCCCAGCAGTGGAGCCTCAGATAGAGCTTGACGAGGAGGTTCCAGCCCAGACTATTCCTACCGGACCAGCTCAGATTCCGGAGGGGTTCATTGCCACCCCAGTACTTCAGGACGCTTTGGTCCGTTTGGTGTGCCTTATGGAGAGTGTGGCCTAGACTGGCACATTTCCCATGGCACCAGCAGTCTCCCAGGCTGGAGGAGGAGCCCAGACTCCCACCACTCCCGCTCCGGAGCAGATAGCTCCCCAGTATCAGGCTCCAGCAGCTCAGCCAATCGGATTAGTTCAGTCGGTTATTGCGGCACAGGTCGGAGATGGGCCAGCTATGTCTTTTGAGGCTTTATGGAGATTGGATAGGTTTATCAAGCTCTTTCCTGTTCACTTAAGTGGTGCTCCTTCAGAGGATCCCCAAGAGTATCTTTACAGCTGTCATGAGGTTCTACGGAACATGGGTATAGTTGAGACCAATGGGGTCGATTTTGCTGTATTTTAGATGACTGGTTCTGCCAAGAAATGGTGGAGAGATTACTTGTTGACCAGACTAGATGGGTCGCCTGCTCTTACTTGAGACCAGTTCTCTCAGCTCTTCATAGAGAAGTTTCTGTCTGTCACATTTAGAGAGGAGCGTCGCCGTCAGTTTGAGCATCTCCAGCAGGGCAGTATGACAGTTACTCAGTATGAGACCCATTTTGTGGATTTGGCCCGTCATGCTATTCTTATGCTTCCCACCGAGAGAGAGAGAGGATAAGGAGGTTTATTGATGGACTTGCTCAGCCTATCAGATTGCAGATGGCTAAGGAGACTGGGAGTGAGATTTCTTTTCAGGAAGTGCTAATGTCGCCAGACGAGTCGAAATGGTTCTTACCCAGAGGTCTCTTGCCAGGGGTCTGACAAGAGACCTCATCATTCTGGTGAGTTCAGCGGTGCCTCATCTAGGGCAGGAGTACTTTTGGTAGAGGCCATCATCCCAGGCCATTTCATTCAGCACTCCAGGCATCCCATGGTGCCTCAGGTGGTCGTGGTCCTCAAATGCATTATTTCGACCAGCTAGCTATAGTGCACCACCAGCTCCTACTAGTGTACATTTATTCCAGAGTTATCAGGGTGGTTATTCAGGCTGACAGGGTCAGTTTCAGGGTCAGCAGTCACAGCAGCCGAGGTTATGTTATACTTGTGGAGATCTGAGGCACATTGCTAGATTTTTCCCTCAGGCAACGGGCAGCTCACAGCATCAGAGTTCTCGTGCCATAATTCTGGCACCAGTTGCTGCATCACCTGCTCAGCCAGCCAGAGGCAGGGGTCAGGCAGCCAAAGGTAGCGGCCAGACTGTTAGAGGCGGAGGCAAGACTATTAGAGGTGGAAACCAGCCAGTTAGAGGTCGTCCCAGGGACGTAGTTCAGGGTGGTGGGGCCCAGCCCCGGTGTTATGCTTTCCCAGCCAGGCCTGAGGTTGAGTCATATGACGCTGTTATCATAGGTACTGTTTCAGTTTGCAGTATAGATGCTTCAGTTCTATTTGATCCGGGATCTACTTACTCCTATGTGTCATCCTATTTTGCTTCCTATTTAGTTGTGCCCCATGATTCTTTGAGTGCTCTTGTGTATGTGTCCACGCCAGTGGGGGATGCTATTGTTGTAGATCGTGTTTATCGTTCGTGTGTGGTCACCATTGGGAGTCTTGAGACTCGTGTAGATCTTCTACTTCTCGACATGGTTGACTTTGATGTCATACTGGGTATGGATTGGTTGTTACCTTATCATGCTATATTAGATTGTCACACCAAGACGGTGACCTTAGCCTTGTAGGGGTTGCCTCGATTAAAGTGAAGAGGGAATCTTGGCCATTCTTCCAGCAGGGTTATCTCTTATGTGAAGGCTCGGCATATGGTCGAGAAGGGGTGTCTAGCTTATTTGGATTATGTCCGCGATTCTAGTGCGGAGGTTCCTTCCATGGATTCAGTGCCGGTTGTTCATGAGTTTCCAGAGGTGTTTCCTGTAGACCTGCCGGGGATGCCACCCGACAGGGATATTGATTTCTGCATTGATTTGGCTCCGGGCACTCAGCCTATTTCCATTCCGCCATACCGCATGGCCCCACCAGAGTTGAAAGAATTGAAGGAGCAGTTGCAAGATTTGCTTGATAAGGGCTTCATTAGACCTAGTGTGTAGCCCTGGGGTGCACCTGTGTTGTTTGTGAAGAAGAAAGATGGATCGATGAGGATGTGTATAGATTATCGGCAGTTGAACAAGGTCACCATCAAGAACAAGTATCCATTGCCAAGGATTGATGATTTATTTGATCAGTTTCAGGGTGCCAAGGTGTTTTCAAAGATTGATTTGAGATCTGGCTACCATCAGTTGAGGATTAGGGCATTCGATGTTCCTAAGACAGATTTTCGGACTCGGTATGGGCATTATGAGTTTCTAGTGATGTCATTTGGGCTGACAAATGCCCCAGCAACATTCATGGATTTGATGAACCGGGTATTCAAACCCTACTTGGATTCCTTTGTGGTTGTGTTTATTGATGATATCTTGATCTACTCCCACAGTCGAGAGGAGCATGAGCAGCACCTTCAGATCGTTCTTTAAACTCTGAAAGACAGCCACTTATATGCTAAGTTTTCAAACTGCGAGTTTTGGTTGAGTTCAGTTGCTTTCTTGGGTCATGTTGTATCAGCAGAGGGTATTCAGGTGGATCCTAAGAAGATTGAGGCAGTTCAGAACTGGCCTAGACCCACATCAGCTACCGAGATCCGTAGTTTCCTGGGTTTGTCGGGCTATTACCGTCGATTTGTAGAGAGGTTTTCATCCATAGCAGCCCTGTTGACCAGATTGACCCGGAAGGGTGCCCCGTTCAGGTGATCAGACGAGTGTGAAGCAAGCTTTCAAAAGCTCAAGACTGTTTTGACTATGGCATCGGTATTGGTGTTACCCACAGGTTCAGGATCTTATACAGTATATTGTGACGCATCCCGTATTGATCTGGGTGCGGTATTGATGTAGGGTAGCAAGGTTATTGCATATACTTCGCGGCAACTGAAGGTTCACGAGAAGAATTACCCTGTTCATGATCTAGAGCTGGCAGCCATTGTTCACGCGTTGAAGATTTGGAGGCACTATCTTTACGGCATTCCATGTGAGGTATTCACTAATCATCGGAGCTTGCAGTATTTGTTCAAGCAGAAGGAACTCAATTTGAGGCAGAGAAGGTAGTTGGAGCTATTGAAAGACTATGATATCACCATATTGTATCATCCCGGGAAGGCCAATGTGGTTGCCGATGCTTTGAGTAGAAAATCAGCTAGTATGGGTAGCCTTGCATATATTTCAATTGGTGAGAGACCGCTTGCATTAGATGTTAAGGCATTGGCCAACCAGTTCGTGAGGTTGTATGTTTCTGAGCCCAGCCATGTTCTAGCTTGTACAGTTGCTCGATCTTCTTTGTTTGAGCGCATCAGAGATCAGCAGGATGACGATCCTCATTTACTTGTCCTTAGAGACACAGTGCGGCACGGTGGTGCCAAGCAGGTCACTATTGGAGATGACGGAGTTTTGAGGATGCAGGGCCATATTTGTGTGCCTAATATGGATGGACTTCGTGAGTTGTTTCTTGAGGAGGCCCACAGTTCCCCGTATTCTATTCATCCTGGTGCCGCCAAGATGTATCAGTACTTGCGGCAATATTATTGGTGGAGGAGGATGAAGAAAGATATAGTTGCTTACGTGGCTCGGTGCTTGAATTGTCAGCAAGTGAAATATGAACATCAGAGACCCGGTGGTTTGCTTCCGCAGATGGAGATTCCTGAGTGGAAGTGGGAGCGTATCACTATGGACTTTGTTCTTGGACTCCCACAGACTCAGAGGAAGTTCGATGACGTGTGGGTTATTGTGGATAGGCTGACTAAGTTAGCGCACTTCATTCCTGTGGCAGTTACCTATTCCTCGGAGCGGTTAGCAAAGATTTATATTTGGTACATCATCCGTCTTCACGGTGTGCCCGTGTCTATCATTTCTGATCGAGGTACGCAACTTACCTCGCACTTTTGGAGGGCAGTACAACGTGATTTGGGTACGCGGGTTGAGTTGAGCACAACATGCCATTATCAGATGGACGGGCAGTCCAAGCGTACTATTCAGATCTTAGAGGATATGCTCCGCGCTTGTGTCATAGACTTTGGAGGTTCTTGGGATCAGTTCTTCCCCCTTGCAGAGTTTGCCTACAATAATAACTACCAGTCAAGTATTCAGATGGCTCCCTATGAGGCATTATATGGTAGGCGGTGTCGGTCGCCAGTTGGGTGGTTCGAGCCGGGAGAGGCTCGGTTGTTGGGCACAGACTTAGTACAGGATGCCTTGGATAAGGTCAAGATCATTCAGGATCGACTTTGCACAGCTCAGTCCAGGCAGAAGAGTTATGCTGACCGTAGAGTTCGTGATGTTGCATTCATGGTCGGAGAGAGTGTTACTTCGGGTATCACTCATGAAGGTTGTAATGAGGTTCGGAAAGAAGGGCAAGTTGAGCCCTAGGTATATCAAACCTTTTGAGATTCTAGAGAGAGTGGGAGAGGTGGCTTACAGGCTTGCATTGCCACCTAGTTTAGCAGTTGTTCACCGGATATTCCATGTGTCCATGCTTCGAATGTATCATGGTGATCCGTCCCATGTGTTAGATTTCAACTCTGTCCAGTTGGACAAGGATTTGACTTACGAGGAGGAGACGGTGGCAATTCTAGCCCAGCAAGTTCTCCAGTTGAGATCAAAAAGTTACACTTCAGTTCGAGTGCAGTGGAGAGGTCAGCCTATTGAGGCAGCTACTTGGGAGTCCAAGTCCGATATGTGGAGTAGATATCCCCACGTTTTTACCAGCCCAGGTACTTTTCTATGTCCGTTCGAGGACGAACGATTGTTTTAGAAGCGGAGAATGTGATGACCCAAAAGGTCATCTTATGTTTTAGAACTCGAATTTGCGCTCTTAAGACTTAAAAATCTCATTTTTTATCCTCCTCGATTTGCATGCATAGTCCGAGCATATTTCCGGAAAGCTTTCATGTTGAAAATTAATGAAAATAAGAATTTATGCCTTAAAAATTAATTTTAGTTGACTGCGGTCAATATTTTTGGTAAACGGGCACGGATCCGTATTTTGATGATCCCGGTGGGTCCGTATCGAATTATGGGATCTGGGCGTATGCCCGGAATTGAATTTGGAGGTCCCTAGCTCAAGTTATGAAATTTTGATGAAAATTAAAAGTCTACAAATTAATTGTTTTAAAATTTGATTGATGTTTGGCATTGTTAGTGCCGGGTCCGTATTCTGGTTCCGGAGCCTGGTATAGGATCGCTATGATATTTAAGAGTTGTCTGTAAAATTTGGTGAGAAAAGAAGTTGATTTGACGTAATTCGGATCTTAGGTTGAAAAAATAAAAATTTTAAAGTGTTCTTGAGAATTATATTTGATTGGGTGCTAAATTCGTAGTTCTAGGTGTTATTTTGGCGATTTCATCGCGCGAGCAAGTTCGTATGATGTTTTTAGACTTGTGTACATGTTTGGTTTAGAACCCCGAGGGCTCGGGTGAGTTTCGGATAGGCCACGGGGTGTTTTGAACTTAGAAAAATCTGGTATTTTTGTTGTATCTGATGTCTGCAATACTGTGCTTCGAGATCGCCTAGTCACTCCCGCGATCGCGAAAGGGGAAACTGGGCAGGGGGAGGATTTACTCTACGCGAACGCGAGACCATGGTCGCAAATACGGAGCATTGGGGGGAGTTGCTCTACGCGAACGCGACAGGTCGAACGCGAACGCGTAGCTCTAGCTATGCTGGGCAGGGGACCTGTGGAAGCTTTATGCGAACGCGAGCCATTTCACACGAACGCGAAGGTAAGGTGGGCTAAGCCTTCGCAAACACATAAAGCCTCCCGCGATCGCGTAAGTCCTTAGGAGGCTGCTCTTTGCGAACACGACAGCGTTCACGCGATCGCGATGAACACTGTCGCCCAATGCATAAAACAGAATCAAATAGGGGATTTAGCCAAAAAAAATTATTTTTCTCAAAAACCAAACGGTGTGAGGCGATTTTTCAAAAGTCATTTCTTCCCCAAAACCAATTACATTTTCGGGCTCGGGGATGAATAGGTAAATGAATTTTGGTCTAAACCTCGGGTTTTGACCAAGCAGGCCCAGGGTCAATTTTTGACTTTTTGAAGGATAATTTGGAAAATTTAATTTATATAATATAGTTAATTCCTTTAGCAATATTTGATATTACTGAGTCATTTTTGAATAGATACGAGTGGTTTGGAGGTGAATTCCAAAGGAAAAGCTATGATTGAGAATTAAGTGGCCTTCGGATCGAGGTAAGTGTCGTGTCTAACTTTAGCTTGACGGAATAGGTATTATATGTTTATTTGCTACATGTTTGGTTGTTAAATACGATGTATAGGTGAAGTGACGAGCATCTATGCGTCGTTTTCGAGTCATAGCATGCGAGTGAGATTCTATTCTTGTCTATTTTGTAGCCTTAAATTCTACTATCCATGCTTAGCGGGTTATTTGAAATGTTGGGTGATTTATATCTAGTTTCACTGAGATTTGGTAACTTTCAAATATTAATTCAAGGTTGAGATTATATTGTGCTATTGATTATGGGTAAAATACCGATTTCTTTGTGATGCTCCTATCTATCAGTTGTTATTGATTCTGTGATTTGTGAGGAGGAGTGTAAAGCACAAAGGGTGATGCCGTGCATGCATTATTTATATTGTGAGGAAGAGTATAAAGCACGAAGGGTGATGTCGTGTATATTATGAGATGTTTAATGCACGAAGAGTGATGTCGTGTCGTTCTATTTATTTATTTGGCGAGGTTGAGAGTAAAGGCACGAAGGGTGATGCCGTACCGTTCTATTTATTTATTTGGCGAGGTTGAGAGTAAAAGCACGAAGGGTGATGTCATGTCGTTCTATTTATTTATTTGGTGAGGCTGAGAGTAAAATCACGAAAGGTGATGCCGTGCAGTTTTATTTGCTCAATTTGTTTAAGGATTTTCGGTTTAATTCTGTCTTTTTATTATTCTCACTCTTTATATTGTATTCCCCCACTGTATGTCCCTTTCCCATTATTTCTGCGTTATTTCTTTATTTACTGTTGTTGCCACTAGCATGATTATACTGTTCAGGTTATATGTGGGTGTCTTGTCCTAGCCTCGTCACTACTTCGCCGAGGTTAGGCTCGACACTTACCAGTACATGGGGTCGGTTGTACTGATGCTGCACTCTGCACTTTCTATGCAGAATTTAGTACCGGCTCAGGTTTATCGAGATTTTTCTATTGGTCCGCTGTCCGGAGACTCAAGGTAGATCTGTCGGCATTCACAGACCTTGAAGTCCTCGTCTATCTTTTATGTCCTACTGTTTTCTTTCATTCAAACAGTTGTATTCTTTCAGACTATTACTTGTAGTAAATTCTAGAATGCTCGTGAATTGTGACTCCAGATCCGGGTGGTAGTAATTAATAAAGTTTTATAATATTACGCACTTATTATATTTCATCTTAGTTAATTATTGTTATTTACTGAATGAAAATAAGGAATTGGTTTAAAGATTCTCTAACGTTGGCTTGCCTAGCAAGTGAAATGTTAGGTGCTATTACGGTCTCGTCGGTGGGAAATTCTGGGTCGTGATATTGATTGAATGACTCCCTTGTTTCTTAAGTCTTGGATCCTCCCGAATAAGCATACTGGATAATTCACTAACATTACACTTATCCTTAATTGTGTTATAGTTAATTTGAAATGGTCCATACTCAGAAGGCAACGAGTTCAGAATAAACTGAACCAAGAAGGAATCATCCACTTTCATCCCCAAGGTCTGAAGTCTTGCTGCAATGTTAGTCATCTCGGTGATATGGTTTTGCATACTACGCGACCCGTCAAACTTTATGGTCGTGAGTTCAATCATTAGTGTACCAGCGAGAGACTTATCTGCAGAACGAAAATGTTCTTTCACAAACTTCAGGTATTTTCTGGCACTTTCTGTTTTTGGAATAGTAATTTTAATGTTGTTGGCAATATTCATTCGCATAAACATAAGGCTTAGCCTATTAGAGCGTTCCCATGCTTTATGGAAAGACTTCTCATCCGCACTGCTCGAATCAGTAATGGCAGCGGGCTTATCATTCAGCAAAGCTAAGTCAAGATCCATCACACCTAAGGGGAACTGGACTTGCTCACGCCATTCAGAGAAGTTCAATCCGTTGAACACAGTAACAGACGAAGCATGCGAATGAAAAGGAATAGCTGCAAAATAGATAATACATGCTCACAAATCAATATGGATTCAACAAAATAGTTAAAGAATATCACAATTCTCCTTTGGGTAAATACTACGACACACTATCATAATTTAAATGTCATTTATTCTTTAATAGGTAATTAAATATTTTTAACCAAATATATATGCCATCTTTGGACAGACAATATATATTTGACTAAGAATATTAATTTACCTCATCATATTCACTATTCATAGAATAATTATTCACCTTTCGGTAAAATCCTTAAGTTCTAGCAATAGTGAAAATTAATTTATCCACTAATTTTTAATTATAGGCATTTTATTAATTTTATGGATAAACTATAACATAAGTGCACACACAAAATAGAGATCATAAGATTTTATGCATGTGATTACTTTAAACAATCTAGTTTGGTCACTTTGGTGACTAACAAACTATATACACATTAATCACATACATAAAATAAATAATAAATAGCTTTATCAACTAATAGCCCAAAATAAATTATTAAATAAACCCAAACAAATTACTTCATAGCCTAAAGTTAACAGTAACTGATCTAATTTTTAAATCTTTCATAAAAAAGAATTTTTCATAATGGCTTAGAACGTTGGAACATAATATCCTTAAGCATTCAAAAGGAGAAATTTAGACAACATAAATATATGAGGCAAACTTTAAATGGATACCTAATACATAAAGAATCAAACATTGAAGGTTACTGCTTTAAAGAAATAGATACATTTGGGTGGGATTGTAGAGGAATTTAATTCCACAAATATTCATTCCCAATATAAAACTTCATTAGATTTCGTTAACTGTAGTAACACTTTATTGGTGAATCTTAAGCAAAATTCATCACAGGGAAAAATTCATCACAGCGTCCGACCTTTCTTCGTTCAAATAGAAAATTTTACATAATTTATTACTAGCAGTTCATAAAAGAAATTTCATACTTTATTAGATATCCTAAAATTAAAGAACTGGAATCAGAAACGAGATTATTACAAATTCAATTAGAACAGTACGCATCAACATAAAGATATAGTCTTTTTTTTACGAAGATTATCAGTTCAAATATCCAGGCTCGTGATACCACATGTGAGCATAAACTTTAATTGCATATCAGGATCTTAAACATGATAATCTTACACAAAATCGTACAGAAAACATACCTGAATCGTAAGCCATCATCGTGAAGCGGAAGCGTTAATTCAAATTGGTTTCTCACCCCTTACCCTAACTTTTGTTACCGCCGACTTTAGTGATGGAAGAAAGAAAAATAAAATACGGTAACCCTAATGGGTGGGGAGATGACCAATTTATAAAGGTTCTCACTTAATCCGGTACGTCCATCAAATAACTGATCGGACGGATGAGATTTGCTCATTAATTAAATACTAATTATGGGCCTTAAACTTATTGGGCCACCAATAAACGTAGAAAAATCTTACACTACTATGTAAATGTCTACATGTTCCATGTTTTCTATGTAACTTTTGTTCTAGTAGCCAAATCATGATATAAGCTATCTTCCACATTTTAATTTCTTTCAGATTAATTATTTGCTCTTCTTTATGACTAGTGATATATGATCGTTCTAGATGTTGTTCTACACACATGAAAAAATATAATTAACCTTATCTTTCAATAAAACTTTAGAAATATCTACATATGTAAAAAAAATCATTTATACTGTCAGTCGTAAAATAAGTCATTTATTTATAAGATGTTCACAAATTTCCGTGCCCAAATTAATCAGCATATTCTTTTGATCCAACCGCAACCTAAACCAGCGGGCTGGCAGGTCCAGAATCTTTTTATCGCTAATTAAAGTGAAGGTGTACAAATATATTTGATTGTGTTGATATTTTTTTAGATAAGTTTATTATGAAAGCATTTTATCTGATCTTAAGATGATCTTCTGCCGAGATTTAGGTGATCTTTCAATTTTGTAGGATTAAGATAAAGACTTTTATGATTTTAGGCCTAAATTGAAACGGGGTGACTCTTTTCTCTTTTCTTAAATTTCGTGTCCAGTCAAATAAGTTCACATAAATTAAAACGGAGAGAGTATTATACTAAACTCATAATTTCAAAAGTACAACGCTAATAAGAATGTCCTTAAAGATAATTAAGGAAACAGTTGAAGAAGGAACAAATTCTTAATCTTTTTCCAAATAAAACAATATTCGCAGAACAGAAAATGACTCATCATGAACTCTAAGCTGGCCGTTATATATAGGAAGCGCCCCTTGTTGAACAATTATTCACCAATAATTGACCATAGGAACAAAAAGAAACAGTATACAAAAAAAGAAGGAAAACATGTCTTGGGTCATTCGTACAGGTGTAAGCCTTACACTGAGTGAAGAGCAAGTGAAGGGTATACTCAAGAAATATGATAAGAATGGAGATGGGAAACTTAGCAAGCAAGAATTCAGATTAACTTTTAAAGAGATGGGTTTGCATTTTTGCCATTGGAACTCAACTAGCAACAAGTCTACATGGAGGGTGTTGATTACACTGAAACATTCTCTCCTGTGACCAAAATGGTCACAGTAAGATCTGTTCTGGCAATTGCTGCTGCCAAGCAGTGGTACATCTATCAGATGAATGTCCATAATACTTTTATACATAGAGAATTACTTTAGGAAGTCTACATGGAGATTCCTCCTGGGTTGTGAGTAACATAGTCCTTCAACCAAATTGGTGGTCGGCTGTCCCTGCTAGATCTTCTACTAGCAACAAGTTCAGCAATAGCCAATATAGAAAATATTGGCTCAGCAGGGATGACTACTGAATGAGCAAGAGGATCAACATAAGACTCTACATCATCCTCATAGAGTGCAAAGGTGTCACTCTCTGAGTGATTGTGAGGAGGTGCATCATCTGGTGATGCAACATTAGGTGCAACATGATATGGAGGTAACTTGTTCTCAGAGAAAATAATAGGATTATTGAGATCTAGCAAGGAAACATAGAGGAGATAGTACTAGAGGCATATTTGAAAAGGAAGATATCTTCTTTGAAAATCACATCTCTACTGACAGTAAAGCCTTTTGAGAGAAGATTATACATTTTGTAGCCCTTTTGTGTCATAGAATAGCCTAGAAATACAGCTGGAACAGCTCTAGGAGCAAACTTATCTGATCTTCTCACATCAGTTACATATCCTAGACATCCAAACACTCTCATATTGTCCAAAGGAGAAACATGACCAATTAAAGCTTCAAAAAGAGACTTACCTTGAAGGGTTGTTGAAGGTAGCCTATTTATAATATACACAACATTGGTGACACACCCACCCTAGAATTTGAGAGGTACAAAAGCTTGAAACCTCAGTGATCTAGCCACTTCCAAAATATACATGTGCCTTCTCTCAGCTACTTCATTCTGTTGTGGAGTATATATATGCAAGAACTCTGGTGAATTATGCCTTTAGTCTCTAGCAACTTAGCTACTTGAGAGTTGAGAAATTCACTGCCATTATCTGATCGAAAAACTTTCACATATGCTGAATAGATATTCTGAATCATATAAATAAAAGATCTAAGGACAACAATCACTTCTGATTTGGTAGGCAGCAGAAATATTCAAGTATATCGAGAATAGTCATCTACAAGAGTTAAAAAATACTTCTTTCCATCATAAGTAGAAACTTTATAGGGTCCCCATACATCACCATGTAATGTATGAAAGCAAACATCAGTAGTACTTAAAGGAAAGGGTAGCCTGGTTTGTCTTGCAAAGTGCATATAATGCAAGTGTCATCAGAATTCTTGTAATTGTGATTCTGAAATCAAACCATGGTTTTCAAGGTCTTTGTAAGCACATGTCCGAACCTCTTATGCCATAAGGCAACATCCTTTATTCTATTCTTAGTGATCATATTAACAGTAGGTAAGTTCTTTTGAGTTGATAGCCTAGGAATTGGTCTGGGAACTACAGCTTGAATGTCAGTTGTATTGACCCCTGCAGAATAGAAAATATAAAGACCATCATCTTCTCTACCAATCCCCTTCACCTGTCCACTGGAGAGTTCCTGAAAAATGCAAAATTCAGGAAAGAACATCACTGCCCATCTCATCTCCTTTGTTAGCTTTGAGACATATAAAAGATTGTAGTTGAAGTCAAGTATATGAAGTACATTACTAATTGTTTGGCCCTGGTTAATATAAGTTGATCCTATGTGACTTAAGGAAGCAGCATTTCCTGTAGGAAGTTGAACTGTACCATTCTTACCATTATTCAACCTCTTAGGATTAACTAATAAGCTAAGACTGTGTACCATATAACTCGAGGCACCTGAATCCACTATCCACTTAGCCAACACTTCTGGAGTCACTACACAAGATGTCATACCTGCTGGCAATGGTGTAGTTATAGTTGAGTTGTTCCCCTCACTTTCTTTTCCCAGTAGCTGAATTATCTGACGGTACTGTTCTTGAATAAAGTGTGGAATATTGAGCATCACATTATGAGTCCCCTGTCCAGGCATTGCACCTTGTTGAACTTGTGAGGTACCTGCAAAATTAGCTATAAAAGTTTGATTGTTCCTTGTAGCAGTTGTTTTTCTTGGTCATAAAGTCTAGAGGATATCCATTTAGTTTATAACATGTCTCCCTAGTATGCCCTTTAAAGTTGCAGTAGTCACAGTACATAGTATTCTTCTTGGACCTGTAATTGCTTCCTCCAGTATAACTATATCCACTAGGATAATTGTTGTTGAGTCCTCGAGTATGAGTATAATTTCCTGTGGCATTATTGTACCCTTTACCACTGAACATACTAGTATTGTTATTTGGTATTCCTGTGGTTTTTCTACTAAACAAGGCAATGCCTTAAGTAACTTCAGAGACCTGTGATGAATGGCACATAGATCTTCTGCTTTCCTAAGATATGATCATAGCATAGGCTTTGTTAATGGAAGGAATATACAACATGTTCAAAATCTGATTGCTTGACTGAGAATAGGATTCATTTATCCCCATAAGAACTGTAGTAACCTTTGATACTGGAAATGTTCAACATATTTTTTTGATTCATCACAACCACACCTAGGGCAGGGCATAAGAGCATCGAATTCTGCCCAGAATTCTTTCAGCTTGAAGAAGTAGACACAGATGATATCCTTTGGGTTAATGTAGCAATCTGCTTATGAAGATATAACACATGAGAACCATTCACTTTATCAAATTTCTCCTTGAGATCCATCCAAACCTTGTGAGCACTCGAGGCATACACCATACCACTCAATAATTCAGCACTTACTAAGTTCATAATCTAAGAGAGAACTATTGCATTGCATTTTTTCCACAATTCATGAAGAGACGCATCGAATTTCTCCTTAGGATATCTACCACCCATAAACCCTAGCTTACTTTTTCCTAGTAAACTAACACGCATTGCACTACTCCACATTGTATAGTTTTCAGGTCTAGTTAATTTGACTGAAATCAGAGAACTACGTGGAGTATCACATGGCTAAAGAAACAGGGGATGATGTTAATCAATTCAAGTTGAGCTACCGCCAGCAGCTCCTATGCTTGTGTCAATTTCTTCATTCTCGACCGCCATTGTTAATGAGGCACTCGAGCTCAGATGAAGAAGCAAAAAAAACGGAGAAGAAACTGCTAATTGTTCGAATTAGCCCTAACTTCGAAGATATCGAAGAATTTATCAAAATACAAACACTGAGCCAGCTTAGATCAAGATAATTGATAACGAAGCGTGATTCATAAATACAAGCTCTGATACTATGATGAAATCCTAGATCTAATCTGAGCTGCTAAGCTGAGAATGAAGGAGAATCGGTTACACGCTAATGGAGAAGAACGTTTCTTCATTTTCTGTTATTTTTTGTTACAAACACTATATACTAACCGTGTATATATACAAACAAGTTAGCAACTAACACACCTACTTGACAAACTAAACCTTCCACTAACTTAGCTTAGCTGGCATCCAATTGTACATTCCACTGTCTATACACCTAATACTTCAACAGATGGATGTATTAACGAAGATGAGATAAGTGACCTCGTACAATATGTTTTGAAATGGGGCATTAGGGCCTCTTAGGCTTCTACATTGTTTTTAGATCTGTATTTTCTTTTGTTGCTGTCGTCGCCGTCGTACTTTTTGTTTGAGAACCAAATATCCTTGTAGTTGTAGGGTTTTTTGGGAGTTTTAATAAGTATTAGTACTATGTAACTGTCATTATGTCGTACATGTCTATGTTTCGCGTTTTCTATGTAAATTCTGTTCTTGTAGCCAAATGATATAAGTTATCTTCGACATTTTCTTCTCAGTTATCCCTGTGAGCTTTCTTACCTCCTGTACGGGTACGTAGAGGTGGATCCAAAAATTTAAGTTTATGGGTTCCTACAAAAATCTTAAGTTAATATACAATAATGGATTAACGGACTGTGTTCCAAGCTAAATATTCTTATATATTTAATAAATTTTTCAATATAAATACCGGATCTAGACAAAAGTTGTTGGGTTCACGAGAACTAGTAACTAATGCACTAAATTCGCCCCGGGGTATGTAATATTGACTTGGAACTTTTATTTGAGATAGTTTGATCATGTCCTATGTAGATATCAGATGCGTCGACTTGTACTTGAGAAGGCCATGAAGATTCAATTAGGTGTTAATATGAGATGAAGCAGATCACCTAAACTAATAGTTCTAAGCTCTCTCCAACTCCATGCAATGGTAAATCATGATCTTTGTCGCGCTTGAGGTTTTCAATATAATATGAGTTACATTAAATACAAAAAGTAGGCATTATTGGAACATAAAATGATTAAGTAAATGATTACACACATCCACATATATAAAAAAAAAAGGGCAAAGGGCCGAATATACCTCTCTATTTTTGAAAATGGTCTAAGAATACCCCTCGTTATACTATTGGGTTATCTATACCCTTGCAGTCATACTTTGGGTTCAAATATACCACTCATTTAAACGGAGGGACACGTGTCATCGTCCTGTTGGTCAATTCTAATTAACTCCTAATTAATTAAAAAGACTCATTATCCATACCCGAAAAATAATTATTTTTTTGTAAAAACTGAAAAAAACTAAAAAAGAAATTTACTAAAAACTGAAAAAAATAAAAATATTTTTTTTTTCAGTTTTACAAAAAAACTGCTTTAGAAAAAACTGAAAAATATTTTCTAAAACAATGTTTTTGTAAAAACTGAAACAAATAAAAAGCTAAAAATCAATTTTCTAAAGTAAGTTTTTTTTGTAAAAACTGGAAAAAATTAAATTCTTTTTAACTAAAAACTGAAAAAAAATAAAATTATTTTTTTTCCACCTTTTACAAAAAAACTGCTTTAAAAAAAGCTGAAAAATATTTTCTAAAATAATATTTTTATAAAAACTGAAAAAAGAGCTGCAAATCAATTTTCTGAAGCAATGTTTTTGTAAAAACTGAAAAAACAAATATTTTCTTTTTTTCAGGTTTTAGTTAAAAATATTTCAGTTTTTTCCAGTTTTTAGTTGTTTTAGAAAATTGCTTTTCAGTTTTTTTTTTCAGTTTTTACAAAAATATTATTTTAGAAAATATTTTTTAGTTTTTTTAAAGCAGTTTTTTTGTAAAAACTGGAAAAAAAAATATTTTTGTTTTTTTCAGTTTTTAGTAAAAATGTTTTTTAGTTTTTTCCAGTTTTTACAAAAAAAAATTATTTTTCGGGTATGGATAATGGATCTTTTTAATTAATTAGGAGATATTTAGAATTGACCAACGGGACGATGGCATGTGTCCCTCTGTTTAAATGATGGGTATATTTGAACCCAAAGTATGACCGCAGAGATATAGATAACCTAATAGTATAACGAGAGGTTTTCTTAGATCATTTTCGAAAGTTGAGGGGTATATTTGCCCTTTGCCGTAAAAAAAATTGAGAAAGAGTTTAGCAGGGACAAGTCTTATTTAGGTGACCTTTTAGGGTAAGAAGCAATAATTATTAGATTTGCTCCCTAAAATAACTGGCCCATCTCAGGGCACAAAGTTTGACACGTCGCACTATCTCAAGTTATTTTATCTCCCTCTCACCTCCCTTTTCTATCCAAAGATTCTTGTGATTTGTTTCTCAAAAAATCGTCCAAACTATATGGTCTTGTTGTGACCCTTAATTACCCGTATGAAAAAGACTTATCAAAAGTTGAAATTCGAGGGTTTTCAAATGTTGAAACTTGTTCAATATTGAGAATACTAACAAGTTTACAAAGTGGACGAGAAGGAGATTAAAGCTGTGTTGGAAATATATTTCCATGTGACTTTGCCTACAATTTTGGAATAATATAAATTCTCAGAATCATTCTCGGCTAGGCGTAGACTACTTTTAGGTTCAATTCACACTTATCTTTACACCAAAAGATACGCAAACGGATTGGGAAAGGCATAAGTTCTCTCTCTATATGCTAGTATGTGTATCATACTTGTTTACCCTTAAAAATGAATATCGATTGAATTTATACGCGATTTTAAGGATATGTGGACTAATTCAAAACAAGTGACTAATGACGTTAGATAAATCAAATAAAAGATATAGTAAATAGCCAAACCAATGATGATAGTGAGTCTGAGCTCGGTTAAAGACTTAATAAGGAACATGCCTTCGGTTCCTCAACAAGTCCTCTCTTCATCTTCCCAAACGACCGTCGGTATTGAGGCGGCTGCTACCGAAGTAGTAGCCCTCAAAACGGCTTCTCCAGAGGTAGATGCCAACGAAACGGCCGCCGAGCCTCCCTTAAAAATATATATTCCCGAGGGTTCCTCAATTGCAGACGACTTTAAGGTCGAGAAACCCACACGCAAATAGGATCGGAGTGAAAGAGCATCAAGGTACATATGCTTTAACCGAAGATATTCTTCCCATGGTCCGAAAGGACTGATATTGGGAAGACAACGACGATGTGGTAGTCCTCAGGCCTGGGGACGCCATTACTACCCACGTGGAAGAGTACTTAAGTGTTTACGCTTATCCCTTCACATTGGGCCTGGTGGACCCGGTTGTTTTGGATTTTTGCAAGAGGTACGAGGTGTGCCTCGGGAAAATTCATCCATCTCTATGGAGGATCGTGATCCTCCTTCGCTACTTCTTGAACAAGACCAAGTCTCGTCGGTTCACGATCAATCATTTACTTCATTTATACAGTCCCCAAATTTTTTGAGGGGGACTAATCAAGCTTACTCGTCGGGCCAGCAATGTCCCATTTTCGAGTATTCACAAAGAGCAAGACCGAGGCTGGTAGAGATGCTTCGTTCGTGTGAAGATTGAAGACGAGATTCCCCCCGAGTTTCATGCCTTTCCCTGAGAAGTGGAACGGATCTCGTAAGTGCAGTCTCTCCTTTTTGTTTTATCTTTTTTTTATTATTTCTCCCTTCGCATTCATACTTGTGATTGTGAAGCCGTCGCTCGTGTTCCAACTATAGTCCCCCATCTAAAGGAATGGATTGAGGGCATCTGTACACAAATGACATACTCCGAACGCGCATGGAACGGTCTTTCGAAGGGCCAATGGGAGGCCCGTTCTCCTGGTAAGGCCTCTCTATAAATAGTTAATGCCATGCTTCTTACTTTCATTATACTAACTTTCCTTCCCCTTTGTTGTTGCAGGTTTTCCTAAGACCACCGAACTTAGGCCTTTGGAAGGGGCGGGGGACGTCCCCTTGTCTGTTGATCCCTCCGTTGTGGGGCATCCTAGGGCTGCCGCGGAGGAAAAGAAGAAAAGGAAAAGGAAACCATCAGGCTCCCCGGGCCCTGAAGCAAAGAAACAAAAGAAGAGGGTAGCTCGCAAGCCCAAAACAATCTCAAACTCTCGAGTACCAGACCCTGATTCTCTTCTCCGGCTCGAGACAAGCCGGGGGAAAATCTCATTTTTGTCACCCACGAGACGACCATTCCCTGGGGGCAAGAGGCATCCAGAGGGGAAACTCGTGAGGCTGACCTCCCTCAGACTCGAGAGGTCGATATGGAGACCCGGGGAGGGACTCCCCAAGAGGCCGGCTCCGCCCCGAAGAAGGCACCCGGTATAAGTAGAGATTTTGGGGACGCCCTCCTACACCGAGTCCATGCTCGAGGAGGACCAAGCGGGAAAGGAGAAGTACAACGAAGGGGTCCATGGCGCGGACGATCCCCTTCATTCCTTTTTTGACGGTGTGGACTCGTCCGTTGTAGAAACTTCCTCCGGGATGAGCGACCTAGAAGTTCCGAAGAAGGACACATCCTCGGAAGTTGGCGGGCCGAGTTCGAGCCTGAAATTGATCAACCAGTTCCCTGCTCCGAGTGTGGACCCTGATCGCAAGAGATCGATTATTCTGACCGTCCCGGAGGATGCCCATGGCATGTATGCTCTCGTGGGGATAGCTAGCTACCTCTGATGCCTGATGACCAAGGAGTACCATGCAAAAATGAATGAGGTGAACGTGTCATGACTTTTTAATAAGGCGCACCAGGCGCTGAACCAGGTAAGACATTATTATGTTCCTTTGAACTTGACTTAGGTTTTGATTTTTCTCAGGTTTTCATCTTTTTGCAAGCCTTGGTACTTCACCACGAGAGCTTCCTTCGGTACCAGGTCGAGGTCAATCAGCTCGAGATCAAGGTCAAGGAGCTTGCCCCAAAAAGGGAGATGTACAAGCTTCTCAGCGAATAGCAAGAAGGGATCATTAAGGACCTTCAGTCCGAGCTGGATGGGGCTCAGAAAGAAGCATCACCCCTAAGGCGGGAGCACGCCGACTTGGTTGAAAAGATAAAGGTCTTTGAAGTTACAAACGAGGAACCGATCATTAGTGGCTAATGACAATATCCTGCAGGTCCAGTAAAAGATCGACCAACTCCGAAAATAGATGGACGAAATCCAAGTTATGGCCGACGGGTGGAAAAGCAACATGGATCTGCTGGCCTCGGAGAAGGAAACCGCCCAGGCTAAACTATTTTTAGTAGAGGTTTAACTTCGGGTGGCGAAGGAGAAATATGATAAACGGGCTCAACTAAGTGAGGATCTCTGAACACATTTGGGCTTGGCCATGGATGAATGCGATGCCCTTGGAAAAGAGCTCGAAGCAACGAGATCCAAGTTAGAGACAACCTCAGCCGATGCTGACAAGATGGTTGCTCAATACAAGGCCGATATCGAAGCAGCCAAGGCCCGCCTAAAGACCACCGTTGAGTACGTGAGGTGGCTATCTCGAAGGGAAAACCTCGAGGAAATCCATGCCTGAGGTTTCGACCTGTATGCCGAGATCGAGGAGGCAAAACTACTTAAGGTCGACGAGAAGAAGCTACATGAGCCCGAAGGTGAGGAGGCATCCGAAGAATCCGAAGGCCCTGATGGTTCTGGTGATGAATCGGGCTCCGGTCAGGCGTGAATGCCTTAGGGTTTTTTAATTTTTGTGTTGTGTACATATTTTTTGTTCATTTTGTGGTCGTTTTTGTTGGGCCTTTATAAAGATATTTCAGAATATATAAAATTTTCTCCTTTTTGGCAATTTTAACTTTTTTAGCATCTTTTCACAATTTCTATTTTTGCAAATATTTTTGATGCCTTAGCATAGTATCAAATGTAGTAATAGGTCGTATGTTTTTCGAAGGTCCAAACAGAACCCGACCTCGATGCAATCTTTTGTTTGCTTGAAGCTTTGAATCCTCGGAGTGACCGAAAGTTTTCTAAAAATACGTAAGTGTTCTCAGACGAGGGTAACCTTTTGGCAGGTTTTGAATATTTATTGAAGGCCTTACGTTTTGATTACGGGCTTCGGACGTCTCTGAGCCATTTTTTAGAGTGGTCGTAGCCTCTTGGGTTTAGGCACTACCTAATAGGTTTTGTGCCTACGGGTTTTGATAACCCGAGTTGTTCGAACTTATTTCGGACGACAGTCCCCGAGTGGGGGTAGCCCTTGGGCTCGGATAGGAGTAGCCTTTGGGCTTGATAGTCCCTGGGTAGGGAAACATTTTTCATTTTTGTGTGTAAAGTACAAGATTGAAAGCGTGTAAAACCTTGTATGTTGGCTAAGGTGGCCTACACGGACACAATTCACTTAACCGTTTGGCCCTTACAATAAATCCTAACCACCGAGCCTAGCCTGTTAAGCACAAAGTTTCCTTCTTTCCTTGCTAAGAAGATTGAACCGAGGGTGATGGCCCCCTAGTATTCGAGGTCGATCTTGAGAGGGCTTGGATACTGTTGATGAGACCATTGACTATGATTTAAAACCGTTCTTTGATTCTAAGTTAGCACGATTTAATGTTGCCTTGTTAAAAACTATTTCGAAAAACCCATTTGGGATAAAACCGGTTTAAGGGAAAAAGAGTGCAACACATGCTTTCAGATCTAATAGTCACATTCTCCTTTGGTTGTTGCCTGCAAGTGTTAGTTCGATTCTCAATATTATAAAAATTGTGGATGAGATCGTACCTTAGCAGTAGTACCGCTTTAAGTGCGTCACATTCCAGTTGTTCGGTAGTTGTGCACTATTTCCTGCTTTGAGTTTATACGAGCCTTTACCGGTAATTCTGATGACTCGATATGGTCCTTCCCAGTTCGGCCCCAGCTTCCCCTCGTTTGGGTTCCGGGTGTGCAATGTTACTTTTCTTAACACCAAGTCCCCGATATTGAAGTTTTGGAGGTTGGCTCTTCGGTTGTAATACCTTTCTATCCGCTGTTTCTTGGCGGCCAATCGAACTAGGGCGACCTCGCGCCTTTCATCCAATAGTTTCAGGCTCGTGTTCATGGCCTCACCGTTTGTTTATTCGGTCGTATATCGAAACCTGATGCTCGGTTCTCCCACTTTAACCGGTATTAGTACTTCGACGCTGTAGACCAATGAAAACGAAGTAACTCTGGTACTAGATTTAGAGGTTGTAAGGTATGCCCACAAGACTTCATGCAGAACTTCCTTCCATTTCCCTTTGGCTAGTATGTTCTTCTTTGTTAATTTCGCCTGTCCGTTCCCACTAGGGTGATAGGGTGTCGACAAGATCTTTTTGATCTTATGGTCTTCGAAAAATTTGTTTACCTTGCTGCCAATGAACTGCTTCCCGTTATCACACACATATCAGCCGGTATCCTGAACCGACATATTATGTGGTCCCAAATGAAGTCGACGACTTCTTTTTCCCGTACCTTCTCGAACGCTTGAGCTTCGACCCACTTAGAAAAATAATCAACCCACAAAGTCCTTTGCATCTTTCTCCATGTCGATCCATTAATAGCCGGCCCTGATTATCTTACGAACCAAAGATTCTTCCCTCAAATGATTTTCGCAAGTGCTTTCGTGAACTTCCCTCAAAACATATTCGGTGTCTCCCGGCCCCAAGCATTTGGCGAGCGGGCCATCGAACGTTCTTCTGAACAGAGTACCTTTGGACAGGTTAAACCTGGCCGCCTTCGTAAAGCTCTCGATTCTTTAGGATCTGAGGGCAACTTCCTAGTCTCCAAGTAGTAAATATACTTGTTTCTCCAATCCCAAATTAAACTTGTTGAGTTTATTTCAGCATGGCCTTCTTCCACTACCGATTTCATGAGTTGTACGATCGTTCCTGATTTGAATTCATCATTATCAACCGATGACCCCAGGTTAGCCAGGGCATCAGCCTCACTATTTTGATCACAAGGTACGCGTTGTAGGATCCATTCCTTAAATCGATGCAGTGTTACCTTCAATTTGTCTAAATACCTTCGCATTCGTTCCTCCTTTACTTCGAACGTTCCATTGACTTGATGTACCACAAGGAGGGAGTCACACTTTGCTTCGACCACCTCGGCCCCCCAGGCTTTTAGCCAATTCGAGACCTGCAATCATGACCTCATACTCGTCTTAATTGTTAGTCAATTTCACAATTTTAAGAGATTGCCTAACTACGCTACCAGTAGGCGGCTTCAACACGATGCCGAGTCCAGACCCCTTTGCGTTCGAGGCACCATCCGTAAAAGGGGTCCAGATTCCCGAATAAGTCTCCGAGGTTAACAACAATTCCTTTTCGACTTCGGGTATTAAGGTCGGCGTAAAGTCGGCCATAAAGTCTGCCAAAATTTGTGATTTGATGGCAGTCTGGTGTTGATATTCGATATCGTACCCGCTAATTTCTATGGCACATTTGACCAGCCGACCCGAGAACTCGAGTTTTTGCATTATGTTCCTTATTGGGTAAGAAGTTACGACGCATATAGGGTGGCACTGAAAATACTTCTTTAACTTTCTGGAGGCACTTAGCAAAGCGAGCGCCAATTTTTCTAAGTGAGGATACCTTGGTCCCGGGTTCAACTTCGCTCGACCTTTCCGTGGTTTGTTCATTCCTTCGGGTGTTTTCCAGGGATGGTTCAGGCTCAACTCTGCTGGGGGCGTGGCTATGGTTCTGCAACTGGGCTATCGCCGCCTGTTGAGCTTATAATATTTCAAAGATCACCCGCAAATTGATCTTATCGCCTTCACTGTCCTGCATACCCTGGGCTATTGATCGGCCTCTTCCTCGAACGTTATTCTCAGGATCGGTCGGCAGGTTTGCATCGATGGCCACATGTGAGTTGGCGCCAATTGGGTCAGCAATCGGAACTGTTGGAGTAAACAAGGGGCACCTCATTGCTGGGTACTATATTGTTGTTTTCACCATGGTGGCCAGATTCAGCATCAACGTTCAAGTGAGCAGATTGAGAGTTTGACATTCTAAAGTTGACCTGAAATTAAAATCTCAAAGAACAAGTATAAAACAAAGTGTGTTATGGGAATATGTATCAAATTACAACTATTATCCTTAGCCCCACGGTGGGCACCAAACTGTTTACCCTTAAAAATGAATAACAATTGAATTTATACGCGGTTTTAATAATATGTGGACTAAATCAATACAAGTGATTAATGACGTTAGATAAAGCAAATAAAAGATATAGTAAATAGCCAAATCAATGATGATAGTGAGTCCGAGCTCGGTTAAAGACTTAACAAGGAACCTGCTTTCGGTTCCGAGCTTGCACTTATGAAGAACTTACGAACAAAAACAAGAACTTTGAATGACTTTTAGAAACAGAGAGAACATAAGTATATTGCCTTGGTATGCGTATTACAGTGTGTGTAATGAATAATTAGCTTCCCCTTTATATAGTAGGGGAGTTTTACCCTAGATACAATCTTAAAAAAGGTAAAAATCTTCCTTTTCGCTAGTCACTGATGTTTCGCCGATATGGGCCGAGATTCACGCCTTGATATCTGGTTGGGCAAGGATATCACGATCCTTTGTTAATCGTGTGCGGACGTTTGATAATGCTCTCCGAGGTCTCAGGACTCGAACCGGACCCGGGAGACGTGGTCTCGATGGCTCCGAGGGCAGGTGTTTTGCTCGGACCCTGATACGTGAGGCTCATGGTTCTGATTCCGATTTCTTGGAGTCACGTCCTTGCTCCGTCTGTCTCACCGAAAAATTGGGGTGCTCATTGGACTCGATTTTACCCGTATACAATACTATTCAATAGATGTTGATCTTATTGTTGTACTTAGATGGAGCCATGGGTCAGCAATAAACACACATGATTTTGTGCAAGTGGTATCAATCTATTGTATGTGTCTCTGGCGATGAGTACCAAGACTTCACTTAATTCCTCCCCCAAATGGTGTTTATTTTGAAATATTATCAAGAGATTTCGATCTATATTATATATGCATGTACAATCAAAGAGTTATTTCAATGATTCCCATGTTTGTAATTTGAAAAGAAAATTCCCATGCATCCCAGAAAATTTATTCGAACCTAATTAAGAGAAATTCAAAACAAGTTACAAGTTCGTGTCCTGCAACAACTAATAGGGCTAATATTTTAGAACTACAATTTTGAATATACTGTATAATTTTAAATTAAAAAAAATGCTATTCATGTACACACATTTTTTCAAAAAATTAATTTTATTATGGTCATATCTATGTATTTGCATTTTGTTCCCATTTATATTTTTCACCTATGTATATGTCATCCCTTTGTTTCTTGCCATAGTCGTATGGATCATAAAGTCATAGTATATCTCAAAGAGATTTTCATTTCCATATAAAATCTGATATCATGTATGATGACGCTACTAGAAAATAAGCCTATGGGAACGGATGTTTTAGCAACGGTGACATAACATTGCACAAGATATTCTACCCTATTGAAACAGTTCTAAGAGTAAACCGTTGCATTAGTATAATAACTGTTGCCAAAGATAAATCGACGGTTACCACTGTTAAACTTCCTTTGACCTAGTCACCACTGTTAGACTTCCTTTGACCTAATGATGTACTAGAAAGAATTATATTAGAAAATAGAGTATTAGTAGTTATTTAATCCTTTAATATTTCTAATTTTAGCTGTCTTATTAAATGTTACTCACTTTTCAATATATATTTAAAATCATTTTCGTAATTAGAAACTCAAAAATACTTTTTAGAAAAATTAGCCAAACACAATTATTTAATATTAAAAAATAATGCATCTCTTCAAAAAGTATTTTCTTGAATAACTATTTGTATAAAAGAATTTTTTATAAATAAGCAGTTTTGAGAAGTTTTGCCAAGCAATATCTACATGGAGCGAATTTAAACTAATCGAGCCTAGAATTTTTGAATGGGAATGCTTAAAAGGCAATAAGTCTCCGGAATATGTATTTGGTAGAGTATGTTTCATATTTAAGGAAAATATCGTTAAATAACCGAAAAACCGACAAAAATCGAATCGATAAAAAACCGACTTAAGTGGTTTGGTTTGGTTCCAATATTTTATTTTATTTTTTAATTTTTTTTTTTAAACCCCTCCCAAATTAGGAGGATCTATAGTGTTCCAATATTTGAAGAACCGACTTACTTGGTTTGGTTTCTTTTTAGAGAAAACTGATCCAAACCGAACCATGAACACCCCTAGTTTTAGCATGAAATTTTGGTTAGGGATTTGTTAATTGAGTGCTATTAGTTGGATAATTATTTCGTATTTAGTAATATTTATGTGTTTGGGACAGTACGGGTTTCTCTCAATGCTTATATAACAGGTTAAGAGTACATAAATTGATTTGCCTAGCGAATAGTGTTAGTTAGGTGACAATCACGTTTAGGGAATTGTTTGGGACGTGAGATCGTTACTGCCATGAACTTAGAAGGCCTAAATTTGACAAGTAAATTCGAGTATGTTATATTTAATGATACAGACGCGCTCACAATAGCTATTCTGGGGCACAATCAGTTTTATGGTCAATTCCTCTCATCACTCATTTATGGGGAACAAGAGGGGGTGGGAGGAGGGGAGCGTCGGGTACTTGATCTTTCCAATTAACAAATTTGAAAGGCAAATTTGAAGTAGACTCAACCAGCTAAAGAAGCTGGATTAGAAGAGAATCACGTCGTTACTATCGCTACTTTCACTTAACGATTTAGTAACCGCCGACAAGACTCCTAGTTTAGTAACCATTAGATGGAATAAGACAAATATGACAATAACAATCATATTAGTCATCGTTGGTTTGCTTCTGTTTGCACCGGAATCTGATTATTAACGATATAGTTGAACTCCCAATTTTTAATGATTAAACTGCCCACGAGTTCTAACGTTTATTGCTTGGTAATTAGGTATTCACTAGTGTTGTTCTTGTTGTAGTTTGTTTGGTGTGTTTTAAAAAACTATGTAATATTTTTCAAGCTTACTATTATAGATGTTCTCTAGTGTTGCTCTTGTTATGGCTTTTTTGTTGCGTTTAATTTAACTATGTAACATTTGCGGGAATATTTCTCAAGCCTTCTATAAGTTAGTGACATATAGCCTAAGGCTAAACTTTTTATAATGGGCCTTAATGTTTTTGATAGAATTTTACTGGTTGTTTATATAGTAGTATTACATGACATAATATTGGTTAGATTTTGTAAAATTAAGTTAATAAGATATTAATCATGTATTTGTAATATATTACCTTAGATCTTATTATAAAAAAAATTATTTAGTAATATGAAGATTTGAGTAGTTAAATTAATTCAAAGTTTTAAAATATTTTCACTGTTAAAAAGTAAGCAGTCTCTTTTCTTTCTATTTGTGTAAAGATTTTGTACTTTCTTTTCTTTTTTTTATAAACTTTAATACTGTCAAACAAAAATAAAAAAATAAAATCTACTGTTAAAATTTTTTTGGACTTCAAAAATTTTGGGACCCTAAATCAAAAGTTGTAATAGTCTCGCCTTTGAGATGCCCCTCACCTTAATTATTCGTCAGATGCTTTGATTCATAACACCAACCTCCTATTTGGTACCCTCGTTGGAGTTCAATTATATCCTGGTTCGCGTCAAAAAATTCGACAGAGAGGAATAAAGTGATGTGTAACTTCATATTTAGGACTCAATTAGTTATAGCCTTTAATTAAGGATGAATGAGTACTTATAATATTTATGCGGCCCATAAAGTTAATTTTTCAAGCAAATAGATCGGCTTGCTAATTTATGCATTTTAAATCTCTAGGTAATGCCATTACTTTGGTAGAATTATCGAGTCGATATTTCCCACAAAATGGTTTCAAGAAATCAATTAAATTAACTTTAGGCAGGTTTATTTTAATGTGGTAACAAGCCTGCTTTATTGATCTCTAATAGTCTAATATATTTATATTCCTCTTCTTACTTCTACTTTTTGATCAAGTTCAGCGTAAAGGACAAGGGTTAAAAGATACTGAAAGATCTTCAAACGTTTAAAAGCATCTAAGCAAAAGAGAATTATTAGAATTTATTTAAGATTATTTAGTTACTTTTTACCCTAACATAGTTTGCATTAATACACATTCATCCTAAGGAAACGGTTAAAGAAAGAATAAATTCTTAATCTTTATCCGAGCAAAAACAGTGGCACAGAAAAAGACTTATCACGGAATCTAAGCTGGTCTTTATATATATGAAGCGTCCCTTGTTGGAAATTTATCCACCACTTTCCTTATATTCCTAAGGAGATAGACAAAGAAAAAGTATACCAAAGAAGAAAGAAAAAAATGCCTTGGTTCATCCCTTCTAAAGGTGTGAGTTACCCACTAACTGAAGAGCAAGTGAAAGGTATGCTCAAGAAATATGATAAGAATAAAGATGGTAAACTTAACAAGCAAGAACTCAGGTTAGCTTTTAAAGATATGGGTTTGCATTTTTGCCGTTGGAAAGCTGGAAAAGCCCTTCGTTTTGCAGATAGAAATGGTGATGGATATATTAACGATGATGAAATTAGTGAGTTCGTCCAATATGCTTCCAAATGGGGTTTTAGGATCTCATAGCCGAGCCATGTCAAAGAGATGAATAGTTGAACCCGGTTCCCACTTATCTTCAAAGTCAAACAGCAAAAGTATATATATAAATATATAAATATATATATATATATATATATATATATTTAGAGTGCGTGCGTTGCACGTGTTTGTTACGACAATAATAAAAAAATATTGATAAACTATATTCTTCATCATATAAATAATATTAATGTCGTGTTTTAATCGAATTTAAATAGTTTCGATTAAAAATTTGAACTAAATGTTAAAAAACTTGTTGCGACCAAACACACTCACGCAAGTATACGCGGTCGTCAAGTAATAAAGTGACTAAAAGTCGGATGTCGAACCCACGAGGACTTATGATTAACTATTAACTAAATTAGCCTATCTTAATTATCTAAACAAGAATTAAATCTAAAAATATTTTATTCTAACTAATTAAATAAGAAAAATATAAATAATGAACTTTGAACAGAGAAAGAGCAGATTTTAATGATATCAATGTAATGAAAACGATCTAGGGTTATGGGCTATCTAACAATCCTATTGTATTCTTCAATTGAATTGACCGACTAATTTATCTAGCTTATTGGTTGACAGGGTTAATATTGCTCATAAGAATCTGTCGAGTTCTTACTCGCCTATTCAAGCTAACCTAACGCCTATATGTCTATGGAGTTAGAATCAACAAGAACGCATTTATAATTCCTGTAAATCAACCAAGCAAGGCAATTAGGTATATGTCTATCCTAACCACGAATCCGTTCCCCGATGCCCGAGTTCAAGAACTTGCCCTACTCAATCCTATATGCAATATAGAATTCCCACTTTCGAGTTCAATTCTAGATTCGTAGATAATATTCAATTGGTGATCAAGCAATTAAATAATTAAGTGCAAGATTGAATAAATAAACTAATATGATAAATCAAGAAGTCAAAATCAATATCCGAATAACAATAGTCATGAAAGAACCACAACCCTAGAACGTGAAGTTTAGCTCCACATAGACATGGTAGCCAAACAACAAATCATATAAAGAAACATAAAAATTACTAAGTTTGGTAGGAGAAAGATGAAACTTGATGAATTCCGGCCTCCACAGCTTTGTCGTGGCCTTTTCCCTCTTCCCAATATGTTCGATAACCTCAAATAGGCGTTTTTAGCTTATATATTGCGTACAAAAGTCGTGGGCCAAAGCTCTCCTATTCCTAGTCCAAATCGGCTTCAGGGATTGATGCTAAGGTGGATGCGACGCATCCACCTTGTCCTCCATTTCAATTTTTGCCTGCGAAGGTGGATGCGACGCATCCACCTTGTCCTCTATTTCTCAGCTTGCATGCGATGGTGGACGCGACGCATCCAGCTTCACTTCTACTTCCCAGTTTCGCACGCGATGGCGGACGCGATGGCACAACTTCACTGCTAAGGTTGCATGCAGGATGATGTTTTCCTAGGTTGGATGCGACGCATCCAACCCTTCTTCCTCTAGCTAAACCACCTTTTCTTCATATTTTGCACTCCGAACACCTTAAATCGTCACACATAACTTAATTAGTCATCAAACCAATAATTACACCATGTTGGGTGTTTTAAAGATTAAATAACATCAAAAAGTGGTTAAAGCATGGGCAAAGTAACATCAACACATATCGAAATATGCCAAACATCAGTTAGCACAAGTTGCTTCGTATTTACAAAAAATTGTAAATTTTTGGCGAAAAAAATAGAAGAGTTAGAGCTTATACTATTTAAAGAATAATAATTTTACTTTCCAATTTTAAATTTTTATAAGTTATTAGGTCTTCATTGTTTCCTCTTTTTTGGTCTACTTGATATTTTTTTGCCTTCTATCTTTTCAACTTCAATTTTTATTGCACCAACTTTTATAATTTCGTGTAACTCCTATACAATTAAAGTCTTCCAACCTGATGCCCTCCATTTATTGTATTAAGTTTGAAAAGAAAGATAGAAATTTTATCCACACTCATGACTATTTATCATATAATTTATTATTGTTAAAGAAAAGTGGGTTAGGTAAAAGCAAGAATATATATATATATATATATATATATATATATATATATATATATATATATATAAAAGATTAATTCTATATAATTTTTATTATCGCAACTTGCAACCAACCAAATATCATGTAGCTTCAAAGAATGTAACATTATTATTCATGCTTATTATTTTTGATATCAAACACCTCATATATTGGAATATATCTAGAAAGTCATATGTAAATAAATTATTATCGCATTTATGGAAATATCATAATGAACTTTTTTAATCTTGAATAATTTTAAACTCCTAAATATTAGGTTTTAATATGTAGTTCAATTGAATTGAATTCTTTTGCTAATCAGTTAATTAAAAAAGTAACTATATTTGTTTTCAACACTAAAGGAATAATTCTTTACCTTTTTCAGATTTTTATATTAGCTCATCCCAATTTTAAAATATTTAAGTGTAATTACGAAGGAAAATAATAATATTTTTCTTTATATACATTATTAAACTTTTAATTAATAAAAAAATAAATCAGTAAAGTAATAAGAATATGAGATGCATTGATCGAGAAAACAATAGTTGAACTCCACAAAAAAAATATGGCAAACAAGTTGCTACAAAAAATAAATCTATTTTTAATTTTTATTTTTACTAAGATAATCAATTATATAGAATTAATTTATTTTTCCTTTATCAAGGGTTCGATCAATTGATATGTTTCCACAAATAATTGAAATTCAATTTCTTGATCTGTATCTTCAATTTTTGGTAACTTATAAAGTTCTTCCGTCAAACCTTGATCAATGAACCTACAAAATCCTTCAATAAATCCATAATTAAGAATAAGGAACATCAAAAGAGTGCCAACCAACATTATTGATTTTAGTTATAATTTTCAATTGGTCTTGCACTATATTTTTTGTTTTTATTAAGATAATAAAATTAATTGGTTGTAATTCTATGAAAAAGAATATTCAAACATAGAAGAAGTAATATTTTCTATTAGGAAAAAAATTAAACTTAGTATACATTCTTCTGAGAATATATGTCTGCTTGATGTATTTTGAGTATGTTAATGTGTTTTTTTAATAAAATTAAATTATTTAGTAGCTCTTGCAATTGTAAGCGTAATGTTATTTTGCCACGTATAACGTGCAATGTCCTAAATATACACAAAACAAACTAAACGTCTAAACCTAAATAAATTGCAAAGTAGCATGGAAGTAACAATTTATTAAACTTAAAAATACCAATTTTTAGTAAGTTCTTTGGCTGTCCTAGAAAGAACAAAATTATCGTACTGAAATTCTAGCAAAAAGTTTATATAAGATGAGCTTTGATTGATTTTAAAATCATAAATATTAGGTCTTCTTACATATTAATTCAAATAAGGAACGCTTGAATAAGCAAAATTTTAGTTAATTTTAGAGACCTAAATATTAAAAAAAAATTATAATTTTGTGTATAATTGTTTTTTGGTAATATATAAAATTTATTTTTAAAGGATAAAAAAGGCACGTATCATCTCACGTATATCATTTTAAAAAAGTATATGCCAAGATAATGGATTTATAAGTGCATATTACATTATAAGTACAGAAAATATATGATATTGTTTTTGTAAAAGCTATACTAAAATTAAACTTATAATAGATCGACCGCAAGGGGTGTGTGTGTGTGTTATATATATATATATATATATATATATATATATATATATATATTACTTTTTTTAGCACCATATATATATATATATATATATATATATATACATATATTACTTTTTTTAGCACCAATAGTTCTGAGAAACGTTTAATTGACTTCAATATCCAACGTATGTTGTAATCCATTGAAAATTTAAATTTCTATAACTTTAAATAATGTAGGTCTTAAAGGAAATATATAATCGTTTCGTCAGAAAATATCAATTCTTCGGTGTCAAAGTACGAAAGAAAAATGCAGAAAAATATTTTTATAAGTTGGTTGCTGAAAGATCTAGATAAAAACAGGGAAAAATATGATGAAATCAATATTGTTAGAAACAAAAATAATTCTACCTATTTGTCTCCTAAAGTTCTAGTTTTATAATTTAAGGTTTTCGAAT
Source organism: Nicotiana tomentosiformis (assembly GCF_000390325.3). Lineage (NCBI taxonomy): Eukaryota > Viridiplantae > Streptophyta > Magnoliopsida > Solanales > Solanaceae > Nicotiana > Nicotiana tomentosiformis. The sequence continues at coordinate 120,568,565 of NC_090815.1, read as the reverse complement.
TACATCTAAATATGGTCTATATTTTGTTTCATAAATCAATAGCATCCCCTTAAAATGTGATTCACATCCCTGAAGGTAACGTCCAAATTTAGGTATTTGTTCAAATAGGAACAAAATTTATATAGGTAAATTTTTAATTAATTTAAACCTTAAATATTAGAATTTTTGCATATATAATAGTTAAAATAAGGAAATATTTAGTATGCATATTTAGTTAATTTCTAAGTACTAAATATTAGAGAAGCAATTAAATAACTATACCTATATATTAGAAAAATAACTTAAATTACTACTTTGTCCAAACTGGAATTAGTTTTTCAAGGGTAAAAAAAGGCGAACGATATTTCGCTAAGGGCCTTCATGCTTTTAATATAACTAGTATTTATGAACGTGTGTTGCACGTTAATAATGATACATGATGATTTAAATATGTATTTATATGAAGGAACAATAAAATTTAATTAAAGAGAGAAATTTTATGTATAATATTACAACAATCATCTAAATGCCGAAAAATATTATTACATTATCATAATACATGAATTTAAAATAAAAGGACATCGTTAAAACTTACACAAATGATCACTTTTGTCATGTTAGTTAGATAATTATATATTATAGTTTAAAAGTATTTAAAGTGATGGTATCTTAACGAATACTTCTTTGTAGACAATATTTTTTTTGTGTATGTTTCCTCCTAATGTGTTGGTTGCTCTGCCTTAACCAGAACTCTTGTTGTCGATCTTTATATCCCTCTTGAAAGTGCAACATACAGTTGTTCGTGCAAGAAAATATATTGCTGTAAATATAGTCCAATATTTAGAATGTTTGTCCTTATGCTTTATTTATTATATTTGTAAAACATAAATATACTAAAAATTATTTTCACACAAATTTAAAAGGACATTCCTTAGTTTCGGAAGACGAAAGTTGAATTCAGGGATAAGAATATACTTAGAAGCACATTAACCAGTATTATAATTTTTGCATGTATGACGTTATTGTCAAAACTTCAATATACCATTTGTATGCTATTACATAAGCAATTCGGCGTATCTATGTTTTTCAGTAGTACGAGAGGCATAATTTTTCTTCAAAATTAACATATATACAATGGAAGATCAATTTTAACTTAGTCTACTATATATACGGTCACACTAACATAAGTAAGAAATAAGAAACATCACAACAAACATGTATGGTAGAAGGCCATTTGGTATTAAAGTATTTAAGTATTTTTCTTGGTAGTAATTATTAGTATCATTTTTTGCTGAGTCAAAAACTAAAAACCATTTTATTTTTACTATAAAATTTTGCAATCAACCTTTTATTTAGTTGATCAACATATTCATTTTTGCTAGCTAAGATATCTTTAATTCTATAATGCGATTTGCACAAATTGCATTTTAATCTAATGATAGAAATATTTCTTTTATTAAATGCACTACTATTACCATTGAGATTGATAACCAAGTGTTCGGGAAGAACCAAATCATCTTTTATTGAATGCTCTTCTTTGTTTCTGACACGAAGCAAGAAGACACTGAATATTGAATATGTTCTTACTTTATATTTCTTGTCAGTTGAATTTTTTTCGTTGAGGCCAGAAGTATAACTTTGGTAAGCTAGCTTTTACAGTCTCTGCTTTTGTCGATTTTGGAACCACTGGTAGTACTTGATATAAATCACCTCCCAAACCATTAATTTTTCACCAGATGGTTCATTAATATCCAATATATCTCTAGAACTCCGAGCAATTATTTCGATCATTTGTGTAATGACCCAACCGGTCATTTTAATTTTTAGAACCCCGTTCCCTAAAATAAAACTTTCCGTAGGTGCTTGTAATGATTTATGACTTGGGGGGATGGTTGATTCGGGATTTGAAAGTGTTTGAAGTGAAACCGGAACACTTGGTTCCTTAAGTTGGCCTTAAAGTGCTAAGTTTGACTTCGGTCAACATTTTGAGAAAACGACCCCGGAATAGAATTTTGATGATTCCAACAGCTCTGTATGGTGATTTTGGACTTAGGAGCATGATCGTAATTTTATTTGGAAGTCCGTAGTGAAATTACGCTTGAAATGGCTAAAATAGGAATTTAAAGTTTGAAAGTTTGACCGGGGAGTTGACTTTTTGATACCGGAGTCGGAATCCAGTTCCGAAAATTTTCATAGCTCCGTTATATAATTTATGACTTGTGTGTAAAATTTGAGGTCAATCGGAGTTGATTTGATAGGTTCCGACATTGAATGTAGAATTTGAAAACTCTTAGTTTCATTAAGCTTGAATTGGGGTATTATTCATGGTTTTAGCGTTGTTTGATGTGATTTAGAGGTTCGACGAAGTTCGTATGATGTTATAGGACTTGTTGGTATGTTTGGTTGAGGTCCCGAAGGCCTTGGGTGAGTTTCGGATGGTTAACGGATCAAAAATTTGAGATAAAAAGCTGCTGCAATTTTTCCTCTTCTGTTGGACATTCTGGGCTGTGACCGAGCCCAGATATCGAGCTCAGATATTGAGCCAGATATCGAACCCAGGTATCGAGCCCAGGCTTGATGAGGTACAGGCTCGAGCTAGTGTATCGAAGCCACGATCGAAGGTCAAGCTCGAGGACCTGATCGAAGGCACATGCTCGAGGACCTGATTGAAGGCACATGCTCGATGCCCTGATCGAAGGCCCAGCCTCGATTCCCTGATCGAAGGCACATGCTCGATGCCCTGATCGAAGGCATATGCTCGATGCCCTGATCGAAGGAACATGCTCGATGCCTTGATCGAAGGCCCAGCCTCGATGTCCTGATCGAAGGCAGGCCATGACCGAGGTCCAGGCTCGATCCTGTGATTGAAGCCACGATCGAGGCCTCGATCGAGGCCCTGTTCGAGGCCCAATTCCGAAGTGCTGGGCAGTGTTATAAAAAGAGGTCATTCGTCCTATTCGCCATTTTTAACAAATTGGAGCTGGAGCAGAGGCGATTTTGGCGGATTGTCCAGGAAAGACAATTGGGGTAAGTGATTCCAACTCGGATTTGGTCTATATACATGTCACGCCCCGAACCTAGGAGCGAGACAAGCACCCCGTGCCTCACCTAACCTGGCGTACCAAATTGCGACTAAGGGACTCTGAACACATAATGTCATACTTTGGCCATGGGGCCACCTTGCAAGACAATTTGCGAAGCAAAATATAAAACTGAATGGAAACTAGCACTAACTAAATATCAATATAAAGCTAGGCCGACAAGGCCGTCATAGCTACTACAGCTGACAAACCACCAATTTATACAAACCCAACATAATGCACTAACCAACAGGATATGCCTACAAGCCTCTACTGATAGATGTACTGTGATCGGAACAGGGCCCCGACCTACCCATAACATATATACAGATATACATAAGATGTACACAAAACTCTAGTCCTGGCAACTCCGAAAGACGTGGAGCTTACCGATCAGGCGGAACTCGGAAAACACCTACTGAGGAGGTCTACCCGTCTGTCTGTCTGAACCTGCACGCATGAAATGCAGCGCCCCCAAAAAAGGGACGTCAGTACGAAATAATGTACCGAGTATGTAAGGCAATAAAATAACTGAAATCTGAAACTGAACTGATAATATGATAACTGAAATTAACTGGGAGTCAAAGATGATCTGGAGATATACTTACCTGCTGATACTGACTCAACTCCTTCAATATAGTAAGTAAAATAATTGTACGGCCTTATAAGGCTCGGTATATATAACTGCTCTGCCATAGTAGGCTCGCTTATAGGCGCTCGGCCATACTAGGCTATGTATCTCGACCATGCTGGGCTCGCTCATAGGCGCTCGGCCACAGTAGGCTCGGTATATAACTTTCCATCTGATCAGAGGTTGCCCAATAGGGGCCTGCCCATCGATTATAGCTCGATGGTAATGAAAATACTGTAATACTGTATATATAGGCTTGCTGCTCTCTTGACTGGAAGAAGACAATACTAAAATTGAATATAGAGTCTCGATAAGGAATAATATTGTAACTTATGAGACTAGAATAGTGTGAATAAATTCATGAATGTGAACTTCTCTTTTTGTCTCATTACTAACACATGTAGCTACGAGATCATGCCAAAATGAAGGAAGGATTAGCCTTAACATACCTTATCACAATCTTTTCAATCACCAAGTTGAACTCACCTCTTCGCACCTTAATCTACAAGAATGATAATAATACTATCGTTAAGTTACGAAAGGTACAACTATCGCACAACGAACGACAAACCTATTTTGTATTAAAACGGGCAGCATCTCCCCTATAATATGCCCTTCCTCCAACTTCAAGATAACACCAACAATACAAGGACAGAACAATAACAACATATATACATCATTTTCCAGCCCTATATACACCATCAAATACTACAAAACAGCCCAACACACCCCAATCTCTTCGTACACAAAACGACCACCGTAGTAGTGTCAAACGACCCGAAAATGTTATGACGAACGACCAGCCAACCACCCTACATTTATATGGTGTTTATAAACCCCCTTCCTCCTCCAAAACTCCACAAAATAGTAATAAAACACGCAGCCCAACAGCAACACAAAACAGTCCACAAAACAGTCCGCTACAAGTGAATAACTCGAACTCACGGCTTCCGATCACCAGGCCTATTTTCTTCATATATTAGACTTAAAATAGAGCATAATAACCAGACATAAGCTCTGCAAAGAATCCTCCCAAATATTTCCCACAAACCCTAATTGATTTTCTCTCCCTTTCAAGTTCCAATTGGAGGTAAAACTTAGAGTTTGAAGAACCAAGATAGGAGCTGAGTTATCCAACAAATAAGGTGAGTTTACTGCTCTCTTTCATCCATTTTTTCTTCTGTAAATTCATGGTAAGTCGTTCTATACTTGTAAGAACTCACGGGATGGTGATCGGAAGCCGTGAGTTCGAGTTATTCACTTGTAGCGGACTGTTTTGTGGACTGTTTTGTGTTGCTGTTGGGCTGCGTGTTTTATTACTATTTTGTGGAGTTTTGGAGGAGGAAGGGGTTTATAAACACCATATAAATGTAGGGTGGTTGGCTGGTCGTTCGTCATAACATTTTCGGGTCGTTTGACACTACTACTGTGGTCGTTTTGTGTACGAAGAGATTGGGGTGTGTTGGGCTGTTTTGTAGTATTTGATGGTGTATATAGGGCTGGAAAATGATGTATATATGTTGTTATTGTTCTGTCCTTGTATTGTTGGTGTTATCTTGAAGTTGGAGGAAGGGCATATTATAGGGGAGATGCTGCCCGTTTTAATACAAAATAGGTTTGTCGTTCGTTGTGCGATAGTTGTACCTTTCGTAACTTAACGATAGTATTATTATCATTCTTGTAGATTAAGGTGCGAAGAGGTGAGTTCAACTTGGTGATTGAAAAGATTGTGATAAGGTATGTTAAGGCTAAGCCTTCCTTCATTTTGGCATGATCTCGTAGCTACATGTGTTAGTAATGAGACAAAAAGAGAAGTTCATATTCATGAATTTATTCACACTATTCTAGTCTCATAAGTTACAATATTATTCCTTATCGAGACTCTATATTCAATTTTAGTATTGTCTTCTTCCAGTCAAGAGAGCAGCAAGCCTATATATACAGTATTACAGTATTTTCATTACCATCGAGCTATAATCGATGGGCAGGCCCCTATTGGGCAACCTCTGATCAGATGGAAAGTTATATACCGAGCCTACTGTGGCCGAGCGCCTATGAGCGAGCCCAGCATGGTCGAGATACATAGCCTAGTATGGCCGAGCGCCTATAAGCGAGCCTACTATGGCAGAGCAGTTATATATACCGAGCCTTATAAGGCCGTACAATTATTTTACTTACTATATTGAAGGAGTTGAGTCAGTATCAGCAGGTAAGTATATCTCCAGATCATCTTTGACTCCCAGTTAATTTCAGTTATCATATTATCAGTTCAGTTTCAGATTTCAGTTATTTTATTGCCTTACATACTCGGTACATTATTTCGTACTGACGTCCCTTTTTTGGGGGCGCTGCATTTCATGCGTGCAGGTTCAGACAGACAGACGGGTAGACCTCCTCAGTAGGTGTTTTCCGAGTTCCGCCTGATCGGTAAGCTCCACGTCTTTCGGAGTTGCCAGGACTAGAGTTTTGTGTACATCTTATGTATATCTGTATATATGTTATGGGTAGGTCGGGGCCCTGTTCCGATCACAGTACATCTATCAGTAGAGGCTTGTAGGCATATCCTGTTGGTTAGTGCATTATGTTGGGTTTGTATAAATTGGTGGTTTGTCAGCTGTAGTAGCTATGACGGCCTTGTCGGCCTAGCTTTATATTGATATTTAGTTAGTGCTAGTTTCCATTCAGTTTTATATTTTGCTTCGCAAATTGTCTTGCAAGGTGGCCCCATGGCCAAAGTATGACATTATGTGTTCAGAGTCCCTTAGTCGCAATTTGGTACGCCAGGTTAGGTGAGGCACGGGGTGCTTGTCTCGCTCCTAGGTTCGGGGCGTGACAATACACAAATATATCATTGCTTTCACCATTTAATTAGTGTTTTGAGATTGAAATTTGAAATTTTTTTAGAAATCTCATAGAAACGAAATTTTTAGATTTCGGTATCGATTCGGAGTCGGATTTGAGTGAAACTGGTATGGTTGAAATCGTAATTGAATGGGTTATCGGATTTCATAACTTTCGCCGGATTCCGAGATGTGGGCCCCATAGATGAATATTTAATTAATTTCGGGATTTGTATTGAAATTATAGTATTTTCTTATAGAGTTGATTCCTATAATGTTTAGTGATTATATTGAATTGTTTTGGCTAGATTCGAGCCGGACAGTGTTGGATAATCGTGGAAAAGGCTTTCTAGTGGGTTAAATTAGAGCAAGACAAGGTAAGTCTCTTGTCTAATCTTGTGAGGGGGAAATTACCTCATAGGTGATTAAAAATTAAATAATTATTGCTAATTGTGGGGGCTACGTACGTACGAGGTGACGAGAGTCCGTGCGTAGCTACTATTAATACTAAAGTCCGGGTAGTTTAGGACTCAAAGCATGCATTACTTATGTGAATTGTATTCTTTGATTAATTAATATTAATTTATATATATGAATATATGTTGTGAATTGTTAGATAAAGATATTAAAGGATGAAAACCTCATATACTTGATTCTCTGTTTAAATTGCTAATTGTTAAAAGAAATTATTCTTCCTCCCAAATTTATCTCATAATAATATACTCTCCTTCCGGAGGTACATAAAAATGTCCTCCTTTGTTGTGGAGCAGGCCGAACGCCTCGGCAGGATAGATGCATCTATGGATTGCGCCGCACGTCCCTTGGCAGTGTACACGACACTCTAGATCGGGCCGTACGTCCTCGGCAGAAATCGTGCTTAATAATAATAATTACACGATACTTTAATAATTTATTTCAGCTTGTGAAGCTAATTAATAAATTAGAGAATCCTTGGAATTTAATGAATTATTATTCTTGATTGTTTATGGAATTAATTGTTACACCCGTAAATGAGATTTAAATTGAGAAATTGGAATTTTTCTGAATTGAAGGAATTGAATTAATATATTGAGAATTGTTACATTTGAAGGAAATTTGATTATCTCTGCTGATTAAATAAATTATTGTAAATTTTGTAAATCATGCTGATTTGAATATCCTAATTTTATTTCAATTATTATTGACCCATAGTGAGTGTCAAAGTTGACCATATCGTCTCTACCACTTCGAGATTAGGCTTGATACTTACTGAGTACACGTTTTTACGTACCCATACTACACTTTCTGCACTTTTTGTGCAGGATTTGAGACAGGTACTAGTGGAGGACCTATCATCACATATCCACGTCATCTCGAGGCATAGTGGTGAGCTGCCTTTCTGAGCCGTTCTGCAGCTACCGATATTTTTCTTATATTTATATTCTGTCTATTCCATTTCAGACAGTATTTGAGGTTTTGTATCATCTACTAGATGCTCATGCACTTGTGACACCAGGTCTTGGCACACACATTGGTATAGTTTTGGGATTTCTTGGTTTTAAATTTTATCAATGTATGCTTAATTATTAGTTGGCTTGCCTAGCTGTAGTGTTGGGCGCCATCACGATCTACATGTGAAATTGGGTCGTGACAATTTGACACTTAGTCATAAGTGCTTCATCCCATTTTATCAATTTTGATTTCCTTATAAATTTAGCATCATTGCTCTGCTTTGATATATTTGTGATGGTTATTTAAATTGTTTGAAGAGGTATATCAAATCTAAAGTTGGTCGTCTCACAATAAAATCGTTATTTGTACACTACATGCTATTATTGCTAACAGTGTCATGCCTCTTGATATGATATTTGCAAGTGATGCATGATATAGAAATATTATTTCGATTCCGTCGGAGGCATCTACAGAGAATAATTCCGTTATACGAGAGTGGACTCTTTATAATATAGTCTTCAAAACTTGTTCTTGTTTAGGATTTAGCTTTGATTGTGCTTCCTCAGACACTTGTATAGCATTTTGATTCTTAATAATATACTAACCTTTTTACTTTGTGTTCTAGCGCTCTTTTTATGGAAAATATTTATGTACACTGAGATGTTTTTTTAACTTGAAAAAGAATTTTACTCATATGATGAATTTAAAAAATAATTGAATTAGATTCTCTTGCTAAATAATTAATTAAAATATTTAATTATTTGGTTTTAACATAAAAAATAATTTATTCTATGTTGATTCAGATCTTAATATTAGTTCATCTCTTGTTTTGAATGTTTAATCTTAATTATATTATTATCCACCATAAATTTTATTTTCAAAGAGTAACAGATTGATATAACATTTCACTTTTAGATTTTTATGTTTGTAGAATCATTAGTGGTATTGGAAACATCCCTCTAAGTCACTTAAAGAGATGGAATATCTCTACAATATGAGGGATTAAGACTTCAACCAATTCATACAAGCGTTCAGGTAGTAGTAACGTGAATCTCTTGAAAAAAAACTCAAACGAGAATTCTTAGTATCTTAAGCAACGTGAGATTTTGCGATTCTAAGGGAGTACGATGCAATCTTTCTCAAGAATATCATACAGATTTTTCCCTACTCCAGGTATGTTAAGGTTAAGCCCTTCCTTCATTTTGGCATGATCTCATAACTACATGTGTTTGATAATGAGACATAAAGAGAAGTTCATACTCCCGAATTTATATACATTATCCTAGTCTCATAAGTTACAGTATTCTCCCTTATCGGGACTTTATATTCAATTGAGTACTGTCTTCTTCCAGTCAAGAGAGTAGAGGGTCTTTATATATACACAATATTACAGTACTTTCACCACCATCGAGCTATAATCGATGGGCAGGCATCTATTGGGCAACCTCTGATAAGATGGTAAGTTATATATTGAGCCTATGCGCAAGCCTATTACGGTAGAGGTACAGAGCCTAGTATGGTCGAGAGCCTATGAGCAAAAGTTGCCACAAAAATTACAACAACAATAACAATAACAACATACCCAGTAATATCCCACACCGTGGGATCTGAGGAGGGTAGTGTATATACAGACCTTAGCTTACCTTATGAGGATAGAGAGGTTGTTTCCAATAGAACCTCGGCTCAAGAAAGTATAAGCACCACATGAATGAAAATATAGACAAGAAGGGACAGTACTAAGAAGCCATATAAAAGCAGAATAAAAATAATCAGATAGTAAGGTGATCAACAGTGAAAGAAAATAATGATTAGTCATAAAACCTACTACCAACAGGAAACGAGAGTGCGTGCCAATACTATTGCTATGACCACTTTAGACTACCTAATCTACTACCCTAATCCTCAACCTCCATATCTTCCTATCAAGGGTCATGTCCTCTGTCAGCTGAAGTTGTGCCATGTCTTGCCTAATCACCTCTCCCCCTCCTCTTCTTTACCCTACCTCTACCTCTCTGTAGGACCTCCAATGCCAACCTCTCATACCTCCTCACTTGGATATTTTTACTCCTCCTCCTCACATGACCAAACCACCTAAGTCGTACTTTCCGCATCTTGTCCTCAATAGGGGCCACGCCCACCTTGTCGCGAATAACCTCATTTCTGATTCTATATAAAATGGTGTGCCCGCACATCCATCTTAACATCCTCATCTCTTCTACCTTCATCTTATGGACATGAGCGATCTTGACTGGCCAACACTCAGCCTCATACAACATCGTTGGTCTGACCACTACTCTGTAGAACTTACCCTTAAGTTTTGGTGGCACCTTCTTGTCATACAAAACACCGGAAGCGAGTCTCCATTTTATCCATCCCGACCCAATTCGATGTGCGACATCATCAATCTCCATACCCCCTGAATAATAGACCCAAGGTACTTAAAACTCCCTCTCCTAGGGATGACCTGTGAATCCAGTCTCACCTCCCCTTTCCCTCCTTGAGTATCGCCACTGAACTTACACTCCAAGTATTCTGTCTTGGTCCTGCTTAATTTGAAACCTTTAGATTCCATGGTCTGCCTCCATAACTCTAATTGCGCGTTCACACCATCTCACATCTCGTCAATCAATATAATATCATCTACAAATAGAACGCACCACGACACCTCCCGTTAGATGTGGCGCGTTAGTACATCTATCACCAGAGCAAACAAAAAAGGGCTAAGTGCCGACCCTTGATGCAACCCCATCATAATCGAAAAATGGTCTCAGTCCCCACCCACCATCCTCACCCGGGTCTTTATCCATCATACATGTCCTTAATCAACCTATCGTAGGCAACAAGTACACCTCTAGCCTCCAAACATTTTCACAAAACCTCCCTCGGAACTTTATCGTACGCCTTTTCTAAACTATTGAGCCAAACTTTTATTTTTAGCGGGGCTGAAGATTTCAGCCACATCAGAGGGGACCTAAAAAAAGGTTGCTGCTAAACATTAACCATCTGTAGCGACTTTTATTTCTAGAGAAGTTTGTGCCAATGACCTGCAGAGAGGAACTGCGTGGGTAGTTTGAGTATTTACGTCAGGAGGACTTGTTTGCGACCTAGTATGAGATACAGTTTTCAGAATTGGCTCGTCATGCAGTTTGGTTGGTTCCCACTAAGAGTGAGAAGATCAGGAGGTTCATTAATGGCCTCAACAAACAGTTCTATTTTTTATGACTCTAAGGAATATAGCAAGTACTAAATTCGATGAGGTTGTTGACAGTGCTCAACGACTAGAAATGGTTCGTACTCAGGAGCGTGAGAAGAGTGAGACCAAGAGGTTTCATGGTTCGAGTAATTCTAGTGGTTTTCCTTCTGAGGGACAGTCCTATCATAGTAGGGGTTGACCTTACAGGCCCGCTCAGATGGCTCATCCAACTTATCATGGCACGTCAGCTAGCCATGGTTCATACAGTGCTCAACCAAGTCAGTCTTCTCTTAGTGCACTTCCAGTTCAGAGTTCATCTTGTGCACCATCAGTTCAAGGTTCATTTGTACCAAGTTCTTCTGGTTCTAGAGGTCAACCTCAGAACTTACCACAATATTTCGAGAGGGATTGCTATGAGTGTGGAGAGCTGGGTCATGTGAGGAAATATTATCCCCGCTTTTTGCGAGGTCTAGTTAGGCAGAGTAGTCAAACTACGACTCATGCACCAGCTTTTATGCCAACAACCCAGCCAGCACGGGGTGGGACACATAAAGCTAGAGGTCGCCATAAAGGGGGAGGTCGATCAGGTGGCAGTCAGGCCCGATTCTATGCTATTACTGGCAAGCTAGATGCCGTTGCTTCAGATGCAGTGATCACATGTATTGTCTCAGTGTGCCTCAGATAAGCTTCTATATTATTTGAACTTGGTTCCAGATATTCGTATGTATCATCATATTTTGTTCGTTATCTGGATATGCCCCATTAGTCTTTAGTTTCATATGTTTGTGTATCTACGCCGGTGGGCAATACTATTATTGTGGACCTTGTGTATCGGTCGTATGTGATATCTATTGGGAGAATGGAGACTAGATTTGATCTCTTATTGCTTAGTATGGTTGATTTCAATGTACTCTTAGGTATGGATTGGTTGTCTCTATGTCTGCTATTTTGGATTGTCATGCAACAACTCTAACGTTGGTGATACCAGGATTTTCGAAGGTCGAGTGGAGAGGTTCCCAGATTATGTTCCTAGTAGGGTAAATTCTTATTTAAAGGCCCAACGTATGGTTGGGAAGGAGTGTTTGTCGTATTTGGCCTTTGTGATAGATATTGATGCAGGCACTCCTACCATTGATTCTGTACTGGTAGTGTGAGACTTTCCGAATGTATTTCCCATAGACCTGTCGGGTATGCCACCCAATAGGGATATTGACTTTAATGTTGACTTGGTGCCGGGCACTCAGCCCATTTTTATTCCTCCGTATCGTATGGCACCAGTTGAATTGAAAGATTTGAAAGAGAAACATCATGAACGTCTCGAAAAAGGGGTTATTAGGCCTAGTGTGTCGCCTAGGGGTGTACTAGTTCTGTTCGTGAAAAAGAAATATGGTACTATGCGGATGTGCATCGACTACATGTAGTTGAACAAAGTTACAATCAAGAACAAGTATCATTTACCATGTATTGATGATTTATTCGACCAGCTTCAGGGAGTGAGGGTATTCTCCAAAATTGATTTGAGATCTGGGTATCACCAGTTGAAAATTCGGGATTCGGATATTCTAAAGACGGCATTCAGAACACGTTATGGTCACTATGAATTTCTCGTGATGTCATTTGGGCCGACCAATGCCCCAGCATCATTTATGCACTTGATGTATAGTGTATTCCAGCCGTATCTTGATTTGTTTATCGTAGTATTTATGGATGACATTCTGTTGTACTCACGTAGCCAGGAGGAACATGCATAGCATTTGAGTATTGTACTACAAAGGCTGAGGGAAAAGAAACATTATGCCAAATTCTCTAAGTGTGAGTTCTGGCTTAGCTAGGTGGTATTCTTGGGACACAAAGTGTCCAGTGAGGGGATTAAGGTGGATCAGAAGAAGATAAGGGCAGTTCAGAGTTGGCCCAAGCCATCTTCAACTACTGAGATTTGGAGTTTTCTCGGCTTGGCTCAGTATTACCGTCACTTTGTGATGCTTCTCCGATCAGTATTGGGTGTGTCTTAATGCAAGAGGGTAGAGTGATTACTTATGCTTCGCTCTAGTTGAAACCACAGGAAAAGAACTACCCTGTTCACAATTTAGAATTGGTATCCATCCTTCATGCATTGAAGATTTGGAGGCACTATCTCTACAGTTTGTCTTGTGAGGTATTTGCAAGTAATCGGACTCTTTAACACTTATTCAAACAGAAGGGTCTAAATTTGAGGCAGCGAAGATGGTTGGAGTTGCAAAAGGACTATGATATTACCATTCCGTATCATCCCGGGAAGGCCAATATAGTGGCTGATGACTTGAGTATGAAGGCGGTGAGTATGAGTAGCCTTGCATTCATTCATGTTAGTGAAAGGCCTTTTGCAGTTGATGTTCAGACCTTGGCCAATCATTTCTTGAGATTAGATGTTTCGGAGCCCAGTAAGGTTCTAGCTTGTATGGTGTCTCGGTCTTCTTTATATGACCGCATCAGAGAGCGCAAGTATAATGACCCCCATTTGCTTGTCCTAGAGGACACAATTCAGGACGGTGGGTTGTTGAGGATACAGGGTCGGATTTGTATGCCAAATGTAGATGGGCTACATGAATTGATTCTTGAAGAAGCCCACAGTTCGTGGTATTCCATTCATCCGAGTGCCACCAAGATGTACCAGGATTTGAGGCATCACTATTGATGGAGAAAAATGAAGAAATATATAGTTGGTGGAATGTAAAATGCGGCGCAAATTTGAAACCTCTCTTTCAAGAAGCACCAGCAGTCATTACATGGGAACTATGGAAAAAAAAGGAATACAGGAAAAAATGGGGGAACAGTCTCTACTAATCGAGTCATTCATGAGATCAACAAGACAATTCATTACCTAGCAGGAGTTAGGTATCCATGGTTAATACACATTCCTATGTTATGGCCAGATATGATCCGTTACTTTGAAGCATACAAACCTGTATTGCTCACCAAAAGAGTAACATGGTAGCCCTCAGATGCAGGATGGTATAAATGTAATACAGATGGGTCATCAAAGGGCAACCCAGGTCCTAGTTCAATTGGTTTCTGTGTTAGAAATGAAGCAGGAGATCTAATGTATGCAAAGGCAGATAACATAGGAGTGACCACTAATGTTGTAGCTGAAGCAAAAGAAATACTTCAAGGGTTGGAATATTGTGTGATGCATTACCTTCATCCACTAATATTGGAGACAGATTCTTTGGTTTTGAAAAAAGTCATCGAAGGGCAATGGGTGACACCTTGGTGTATAGGGGTAGAAGTGCAGAAGATTAGGTGATTGAGGGAACACTTTAATGTGATATTTCAACATTTCTATAAAGAAGACAATATAGTGGCAGATTATATAGCTACAGTGCTTTCAATTTTGCAGGATCAACTATATTTCACTCGTTCATAGAGATGACTAGTGAAGGGAGAAAACTACTAAATCTCGACAAGTCTCAAACTCCTAATCTAAGGATTAGAATTGCAAAAAGAAGGCTCCGGATTGAGCAGATTTCGCAATAATCATCGTAACTACTTCTTCACAAGAACGTAGCAGCAAGTTATGACAGAACTAACAAGCTCATCCAAAACTAAAAGTCAAAGGATTGCTGATGTTACAATTCTCGTAATGCCAGAGAGATGCTAAGTGAAATATACATCATCAGTCAAAACAACTCCTCAACCACAGAAGGAGCAGGCCATATTAAACTCTTCAAGAATGTCAATCCTAAACAACTGGACATCCAAGTTCAAGATTGTAGCAACTGACCTCATAACATACTCTTTACCAGTACACACAAGAACCTGGGAAAAGATGTCACTTAAGCCAACATCAAGAATCATAAACTGTGAAATCATCTGGCAATAACTCATTTGTCAATTTTGCAGTTACTCTGTACAAGTTCTAATAATGGTTCCAAGTGCAATGTGGCCAGCATGTTAACCGTTGTCTCATTTGCAACTCAACCAATTTGCCTAGACAGACACCAGGGAACATTATTCTTCTTCGTCTGCTGATTAGCCTGATAGTGATCGACAAGGAACAATACATGAGTTCAACCTCTTTACTGTGGTGTGTTTTCTTCAGAATATACAACAGCCATGATATGCAAATGGTATATGCCACGATAGGAAAACAAAGGTGTCATAATTGGTTGCACGCATTAGCATATTATTGGACAGACTAAGCTATGCAAGGAGTACGTTGTAGATTCATGATAGCCTAACATTTTTGGTTCGTAAAACATGGCACCTGGTGAGAGCGTTGAGGTGCTACACAGAGGTTTTGCAATGGGCTACAGTATACATACTACGTCTTTGGCTGGAATCTGTCCAATTAAAACTTTTATAATAGCGAGAATATTGCTTCTTTTTTTTAATACCTTTTTGTGTGCCTAATTAATTTTTATGTACAAACTGGATTCCTATTTTACATTATTATTTATATATTCACCATAAGGCATCAAGCCGAGTGGTATATTTTCTTTAAAAAAAATTTCAAGAATTTGTATTGACTGAATCGAATTAATTGTGACTAGATTCGAGGCGTTCGGAGGCCGATTCGCGAGGCAATGGTATAGCGGAGTAAAGAATTACACTATTTGAGGTAAGTAATATTTCTAAACTTGGTTCTGAGGGTAATGAATCTCCGAATTTTTAGTTATATCAATTGTTGGAGGTGACGAGCGTGTGGGCATGCACCATAGAAATTGTGACTTAAATAAATTCTGTGGAGTTGTAAAATTAAAGAATTATGTTATTATCCGAATATTCTCCACGTGTTAGGGAATTTGAGCTGAGACTCCTATTAAAGATCATATTTAGGCTACGTGCCGATATTTTGGGACCCATAAGATCGTGTTGCTGTTGAATTTAATTGTTTTAAAATATACATTTCATGCTTAGTCATGTTCATCCATTGTGAGGATATTGACGGGATCGGGGCTGCCCACCTGCAGCAGGCCATATTGGCTTTATATATTATTATTATTCTATAGATCGGGGATGCCCGCCTGCAGCAGGCCTTATAAGCTTTATTATTATATGGATCGGGGCTACCCGCCTGCAGTAGGCCATACCGGCTTTATATCACGCTTGGGCTGAAGGATCCCTTCCGGAGTGTGCACCCCCCACAGTGAGCGTAGACGATTTATATTCGGGATGGACTTCCCAGGGAATGGAATTTCCTTACTTATTTATATTTGGGATGGACTTCCAAGGGCACGGACTTGCCTTATTTATTTATAATTATGATGAATTTTCCCTGCACATGGATCTTGTCTGAGTCATTTATATTTGGGGATAAATTTACCCCATGGGTTGGATTGGCCTTATACGGTACTGCGTCATTAACTGGCAGTTGATGTATATATATATTGGATAGATCTTCTCTGTGCTGGATTGGCCATATATAGTGCTGAGTTTAGCTGTTGAACATGAAAGCATGCCTATATTTTTGTACAATTATTTCTATACTGGACTGTACCTGCTGAGCTAGTCCCTACTTTCTGCCCATAGGCTAGTCTTATTACTTATTGAGTTGGTTGTACTCATGCTACACTTTGCACCTCGTGTACAGATCTAGGTGCTTCCAGATACGGCGACTGTTAGATCTCAGAGTGTTATTGGATGGAGACTATCAAGGTAGTTTCTTGGCGTCCGCTGAACTTGACTCTTTTCCTTTCAGTTATTGAATTGTTCTATATTTTCAAACTTGTTATCATTTAGATGCTCATGTACTAATGACACCGGGTTTTGGGAGTGTTTTGTATCTGAAATTGTGAGGTTTTCTATTGAATTCAAATATTATGTTTTCAAAGTTAAAAGACATTGTGTTTTATTGAGGTTGTCGGCTTGCCTAGTATTGAGATAGGCACTATCACAACATGTGAAAGCTTGGGTCGTGACAAGTTTCTACCTTCCTATTACATATGTTTGCCTCTTATAGCATAGAGCCTAAGGGATATCCCTACCCGGGGACTATCAAGCCCAAGGGCTACCCCTATCCCATCCCAAGGGCTATCCCCACTCGGGGACTGTCGTCTGGAATACGTTTGGATAGCTAGGGTTATCAAAACCCGAAGGCACAATACCTATTAGGTAGTGCCTAAACCTAGAAGGCTACGACCGCCTTAAAAACGGTTCGGAGACATCCGAAACCCGTAATCAAAATGTAAGGCCCTCAATAAATATTCAAAACCTGCCAAAAGGTTACCCTCGGCAAAAGTATCGTCTAAGAACACTTAAGTATTTTTAGAAAACTTTTGGTCAGTCCGTGTTTTCAAAGCTTCGAGCAAACAAAAGTTTACATCGAGGTCGGGTTCTGTTTGGACCTCCGAAAAATAGATTACATATTACTATATTTTATTCTATTCTAAGGAACCAAAAATATTTACAAAAATGAAAATTGTGAAAAGATGCTTAAAAAGTTGAAATTGCCAAAAAGAGAGAAAAATTTATATATTTCGAAATATCTTTATAAAGGCCCAATAAAAATGGCCTCAAAATGAACAAAAAATATGTACACAACATAAAAAATTAAAACATCCTAAGGCATTCATGCATAATCTTCACCGAATCCCGATTCGTCACCAGAACCATCATGGCCTTTGGATTCTTTAGAGCCCTCGGAGCCCTCCTCACCTTCGGTCTCAGCTAACTTCTTCACCTCAGCCTCAAGTCTTTTTGCCTCCTCGATCTCGGCAGACAGGTCAAAACCTCGGGCATGGATTTCCTCGAGGGTTTCCCTTAGAGATAGTCGCCTCACGTACACAACAATGGTCTTCAGGCGAGCCTTGTCTTCTTTGACATCGGCCTTGTATTGAGCCACCATCTTGTCAGCATCAGCCGAGGTTGTCTCCAACATGGGCCTTGTTGTTTTGAGCTCTTTGCCAAGGGCATCCCGTTCAGCGATGGCCGAGCCCAACTGTGTTCAGAGATCCTCACTTAGTTGAGCATGGTTATCATCTCTCTCCTTCGCCACCCGAAGTTGAACCTCTACTGAAGACAGTTTCTCTTGGGCGATTTTCTTCTCTGAGGCTAGCAGATCCATCTTGCTTTTTCACATGTTGACCATGACTTGGATTTCGTCCATCTCCTTTTAGAGTTGGTCGATCTTCTGCTAAACCTACGAGGTATTGTCGTTAGCCACTACGGGCGGTTCCTCGTTTCTAACTTCAAACACCTTTACCTTTTCAACCAATTCGGCGTGCTCCCGCCTTAGGACCGATGCTTCTTTCTAAGCCCCACCCAGCTCGGCTTGAAGGTCCTTAATGATCCCTTCTTGCTACTCGCTGAGAAGCTTGTACATCTCCCTTTTCTGGGCAACCTCCTTGGCCTGGAGCTCGAGATGATTGACCTCGAATCGATACCGAAGAAAGCTCTCTTGATGAAGTACCGAGGCCTTCAAAAAGAAGAAAACATAGGAAAAATCAAAACCTAAGTAAAGTTGCAGTACCTGGTTAAGCGCCTGCTATGCCTCATTAAAAAGGCACGGCACGTTCACCTCATTCATTTTGGCCTAGTCCTCCTTGGTCACCAGGCATCAGAGGTAGCTAGTTATCCCTACGGGAGCATACAAGACTTGGGCATCCTCTGGCACAGTCAGAATAATCGATCTCTTGCTACCAAGGTCCATATTGGAGCAGGGAATTAGTTGATCCATTTCGGGCTCGAACTCGCCCCGCCAGCTTCCTGAGGATGTGTTCTTCAGAACTTCCAGGTCGCTCAACCCAGAGAAATCTTCCAAAGAGGACGAGTCCACACCGTCAAAAAATGAATGAAGGGGATCGTCTACGCCATGGACCCCTTTGTTGGATTTCTCTTTTCCCGCTTGGGCCTCCTTGAGCATGGACTCGGTGTAGGAGGGCGTCCATGAAGTCTCTTTTATACCGAGCGCTTCCTTCTGGGCAGAGTCGGCGTTTTGGGGAGTCTCACCCCAGATCTCCATATCGCCCTCTCGAGTCTGAGGGAGGTCGGACTTACGAGTTTCCCCCTCGAATGACTAAAATGAGATCTTCCTCCGGCTCGACACTAAGCCAGAGAAGAGACTCAGAGTCTGGCACCCGGGAGCTAGAGCTTTTTCTAGGCTTGCAATCCACCCTCTTCTTTAGTTTCTTCCCCTGAGGGCCCGGGGAGCTTGAAGGTTTCCTTTACCTTTTTATCTTTTCCTCCGATCAATGGACAAGGGCACGTCCACGTACCATTCTAAAGGCCTAAGTTCGGTAGTCTTAGGCAAACCTACAACAACAAAGGGGAAGGAAAGTCAGTATAATGAAAGTAAGAAGCATGAAATTAACTATTTAGAAAGATACCTTACCATGAGAACGGGCCTCCCATCATTCCTTTGAAAGACCGTTCCTTGCACGTTCGGAGTACGTCATCTGTGTACAGATGCCTTTGATTCATTCCTTTAGCCGGGGGACTGCATATGGAACCCGGGCGACTGCTACCCAATCATAAGTATGAATGAGAAGGGAGAAATAAAACAAAAGAGATAAAATAAAAAAGGAGAGACTGCACTTACGAGATGTGTTACACTTCTCAAGGAAAGGCATGAAATTCGGGGGGAATCACGTCTTTGGTCTTCACCCAAATGAAGCGTCCCTGCTAGACCCGGTCTCGGTCTTTATCAATGATCTAAAAGGGGGCCTTGCTAGCACCGTGAGTAAGCTTGATCAGTCCCTCTCAAAAAATTTAGGGATTGTATAGACGAAGTAAATAATCGATCGTGAACCAACGAGACTCTATCTTGTCCACGGAGTGGTGAAGGAAGATCACGATCCTCCATAGAGATGGATGGATTTTCCCGAGGCACACCTCGTACCTCTTGCAAAAATTAGAACAATCAGGTCCAACTGGCCCAATGTGAAGGGGAAAGTGTATACACTTAAGTACCCCTCCACGTGGGTAGTAATGACATCCTCGGGCCCGAGGACTACCACATCCTTGTCTTCCCAATTGCAGTTCTTTTGGACTACGGGAAGAACATCTTCGGTTACGGAGCATACGTACCTCGATGCTTCTTCACCCTATCCTATTTATGTGAGGGTTTCTCGACCTTAAAGTCATCTGTAATTGAGCAACCCCCGCGAATAAACATTTTCAAGGGAGGATCAGGGGTTGGTTCGTTGGCAGCCACCTCGGGAGAAGCCATTTCGAGGTCTACTTCTTCAAGAGCAACTGCCTCAGTATCGCCGGCCGGTTGGGAAGATGAAGTGACGACTTGTTGAGGAACGAATATGGATGTTTTAGCCATTGTTATCTGGAGAAATTAGAAAATTTAAAGAAATATGGCAAAGGTTTGAAAGAACTAGTTTGAAGGATGAAGAATAGAGTATGAAGATTTGAAGGAAATCTGGGTAAAAACCTGAAAATCACTATGAAAGTTGAAGAATAAGGATGAAGATATGAAGGTTTGGAAGAAGTTTGATGATAGCTGAAAAACTTGAAGGTAAAAGCTTGGTCAAAAAGTAGAAAAAGAACAAAGGATGGAAGATTTTATAGGAAAACAGGCGACGCTTCGCGTTCGGTGTCAACCAGTCGATGATCAACATGTGTCCGAAGTCAGAACGACGCGACTGATGGGACGTTTCGGCTCCTTCGTCGTAACGTACGAAGGAAGGAACCGGAGAACATCTATTGTTTCCCACTATTTAGACAAACCTACTCTTTAAGAAACGAGGGGACTATCTGTATACGGGTAGTGCCTAAACCTACTGCAAGGAATCGAAATCAGAACCAGGAACCTCCCGTATCAGGGCCCGAGCAAAACACCTGCCCCGGATCCATCGAGACCACGTCCCTCGTGTCCGATTCGAGTCTCGAGACCTCGGAGAGCGTTACCAAAAGGCCGCACATGATTAACAAAGGGTCGTGATATTCGTGCCCAACCGAATATCACGGTGTGAATATCGGCCCGTATTGGCAAAAAATCAGGGACTAGCGAAAAAGAAGATTTTTATCTTTCTTAGGATTGTATCTAGGGTAAAACTCCCCTATTATATAAAGGTGAAGCTAATTATTCATTACACACACTGTAACACACATACCAAAACAATATACTTATGTTCTCTCTGTTTCTAAAAGTCATTCAAAGTTCTTGTTTTTGTTCATAAGTTCTTCATAAGTGCAAACTCGGAACCGAAGGCAGGTTCCTTGTTAAGTCTTTAACCGAGCTCGGACTCACTATCATCATTGGTTTGGTTATTTATTATATCTTTTATTTTCTTTATCTAACGTCATTAATCATTTGTATTGAATTAGTCCACATTTCCTTAAAACCGCGTATAAATTCTATTCTTATCCATTTTTAGGCTTAGACAAGTATGATACACATACTAGCATATAGAGAGAGAACTTATGCCTTTCCCAATCCGTTTGCGTATCTTTTGGTGTTGAGATAAGTGTGAATTGAACCTAAAAGTAGTCTACGCCTAGCCGAGAATGATTCTGAGAATTTATATTATTCCAAAATTGTAGGCAAAGTCACATGCAAGTATATCTTTAACACTGCTTTAATCTCCTTCTCGCCCACTTTGTAAACTTTTGCTAGTATTCTCAATATTGAACAAGTTTCAACATTTGAAAATCCTCGAATTTCAACTTTTGATGAGTCTTTCTCATACGGGTAATTAAGGATCACAACAAGACCATATAGTTTGGACGATATTTGGAGAAAGAAATCTCAAGAATCTGTGAATAGAAAAGGGAGGTGAGAGGGAGATAAGATAACTTGAGATAGTGTGACGTGACAAACTTTGTGCCCTGACATGGGCCAGTGATTTAGGGAGCAAATCTAATAATTATAGCTTCTTACCCTAAAAGGTCACCTAAATAAGACTTGTCCCGGCTAAACTCTTTCACAAATTTTTCTATATATGTGGATGTGTGTAATCAATCATTTACTTAATCATTTTATGTTCCAATAATGCCTACTTTTTGTATTTAATGTATATCATATTATATTGAAAACCTCAAGCGCGACAAAGATCATGATTTACTATTGCATGGAGTCGGAGAGAGCTCAGAACTATTAGTTTAGGTGATCTGCTTCATTTCATTTTAACACCTAATTGAATCATCATGACCTTATCAAGTACAAATCGACGCATCTGATATCTATGTATGACATGATCAAACTATCTCAAATAAAAGCTCCACGTCAATATTACTTACCCGCAGGGTGGATTTAGTGTATTAGTTACGAGTTCTTGTAAATCCGATAACTTTTGTCTAGATTCAGTATTTGTATTGAGAAATTCATTAAATAATATAAGAATATTTAACTTGGAACTCAATTCGTTAATCCATTATTGTATATTAATTTAAGATTTCCGTAGGAACCAATAAACTTAAATTTTTGAATCCGCATCTGCATACCCGCACAGGAGGTAAGAAAGTTCAAAGGGATAACTGAGTAGAAAATGTCGATGATAGCTTATATCATTTGGCTACAAGAACAAAATTTACATAGAAAACGCGAAACGTAGACATCTACGACATATGACAGCTACGTAGTACTAATACTTATTAAAACTCCAAAAGACCCTACCAGTAGAGGTGTAAAAAAAAACTAACAAACCGCACAAATCCGATAATTCGAGCGTACTAAGAAAAAAGGCCTGACTATTCTTATCATATTTCCTGAGTATACCCTTCATTTGCTCTTCACTGAGTGTAAGGCTTACACCTGCAATTGCCACTGATTAGAGGAGTATTTTACGAAAGTATATCATTTTAAAAAGAACAAAATTGTCTTAACTCTAACAATTCTCTTTTGCTTTCGTTGTTCTTTATGTATGCTTTCAAATTTTTTGAAGATCTTTCAGTATCTTCAAAATACTCTCTCCCTTCCTAAAATCATGAAAGTATTTATGTTAATCCTACAAAATTGAAAGATTACCTAAATCTCGGCAGAGGATCATCTTAAGATCAGATAAAATGCGTTCATAATAAACTTATTTAAAAAAATATCAACACAGTCAAATATATTTGTACACCTTCACTTTAATTAGCGACAAAAAGATTCTGTACCTATTAGCCTGCTGGTTTAGGTTGCGGTTCGATCAAAAGCATATGATGATTAATTTGGGAACGGAAACTTGTGAACATCTTATAAAAAAATGACTTATTTTACGACTGAAGGTATAAATGATTTTTTTACAAAATTATAGTACAATTGAACATGCCCTATGATTGCTGAGTTTTCGTTTTGATGTGGAATGGAAAAGTTGGGAGTTAAAGCTCAAGCTTTGATAGATTCAACGAAGAGGAAAACTTTTCATTTGCTGAGCTTTAAGTCAACCCTAAAAGTTTTCAAAAATTCAAATAGACCCCACCTTCACTTAATTCGTTCTTAGTATTATTATTGGTCGAAACTAAAGGGAAAATTGGAGTCTACTATGATGACTCGCCACGTCACCATGCCACATAGGCACCATTTGACATATATTAATACCATATGAAAGCTTACATATGAGGAAAGCTAGTATTTATGAAAAGATTCTAGAGAAGTATGGACATTTCCTTTGGAAGACCCTAGGTAGTAGATGCCTATGGATTTGCTAGTAAAGTCCTTGAAATTTTCTAGGCTTCTAGAGAATTCTAGAGAAAACTCTCATCTTGTAAATATTAAGGACTTGTGTAATACATAATATTTATCCTATGACCCTTAGGAGACTAGTATATAAATGGGGTCATCCATTTATAATTCACTAATCAAACAATTCAAGTTTTCTCTAACAAAAAGCTTCTTTTAAAAATTCTCCTGTGTTCTTTCTACCATTATCTTAGCGATCTTGAGTGTGGTAAGGCTGACTTGGTATAGCAAGAACGTGAGTAAGTTGTGCAAGATAGTGAGCGAGTTGTCAAGTGCCGCACGTGTACTTAGTTAACAACTAAGGACGTGACAACGTGGTATCAAAGCAAAGGTTGCGACTAAGAGAATGGCGAACGACAAAGAAATTAACGCTGCCAACACCCAAGCCAACATAACCCAAGAAGCTGCTGGCAAGAGTGGTCGTAACAAAAAGAGGAATGCCACTAACAAGAGCCAGGAGGTGCCACCCGATGTTTTGTCAAACGAAGGGCATACATCCCAAGAACCATCTGTCACTAAGGCGAGCGAGGATCAAGTGGAGTTCCTGCCCGAAGACATCTCGCTCGGTAAAGAGTGGGTGATGAAGATGAACGCGGGGGATGGACGCCGTGGAGAACTTTGGCCAACGCTTGGGGAAGGTGGAAGGTACCATTAGCGTTCTTGAGGGGCATACTCTTGAAGATATTGAGAGTATCCGAAATGACTTGGAGGGACGTACATGGACCGAGATAGAACTAAGGTAAACTATCACTGACTTAGAGTGCAGACTCATGGAGGCTTTGAGTACTATCGATGCTATGAAGGCAAAGATAGAGTCACTCGAGGAGCATGTTAGCATTGGCTTGACGGATGCAGCCAACAATGCTGTGATGACGAGGGAGGCCAAGATTGAGGCTCCCAAACCCTCGGTGTTCAAAGGTGTTCGTGATGCACAAAAAGTGAAAAACTTCCTTTGGCTCTTGGAGAACTACTTCAGGCACGACAAAGTGAGGGATGACGAGGCCATGATCAACACTGCAGTGTTGTACCTCTCAGAGACTGCCATGCTATGGTGGAGAAGGAAGATGGCCGACGTGGATAAAGGTCTATGTACTATTAGCATGTGGTATCAGTTCAAAAGACGAGTTCAAGCAATAATTCTTTCCAAACAATGTCTTGTACGAGGCAAGGCACAAGCTTAGGGAGTTGAAGCAAACAAGGAGCATACATGTCTATGTCAAGGGGTTCACTACCCTTATGCTTAAAATCCCCAACCTGACCAATGATGACTTGTTGTTCTACTTCATTGATGATTTGCAAAATTGGGCTAAGTAGGAGTTGCAACGCCGGCAAGTCATAAATTATGACTAAGCCATAATGGATGCTAAATCATTGACGGATTTTAGGCATGACAAGAACGACAAAGGAAAAGGCAAAGTAACAAAGTTTAACATTGTCAAAGGTGCTGTAGATCGTGGAAAAGGCAAGGAGATACAACAATAATACTACAAGATTCAAGATTCCAAAAAGTCGAGTGGCCGTTATAGATACGACGAGAAGAAGGTGAAGGCCGAGAAGAAGGGATGTTACATATGCGGAGGGCCGCACAGCTCCAGGAATTATCCCGACCTAAAGAGCCTTAGCGCCATCGCCCGTGAATGGAAGGAGCAACCGCAATGAGAGAGTTTGGGAACTGCTTAGTTGAGTATGATCGGATTATGTGGTGCTGTGATGAAGCAATCTATCTAACCTACCAAGAATGGCAATCAATACGTATATCTCACCATCAACAAAAAGCTTGGTCGTGCAATGGTGGATATTAAAGCAACTCATAATTTTGTGACTGAGGCTGCCGAAAAGAGACTAGAATTGAAGCTTACTCCAACCAACTCTCGTGTCAAGACTGTGAATGTCAAGGTACAGAATGCTCGTGGGGTAGCTAATGGAGTTGGTGTCAAATTAGGAACTTAGAAAGGTATGACAAACTTTATCGTAACCGCTATGGATATCTTTGAAATCATATTGGGGCAAGAGTTCTTTAGACATTGTCATACTTTAATCAACCCTTACCTCCAACGTCTCTTGGTTATGGAGCGAGAAGGATCTTGAATGGTACCTATAGTGATATGCCACACGGACAGTGCCAAGCACAACTTTCAGCTATGCAGGTTGTCAAGGGGATCAAGAAGGTGGAGCCGACGTTCGTGGCAACCATCGCAAGTCTGGAGGAAGACACGAGTTTTCAAGAGGCACTACCGCTTTGCATAGAGAAGTTGCTTGAAGAAAACAAAGATGTCATGCCCGAGGAGTTTCCTAAGCACTTGCCTCTTAGGCGAGAGGTGGATCACAAGATTGAGTTGGAGTCAGGGAGGAAGACACGAGTTTTCAAGAGGCACTACCGCTTTGCATAGAGAAGTTGCTTGAAGAAAACAAAGATGTCATGCCCGAGGAGTTTCCTAAGCACTTGCCTCTTAGGCGAGAGGTGGATCACAAGATTGAGTTGGAGTCAGGGGCTAAACCATAGATATTTGCCCCATATCGTATAGCACCGCCCGAGCTAGAGGAGCTCAGGAAACAATTGAAATATCTGCTAGATGTTGGTCACATTCGCCCATCAAAGGCACCTTTTGGCCCACCAGTATTCTTCTAGAAGAAGAAGGATTGATCACTGCTCTTGTGCATAGACTACCGAGCACTTAATTAGGTCACAATAAAGAATAAGTACCTGATCCCGCTCATTGCTGACTTGTTCGATAGACTTGGGAAAGCCAAGTACTTCACCAAGGTGGATCTTCGCAAGGGCTACTAGCAGGTTCGCATTGCAGAAGGGGATGAGCCAAAGACAACATGTGTGACGAGATATGGAACCTTTGAGTGGTTGGTGATGGCCTTCGGCTTAACCAGTGCACCGGCTGCATTTTGCCCTTATGAACACGATTTTTCATCCCTACCTTGATAATTCGTGGTAGTCTACCAAGACGACATAGTCATCTGCAACAACTTCTTGGAGGAGCATATGGAGCACTTAAGTAAGGTTTTCCATGTCTTGCGGGAGAACGAGCTACACATCAAGAGGCAGAAATGCGAGTTTGCATAAACAAAGGTGCATTTCTTAGGCCATGTTATTAGCAATGGCGAGCTACGCATGGACGACGCTAAGGTACGTGCTATCCAGGAGTGGGAGGCACCTATAAAGGTAACTGAGTTGAGATTATTTCTTGGCCTTGTTAACTACTATCGTCGGTTCATCAGTGGCAACTCAGCAAAAGCCGCACCATTGACTGAGTTACTAGAGAAGAACAAGCCATGGGTTTGGACAAAGCACTGTCAAAAGGCATTTGAATGCACTACCTGACTTTGCCTAAGACATTTGAGTTACACACAGATGCCTAAGAATTTTCCATTGGGGGTGTCCTGATGCAGGATAAGTATTCCATAGCATTTGAGAGCCGTAAGTTAAATGAGACGGATCGGCGTTACATGGTGCAAAGGAAGGAAATGACTGTCATTGTGTATTTTCTTAGTATATGGAGACATTATTTGCTCGGTCGAGGTTCATGGTCAAGAATGACAATGTGGCTACTAGCTACTTTTAGACGCAGAAAAAGCTTACACCAAAATAGGCTAGGTGGCAGGATTTCTTGTCCGAGTTTGATTATGTGCTGAAGTACAAGCCGGGCAACGGTAACATTGTAGTCGATACCTTGAGCCGGAAAGCAGAGCTTGCTGCCATCACTTTAGCAACTTGGGACATTCGTGAGGCTATAAAAGAAGGCATGCAGCATGATCCAACAACCAAACAGCTTATCGAGTCAGCCAACCAAGGCAAGACGAGACGTTTTTGGGTAGAAGACGGAATATTTCTTACCACGGGTCGGCGGGTCTACATGCCTAAGTTTGGAAACATTAGACGGCAGATCATAAGGGAGAGTCATGGCACAATGTGGGCTGGTCATCCAGGCCAACATCACACTAGGACCTTGGTTGAGTCATTCTACTATTGGCCACGCATGCGAGATGACATAGAATGTTATGTGCAGACTTGTCTTATCTGTCAGCAGGACAAGGTTGAGCAACAATAACCCGGAGGACTTTTGGAATCGCTACCAGCCACAGAGTATCCATGGGAGAGCGTGACTATGGACTTTATCACTTGTCTACCGAATTTCGATGGTTATGGTACTAATATGGTAGTCGTGGATATATTTTCTAAATGTGCCACCTTTATGCCCGCCTCACCAGATTGCACAGTCAAGGAAGCCACCAAGCTATTCTTTGAGAACGTGGTGAAGTATTGGGGCTTACCAAGGCATATTATCAGTGATCGGGAGCCCCGCTTTACTGGGGATTTTGGAGAGAGTTATTCATTATACTTGGCACGGAACTACACGTTTCCACTAGTTTCCACCCACAGATGGATGGACAAACGGAACGGGTTAATGCCTTATTGGAATGCTACTTGAGGCATTATATAAGCGCATCAGAAAGATTGGGCAAGGCTCCTGGACATCGCCCAATTCTCTTATAACTTGCAGCAGAGTGAGTCCACAGGACACTATTTGAGCTAGTCACAGGACAAAATCCACAAACTCCATATTCATTACGAGTTGCGTTTGAGGGAAAGAGTTTGGGGGCTTATCATATGGCCAAAGGATGGAAGGAGCAACTTGACACTACTAAGTCCTACTTGGATAAGACAGCTAAGAAGATAAAGAAGTTTGTGGACCGTATGAGGCATCCCATGGACTATAGAGTTGGGGACATGCTAATGGTGAAGTTTAACCCAAGACAGTTCAAGGCACTATGGGGCATGCATCAGAATCTGATTCGCAAGTATGAGGGGCCATTTAAGACCGTCTCCAAGGTCGGTAAGATCTCATACAAGCTTGACATTCCATCGTATCTTAAGATTTATCCTGTCTTCCATGCCAGCATGCTTAAGCCATATCATGAAGACAAGGATGATCCGAGTAGGGGCCAATCATGTCGAGCGCCTATTACTATCACCGCCTCACATGACTTGGAGATTGAGGCTAATATTGATTACTAGGCCAGGCAAAAACAAGGGCAGAAAGCCACCACAATGTTCCTCGTCCATTGGAAGGGGCAATCTCTGGAAGAGGCCACGTGGGAACGATATGAAGACTTATGGTAATTCAAAGATAAAATCCTAGAGTTTATGCAGTAACATTGCGCCGCGGTCGTCACAACATTAGGTGGGGGAGAGTGTGATGACCCGCCACGTCGCCATGTCACATATGAACCATTTGGCATATAGTAATACCATATGGAAGCTTACATAGGAGGAAAGCTAGTATTTGTGAGAAGATTCTAGAGAAGTATGAACATTTCCTTTAGAAAACCCTAGATAGTAGATGCCTATGGATTTGCTAGGAAAGTCCTTGGAATATTCTAGGCTTGTAAAGAATTCTAGAGAAATCCCTTATCTTGTAAATATTAAGGACTTATGTAATAATTAATATTTACACTCTAGCCCCTAGGAGACTAGTATATAAAGGGGTAATCCATATGTAATTTACTTAGCAAACAATTCAAGTTCTCTCTAATACAAAGTTTCCTTTAACAATTCTCTTGTGTTCTTTCTACCATTCTTTTAGCGATCTTGAGTGTGGTAAGGCTGACTTGGCATAGGAAGAACGTGGGCAAGTTGTGCAAGATCATGAGCGAGTTGTCAAGTGCGGAACGTGTACTTAGTTAACAACTAAGGGTGTAACACAATTCCCTTAATGTCGGAATCATAGGTTTTGACCAATTATCTGACTAGCTAAATGAAAATTCTTGGTTCTGATTCTTTGCAATGTGTAACACGGAGTGTTATGTTCATGAATGACCCTCTATTGGACCAAAAAAGGCACAATAATCGAGATTTCTATAGAAAAAGTGAAATGTATGTCCTTTTACCGGCCAAAATACACAAGCCTGATGACGTAATCGTCATGATATCAGTTATAGACATAGGGAAAAGAAGTCTCTTTGAGATGAAACAAAGGGGTCATGATCGGTTAAAAAGGCAAAATGTAAACAAGACAACTCCTCCGTTTTGATTTAGATGAAGTTGTTTGACTTGGTATAGAGTTTAAGAAAAAAAAAGATTTTTAATACTCGTGGTCTTATAAACTTAAGGGGTAAAAGTTTTGTGGGGCCATGACATTTATGCGATTATAAAAGATTTTTATTAAGGGTAAAATTAGTAAAATGAAGAGTTTCAAGTTGAATTATTTTCAATTATAGAAATATGTGATTATTGTTTTAACAGACTAATAAGGAAAATGTGTCATCTAAATTAAAACCGATGGAGTAACATATAAGATAAGTAGAACAAGCATAACGAGAGAGAACTAGATACAAACTAGTTTACCTATTAGTAGTAAGTTTTAAGCTACCAAGGGATACTGCAATGTCCAATCCTACTAGTTTTTCAATTTCCTTTTTGCGGATATCTTCTAACTAACAGATAAACCTTCAACCATTTGCTGACACTCGATATTGCTTCGCAAACTATATATATATATATATATATATATATATATATATATATATATATATATAAAAGATACTTTTTTGTTGTTTGACTTTGAAGATAAGTTGTGTTTACCTTCAAAATCGGAAAACAATTGAAGTTATACACGGTTTTAAGGATATGTGATCTAATTTGATACAAAGTGAGAAATCAGATTTAATATGAAAGAATAAATAGAAAAATAAATGCAAACCATGCAGATTGAACAACTTAAACCTCGCAAAGTTAACTTCCTTCGAATTTAGATATGATATTATTGAAGCCAGAATAGTATTGAAGCCAGAGTAATATGAAAAAAGCTGGGAAAAATAATATGTTGTTCTTCTAAGTATATTACCCCCCACCTCATGAATTACTCAGTTCCCTTTTTATATCAAGAGTGATAGATTTTATGACATTATTTTATAAGGAATTATGTAGACCGCTAGCTCCCTTTTTGACTTAATCCCATAATTTCCATCATAACGATTGGTTAATGGCAAGAATCAAGGATCCTTGTGGGATGAGTTGGTAAAGCTCTTCTTCGAGGCCGTTAGAAGCAGGATCGGTCGTGCCTTCGGTAAACTCGAGGGCAAATCCGATGGTCTTGTCAAACTTTGAACCTCGATATCGAGCTCGATTTCATCTGCAACTTCTATCTCTTACAGATATGCCGAGCCTGGTCTATTTTTCCAGATGTTTGATCAAGCATCAAGCTCAGTTCTACCCGTATACAAATAGTCCCCTCGTTTTTTGGAGAGTAAAGGATGAAAAACGATATGAACCCTCGGTCTTCACTTCGATAAATCATAATGATGGATACATGGCATAGGTGATAAAAATAGTGGAAACATCCCGGCAGTCCAGTCTTCGAGGCATTAAATGTGTCAGTTGACGGTCGGCCACTTCGGGAGATGAACCGCCACTTGAGAAACCTAAAATACCCTCCAATCCATCCATTAGAACTTTTACACTTAAATTCTTCTTGTGTTCTAAGTAAATTTCACCTCCTTCATCTTATGATTTTATAACTGTTAGCCTCAAAGCTTCCTTTACCAACAACTTCTTTTCTTCATTGTTTATTGAAAAAAAGGCAAAGACTTCAAAGTATGTTCCTAAAAAAGAAGCACATTCTTCTTCAAAACCGTCGGAAAATATTTCTCATGCTGCTACTGAGGAACCCCCTCTGAGATCATATATCCCTGCTGGGTGCCCGATTGTGGCTGACTTCAAGGTTGAGAATACGTCTATGGTACCAGGTCGATGTGAACCAGTCTCGAGGTACATATGTACTATCACAAACAGTATCCTCGATAAAGTAAAAAAGGACTGCAACTGGGTAGACAAACTCGTAGTTGTTCTCATCTCTGAGGAATCAATCACCACCTACGGGGAGGGTTTCTTAAGTGTTTACACTTACCCTTTTACGCTAGGTCCTTTAGACCCGGTTATCATAGCCTTTTATAAAAGGTATGATGTGACGCTCGGGCAGATACATCCTTCATTTTGGACGATCGTTATTATGGTTCGATTCTTTGTGAGCAAGGTCGAGGGATGCCCATTTACTATTGACCATCTTATGCGCATGTACAACCCTCGACTTTACCGAGGAGGGTTAATTAAGCTTGCATGCCGGGACACCAAGACCTTTTTCTCGAGCATAGACGAGGATCGGGAACGGGGCTGGTTTGGCCGATTGTTCGAGTAAGGACCTTGGACTTAATACCGGCTACAGACATGTCATTTCCTGAAAAATGGAACATGAAACATAAGTTTAGCTTTGACTTTTGTATTTCATTTATTGTTTTTCATTCCGTTAGTTTCTCGTCGATGTTATGTAATGCAGCGTCGCCTAAATGCCGAACCCCGTTCCTCTACTTAAAGAGTGGGTCGAGGGCATCGTGACACAGAGACCCTACTCTGAGCGCTTAAGGCATGAGCTCTCAAGGAGCCGATGGGAGGCCCGTAATCATGGTAAGAGTTTTTTCTTAATAATATATCTGATCTTATGTTCTCATCATCGGTTTTTGATCTGTTATATTTTCATGTTGCAAGTTTACCAAAGGACATCGAAATAGGGCCTCCATCATCTGACGATGATATGTACGTCAATCCCCTGCTTCGAAACAGGACAAAGAGAAGAAAAAAAAAGTTTTGAGTCCCTCGGACCCAGAAAAGAAAACATTGAGGAAGCGATTGGTGCATAAAACTAAAGACGCTAGTGCCGGAGAGCTCTCATCGGACTCACTCCATCGGTTGAGGGATGAGTCCATAGTAGAAGAAGCAGAATCCAATTTGGTGGCCCGTGTGAGAAGTGGTTCTGAACTACCTTAAGTCAGGGAGGCCATAGAAGAAGTAGAGGCCAAAGCCTCTGAACCAGGGAGGGTCGAGACTGTTTCGCTCCGAGCTGGGGAAGTTGACAAGGGGAACTTGGCCAGTACTTCCCAGTCAGAAGATAATATGCCTAAGGAGGTACTTGGGGTGATCGACCTCTCTGGGTCACCTCCGTTTACTGATTCAATGAGCGAGGCCCAGACACTGAAAGGTAACCTCGGCGAAGGGACCCAAGGAGCAGTAGATTCTCTTCAACATTTCTTCGATGGCCTGGATTCTACTGCCTTAGAGGATGTTACTGGGTTGGGTGACTTACCCGTAACAAAATAGACATCGTCCCCGGAAGACGGCGGATCTTCTTCAAGCCCACGATTAGTGAACCAGTTCCCAGCTCCGAGTACTGACACTACTCTGAGACGGGCAATTTATATGTCCATCCCGGAGGACGCCCGGGTTCTTTTTGCCCCGGTGGGGATTTCCAGTTACCTTCGGTGCTTGTTGACCGAAGAGGATTAAACAAAAATGAACGAGGTAGAGGCGCCCTGCCTATTCAATAAAGCTCAACATGCACTGAATCGGGTAATATCGAATGTTCCTTCATTATGTTTTTAGCTTTAATAATGAATAATCATAATGTTTTTCCTTTGTTTTTGTAGGCCTCGGTGCTTCATTGCGAGGCTTTTCTTCGATACCAGGAAGAGTCAAAATATTTCGAGGCAGAGGCCCGAGAGCTTGCTAAAAAGAGTGATGCTTACAAGCTCCTTAGCAAAAAATCCCAAGCTGAGCTTGAAGCGGCTCGTAGGGAACATACTGACGTGGTCGAGCAGGTAAGAAGAGTTTCTGAAGTTAGTGATGATGAGTCAGAATTTGTAGATAATGATCCGCGCTCATATGTTCGGATCAATCTTGACGTGATCAAGCAACTCTAAGGGGAGGTGGATGCAGTCAAAGCCGAGACCGAAGAGTGGAAGAAGAATATGGATCGCCTAGCCTCAGAGAAATAGATTGCTCGGACACAGTTGGCTTCAGCCGAGGTTCAGCTTCGGGCTGAAAAGGAGAAGAATTTGGTGCATGCCAAAAATATCGAGGGACTCCAATCTCAGATGGGCTCGACTGTTTCTGGTCTAGAGAATCTGGCCAAGGAGCTCGAGACTGCCAAGTCAGAAGTTATTACAACCCGGTAAGAAGTTGATAAAAAGGTGACCTAGTTCAAAGTTGATGTCGATGCTATCCAGGAGCAGGCAAAAAATATGGTAAAGCATGCGAGGTGGGAATCCCGACGGGAGACCCTCGAGGGAGTCCATGCCCAAAATTTTGACATATTAACCAAAATTAAGAATTCCAAGATATGCGAAGCCAATGCCTGGAGGCTGGCTTTTCCCGAGGAGGATTTCGAGGCGTATGAAGAGTCGAGTGAGTCCGGTGGTGAAGAAGACCCCGTAGGTGATGACGAAGCCCCCAATAAAGTTAGGCCACTTAGAATATTTTTTTTTTGTATTGTCTCTTTGTCGAGGCCATTTGGCCTTTGTATATAACATGTAACGGGGCTATTCAGCCCCGGTGGTGAAGAAGACCCCGTAGGTGATGACGAAGCCCCCAATAAAGTTAGGCCACTTAGAATATTTTTTTTTTGTATTGTCTCTTTGTCGAGGCCATTTGGCCTTTGTATATAACATGTAACGGGGCTATTCAGCCCTTGTAAAGATATATATATATATATATATATATATATATATATATATATATATATAAAATCCTTTTCCCTTTCATAGCTTTCGAATTTCTTCTTTGCTTTATTTATATTCACAAAGGTCGAGATGCCTTAGCATGAAATAATTATTTTATGTTCGAAGGTTCGAGCAAACCTTGCCGTTAATAAATTTTTCCTTTGCTTTATTATTTATTTTCACATAGATCGAGATTCCTTAGCATGAAATAATTAGGTTGTGTTTGAAGGTTCGAACAAACCTTACCTTTTTTGGGTTAAGGCATTGTAGGGGTTCAGTGTTACCGATAATATTTTTCCAAAATATCTTAGGTTTATAGCCTTCTCGAGGGAGGCCTTTAGAACTGGTTATAAGAGTTTTTTGAAGGCTTTTATTTTTTTTACGAGCCTCGGACGTGTCTGAGTCATGTTAATATGGTCGTAGCCTTTTCAATTCGGGCGTTGTCCAATGGGCTTGTCATCCCGAGTTATCTGGACATGCCTACGATAACTGTTCCCGAGTAAGGATGGTCGTGGTCTTTGAAATTCAGGCGTTGCCTAATAGGTCTTTTGCCCTTGTAATTTGATAGATAGGAACCTTCGAGATTGTTTTTCGATTGGCAGTCCCTGAGTGAATGTTCGAACTCGGATTTTAAGATTGCCCTTATGCTCGATGTCTAGTCCCCGAGTGAATGTTCGAACTCGGATTAAGGTTGCCCTTAGGCTTGGTATCTTGAGTTGTAGGGAATTCCTTGAAAGATGTAAGAAGTACTTTAAAGGACAAGATGTTTATATGCAAGGAAGAATCTTCTTTTACATTCTTGTGCACAATAGTTGTACATGTATACATGTTTTGGGCACGGTTTATTTAACCGTTTGGCCCTTACAATAAATCATTTCCTCATTAAAGTCGATATCTCCGGGGATATTGCCCCCCAGTGTTCAAGGTTGACCGAAGAGAGTCCTCGAATGCTGTTGTGATCATCGTCATCGGTTCGTAGCCGGCCTTCGATTCTAAGTTAGCACGATTACTTGTTGCCTCGTTAAACACTTTGCTGAAAAATCCATTTGGGACAAAATCGGTCCAAGAGAAAAAGAGTGCAACGCATGCTTTCAGACCTATGATCTCGTATTATCCTTTGTAGGTTACCTGCAAGTATCAGTTTGAAATGTAAACAAAACGAAAGAAAGAATTGGGGTTGTACCTTAGCAATAATATCGCTTTAAGTAAGTTATATTCCAGTTGTTCTGTAATTGCTCACCATTTATTTTTCCGAGCTTGTAGGATCCTTTTTCGGTGATCTCAATAATTTGGTATGATCCTTCCCAATTTGGGTCCAATTTCCCTTCATTCGGGGTTCGGGTGCTTAGCGTGACTTTTCTTAGTACCAAGTCCCTAACATTGAAGTATCGAAGGTTAGCCTTTCGATTGTAATACCTCTCGATCCGTTGCTTCTGGGCAGCCAATCGAACAAGGGCAACTTCACGCCTTTATCCAATAGCTCCAGGCTCATATTTATGGCCTCGTCACTTGATTCCTTTGTTGCATATCAGAATCTGATACTTGGATCCCGGACTTCGACCGGTATTAAAGCGTCAGTGCCATAAACTAAAGAGAATGGGGTGGCCCCGGTACTGGATTTCGAGGTTGTGCGGTATGTCCATTGGACCTCAGGTAGCATTTTCTTCCATTTTCCTTTTGTGTCAGTTAACCTCTTTTTAAGGCTTTGTAGAATGTCCTTCTTGGTAGACTCAGCTTGTCCATTCCCACTAGGGTGATAGGGAGTGGATAATATCCTTTTGATCTTATGGTATTCGGGAAACTTACTTATTTGCTGCCAATAAATTGTTTCCCATTGTCGCACACAATCTCGGCCGGTATCCCGAATCAGCATACGATGTGGTCCCTGATAAAATCAATGACTTTTTTTTCCCAGATTTTCTCATATGCCTGAGACTTACCGGGTGCATGAGGGAGGGGGCCGACGATGTCCATCCCTCATTTCATAAAAGGCCATGGTGACAAAAGCAAATGCATCGGCTCCCCAGGATGATGGATCATCGGAGCATGCCTTTGGAATTTATCACATTTTCGAACGAACTCCTTTGCATCATTTTCCATGTCAATCCAGTAGTAACCGGCTCTGATTATTTTTCGAACTAGTGATTCGGAACCTGAATGATTACCACAAGTACCCTCGTGGATTTTTCTCAGAACGTACTCAGTATCCCCCCGCCCTAGACATTTTGCAAGTGGACCATCGAATGTTCTTCTAAATAAGGTTCCATCTTCGGCCAGGTTAAATCGGGTTGCTTTTGTACGCAGGGCCCTCGATTATTTTGGGTTTGAGGGCAAATTTCCGGTCCTGAGATACTCCACGTACATGTTCCTCCAATCCTAAGTTAGGATCGTCGAGTTGATATTGACGTGGCTTTCTTCAACCACCGATCTCATAAGCTGCATGACTTCTCCTGAATTGAACTCGTTATCTTCGACCGATGATCCCAAGTTAGCGAGGGCATCGGCTTCGCTGTTTTGATCCCGATTTACATGTTGCAAAGTCCATTATTCAAACCGATGTAATGTCATATGTAACTTGTCTAACTATCTATGCATTCGTTCTTCTCTAACCTTGAATGTTCCGTTAACTTAGTTTACCATAAGGAAGGAGTCGTACTTGGCTTCAATCACCTCTGCTCCCAAGATTTTGGCTAATTCAAGGCCTGCAATCATGGCCTCATATTCGACCTCGTTGTTAGTCAATTTCACAGTCTTAATAGATTGTATGATTATATTACATGTTGATGGCTTTAGTACGATACCAAGTACGAACCTTTTGGCGTTTGAGGCCCCATCTGTAAAGAGGGTCCAGATTCCCGAAGATGTCCCTAACTTAACCAATAACTCTGTTTCGACCTCAGGTATCAGGGCCAGTGTAAAGTTGTCCACGAAGTCTGCCAATGTTTCGGACTTAATGGCAGTCCGAGGTCGATATTCAATATCGCACCCACTTACTTCCACGACCCATTTGGCCAATCGGCTCGAGAGTTCAGGTATATGCATAATGTTCCTTAAGGGGTAAGTAGTTACGACACATATGGGGTGACATTGGAAGTATGGTTTTAGCTTCCTAGAGGCACTTACCAAAGTGAGTGCCAATATTTCCAGGTTAGGGTATCTAGTTTCGGCCTCACCCACGGTCCGTCTAACATAATAAATCAGAAATTGCATACCTTGTTATTCCCGAACTAGGACTCCACTTACTGCTATCTCCGACACTACCAAATACAAGTATAGTTGTTCGTCTGCCCTCGGTGTGTGAAGCACTAGCGGGCTCGATAAATACCGCTTAATCTCTTCCAAGGCCCGTTGGCATTCCGGGGTCCATGTGAAGTTGTTTTTCTTCTTTAGCAATATGCCCGGTTAGCATTTGTACGACATTCACGTTGTCCACTGTCGTGATATATTCGATAGCTTTGATCTTGTTGGGGTTGATCTTGATTCCTCGGTTGGATACTATGAACCCGAGAAATTTAGCTGATCCGTCTCTGGACACGCATTTTTCCGGATTCAGCTTCATGTTGTACTTCTTCAATATACTGAAGGTTTCCTGCAAATGCTTTAAATGGTCCTCTACTCGCATGGATTTAACCAACATATCGTCAATGTAAATTTCCATCGATTTTCCTATTTGTTCTTCGAACATCCAATTTACTAGGCGTTGGTATGTGGAGCCGACATTTTTAATCCAAACGACATTACATTATAGCCGTATTTGCCGGTGATTAATGAGGTTTTTTCCTGATCACCTGGGTCCATCCGTATTTGGTTATGCCCAGAATAGGCATCGAGAAAACTGAGGATCTCGTGGCCGGTCGTGGCATCAATTATACGATCGATGTTGGGCAAAGGAAAAGAGTCTTTGGGGCATGCTTTATTCAAATCTTTGTTATCTACACACATTCTTAGTTTATCCCCCTTTTTAGGGACTATCACTACGTTTGCTAACCAATCCGGGTATAAAACCTCTCGAATGGACCCTATTTTTAGGAGTTTAGATACTTCGTCCTTGATGAAAGAATGTTTGACCTCGGACTAGCACCTCCCCTTCTGCTTGACCGGATTAATATTTGGGTCCATGCTTAGTTTGTGAGTGGTTATTTCTGGTGGGAACCCTGTCATATCAAGATGGGACCAAGAAAAACAATCTATGTTAACTATAAGAAATTGAATAAAGTTTTCCCTGATCTTGGGAGTTAGTCCCATGCCCAGGTATACCTTTTGTTCGGGCAAATGCTCGATTAATACAACCTATTCCAGCTCTTCGACTATCGATTTGGTTACATCAGAGTCATCGATGATTATAAAAGATCGGGGAACCCCGTAACATCGTCTTCGTAAGTCTTTTGCTTATCTGATTGGATCGTGACCGGAATCGGTAATTGACATTTGGACTTTGGGTCGGTGCCAGAATTCGGTTCCTTCGGTGTTGTGAGCATTGATATCAAAATCACTTCTTCGATGGCAAACATCTCTTTTGATGCCGGTTGTTCCTCGTAGATTGTCTTGATCCACACCCTCTACTCCCGAGAATGGAAATTTAAGCACTTGGTGAAGAGTTGAGGGTACTGCCCTCATGTGGTGGATCCATGGCCTTCCGATAAGTGCGTTGTACCTCATGCCCCTTTCGATTACGTAAAATTGGCCTCTAGTACGAATCCGACGGTATTGACCGGTAATTATATCTCTCATTTGGTAGTTTCACATGCCATGTTAAACATGTTTAAGACTCGTACTGCTGGCATGATCCTCTGTTGTAGACCGAGCTGTTCTACGACCTTCGACCAAATAATGTTGGTCGAGCTACCTGGATCAATAACACACATTTAATTGTAGTTTTCTTTATGAGTATAGATATTACCAATACATCATTGTGAGGTTCTATGATCCCTTTCGTATGCTCGTCGCTGAAGGATAAGAGTCCTTCCGGTATGTAATCTCGAGTTCGTTTCTCCCTGGTGATGGATATTCTGGAGTGTTTCAACATTGGCTCCTGTGGGATATCGACTCTACCGATGATTATATTATTTACGTGTTGAGGTTCGGTATCTTGTCGTTTCATCTGTCTGTTAGAATCCCTGTTCCTGAAATGATTCTTAATCCTATCGCTCAAGAACTCTCGAAGGTGCTTGTTGTTGAATAGTCGGTCTACTTCTTCTCTCAGTTGTCGGCAGTCTTCTGTTCTATGACCGTGAGTTCCATAATACTTGCATACCTGGTTATGATCTCTTTGAGCTAGATAGGATTGCAGAGGTCGAGGCCATTTAGTATCCTTGATTTGCCCGATGGCTAATACGATAGAGGCTGCGTCGATATTTAAGTTGTACTCTGATAGCCTCAACGCTTCTTTAGGCCCGGTGGGCCTGTCAAAATCGTTGTTGGTCATTAGCCCCCGATTGTTTCGACCTTGGTTATTTCTTCTTTTGTTTCTTATGGGGTTCCGCTCGGGCCCACTGTTCCTCCGTTCTCCATTATAGGGTCGATATCGATCCCTGGTAGATCCTGGTTCACGATCGATGTCCCTCTTGGCTCTATCGAGAGTCCGGGCGGGATATATAGACTCCAAAGGTGCCCCGAGTTGATCATCTTCGACTATGATTTTCAATTGATACCGATTGTGTAGATAGGTCTAGGTAACGATAGGGTATTCTACAAGGTTTTGCTTTAATTGTTGTGAAGCCAGCGAGCTTTGAATATTGAGTCCCTGAGTGAAAGCTTGAACAGCCCAATCATTAGCGATCGGCGGCAGATCCATTCGTTCCATTTGAAAATGGTACACGAACTCCCTGAGCATCTCGTTTTCCTTCTGTTTGACTTTGAAAAGGTTCGATTTCCTGATTTCGACCTTTATGGCACGGGCATGCGCTTTTACGAAAGAGTGTGCAAGCATAAAAAATGAGTCAATAATATTAGGAGGTAAGTTGTGATACCTTATCATGGCTCCCTTCGACAGGGTCTCCCCAATTATTTTCAGCAAAACAGACTCGATTTCGTCGTCTTCCAAGTCATTTCCTTTGATGACACAAGTAGAAGAGGTCACATGCTCGTTTGGATCGGTCGTTCAGTTGTACTTAGGTATTTCGGGCATACGATATT
Source organism: Nicotiana tomentosiformis (assembly GCF_000390325.3). NCBI lineage: Eukaryota > Viridiplantae > Streptophyta > Magnoliopsida > Solanales > Solanaceae > Nicotiana > Nicotiana tomentosiformis. The sequence continues at coordinate 120,528,127 of NC_090815.1, read as the reverse complement.
CTTGGGGATTGGTTTTGGGGCCGCACTTGGAGGAAAAGGTTTTTGTATGAACTTCCTGGAATCCTGTCCCTTCAATATCGGGGGCACTCCTGGGATTTGATCTCCCCTGGAATTATCAGTTTTGACCTTTTTATCGTTCGCTTCGATCTTCTTTTACCCTGATTCTACCTGCTTTGTCAGCTCCTCGAGCATTTTTATAATTTCGGGGTTAGTCCACGACTCTCGTTCATTCAATCTTATCATGGCCGGTTCTGTTGTGCGAGTTATTTCTTGGGGCGGATCGGGTTCAACCCTGCTCGATGCTTGGGTTTGGCTCTGCAACTTAGCTATTGTCACTTGTTGAGCTTGCAGCATTTCGAAGATCATGCGTTGGCTGATCCCGTCTTCTTCAATGTTTTATGTGTTTTGAGTTGCCGATCGGGCTCCACCACGGATGCTATTTTCTGGGTCGGCAGACAAGTTTGCTTCGATGGCCACATGTGAATTTACATCAATCGGATCCACCGTCTGAATTCCAACAACATCAGCGGGTGGCCCTATGTTACCGGGCGCCATGTTGTTATTCTCACCTTCCTGACCGGACTCGTTGTCGATATGTAGAGGTGCTAATCGAGAGCTTGTCATTTTTACCTCGAAATCAAAGACACTTCAAAGAGCAAGTGTGTGTTATAGAGATTTGTATCAACTAACCACTATTATCCTTAGCCCCACGGTGGGCGCTAAACTGTTTACTCTCAAAGAGCAAGTGTGCTTGAATAACAATTGAATCTATATGCGGTTTTAAGGATACGTGATCTAGTTTGATACAAAGTGAGAAATCATATTTAATATGGAATAATAAATAGAAAAATAAATGTAAACCATGTAGATTGAACAACTTAAGTCTCGCAAGGTTAGCTGCCTTCGAATTTAGATATGATATTACTGAAACCAGAATAATATGAACAAAGCTGGAAAAAATAGTATGTTGTTCTTCTAAGTATGTTACCCCCCACCTCATGAATTACTCAGTTCCCTTTTTATATCCAGGGAGATAGTTTTTAAGACATTATTTTATAAGGAATTATATAGACCGTTAGCTCCCTTTTTGACTTAATCCCGTAATTTCCGCCATAATGATTGGTTAATGGCGAGAATAACGGATCCTTGTCGGATGAGTTGACAAAGCTCTTCTTCGAGGCCGTTAGAAGCAGGATCAGTCGTTTCTTCGGTAAACTTGATGGCAAATCGGATGGTCTTGTCGGACTTCGAACCTCGATATCGAGCTCGGTTTCATCTGTAACTTCAATCTCTTACAGATGTGCCGAGCCTGGTCTATTGTTCCAGATGCTCGATCAAGCATCGAGCTTAGTTCTACCCGTATACAAGTTGGAACCGGGTTCAATTATTCATATCTCTTTGACATGGCTCGGCTATGTTTTCTTTAGGATAAGCTTGTGGAGGGGATGCTTAAAAGTAGTTTATATACCCTCCTTCCTCTAAACTCGCGACCTGACACGGTTGTGAAAAAGTAAAGTCAATTTTTTAAAATATCATAAATTTCCAGAAAAAAGGTTCTAGTATTACCTCGTTTAATATCTTGGATAATTATCTTGAAGCCATATCGACATATTCTAAAGTTTTATTGAAAGATAAGGTTAATTATATTCTTTCATGTGCGTAGAACAACATCTAGAACGATCAGATATCACGAGTCACAAAGAAGAGCAGATAATTAATCTCAAAGAAATTAAAATGTGGAAGATAGCTTATATCATGATTTGGCTTACTAGAACAAAAGTTACATAGAAAAGATGGAACATATAGACAGTTACATAGTAGTACATATATTTTATACATTCAGAAGACCCTTTCTTCCAAATATTACAAGGATGTTTGGTTCTCAAACAAAACAAAATACGACAACACAAAAGCAGTTAGCAACAACAAAACAAGATATAGATCAAGAGGCAAAATATATAGAAGCCTATGAGATCCTAAAACCCCATTTGGAAGCATATCGGACGAACTCACTAATCTCATCTTCGTTAATATATCCATCTCCATTTTTATCTGAAAAACGAAGGGCTTTTCCAGCTTTCCAAGGGCAAAAATGCAAACCCATCTCTTTAAAAGCTAACCTGAGTTCTTGCTTGCTAAGTTTCTCATCTCCATTCTTATCATATTTCCTTAGCATACCTTTCACTTGCTCTTCAGTTAGTGGGTGGCTCGCACCTCTAGGATTGAACCAGGGAATTTTTTCTTTCATTTTTGGTATACTTTTTCTTTGTCTCCTTAGGAATATAAGGAAAGTGGTGGATAAATTTCCAACAAGGGACGCTTCATATATATAAAAGGCCAGCTTATATTCCGTGATAAGTCATTTTCTGTGCGAATATTTTTACTTGGATAAAGATTAAGAATTTATTCTTTCTTTAACTGTTTCCTTCTTCCTTTAACTAATTATTAGTAGGATGAATGTATATTAGCGCAAACTATATCAGGTTAAAAAGTAACTATAATAGTCTTAATTCTCTTTTGATTAGATGCTTTTAAACTTTTGAAGATCTTTCAGTCTCTTTGAACACTTGTGCTTCACGCTGAACTTGATCAAAAAGTGGAAATAAGAAGAGGAATGAAGTAAAAGAATTGTAGGCTACGCTATGAATGAATCTTCTTTGTTTTATTTTTGGTGAAAACAACAGTGACGTACGTACAAATTAAGGGAGGGATTGTGCGTATCGGATAGGAAAATGTTACATCTTGAAGTTGGTGTATACTTAGGTTCAACTTGCGTGAAAGATTCGGGATATAAATATATTAGACTATATATCACATTAAAATAAGCCTGATATAAACTATAAATGTTAATTTAATTGATTCCTTGAAAGCTCCTTGTGGAAATATCGATGACACGATATCTACCAAAGTAATGGCAGTCCCTAGAGATTTATAATGAATAAACTAGCAAGTCGATCCATTTTTGTTTGATTATAACATTAACTTTATGGCCGGCATGTATGAGTTGTAGTGGAATTATAGGTATTGTTTTATTTTTAACCAAATGTTACAATTTTAATTCATATAATGGGTATTAAGTTAAGCAACATTTTATCCCTCAATGTGAGATTTTTAGTGCGAATCATAATTTAATCTAACCTCAAAACGGATAATATACCCTGAATTAAAAACAAAAAGAAGAAATAACTTTTTGAAGAATGGGCAGAAGTCCTTTTATGGACATTTGATAAAGGCATAGGGGGCAAAATAAAAAGTAGCAGCTACATTCTACATGGGTGATTTTGCAGCATAATTTTAGGCCTACAATCATGAAAGTTTTTATCTTACTTCTGAAGATCATCTTAAGATCAGATCGAATGTGTTTTTAACAAACTTACATAAGAAAATATCAACACAATCAAATTATATATATTTGTACACCTTAACATTGCGACAAAAATAAAGATTAAGCACCTATGGCTACCAGCCCGCTGGTTTAGGTTAGAGTTGGAATCAAAGCATCCGATGATTAATGAGGGTCAGGAGAAGCACAAAGGCGAGACTATTAAAGCCTTTGTTTTAGGCCCTATTTCAAGCCTCATAAATATTTATTTTATTTTCATTTGACAAAATTGAAGTTTGTAAAAAAAAAAAAAGTACAAAATCTTATTATACAAATAGAAAGAAAGAAGACCGCTTAATTTTGAATACTAAAAATATATTAGAACTTTAAATTAAACAATTAAAATTTTCATATTACTTACTAAATAAAGTTTTTTATAACAAAATCTAAGGTAGTATATTGCAAATATATAGCTAACATCTTATTAACTTGTATTGAACTTTATCAATGATATGTCTTATAATACTACACTATAAACAACATGTAATTCTATTAAAAAATTTTAGGCCTATTATTAAAATTTGGGTTTAAGGTCTCTTATGTGTGATCTAAACGCACTCACCCTAGGAATGGCAGGCGGGGCGGGCGGTGCGGGAGCGGGACGGGTTATGTCTGAACCCGTACAATTTAAACTCGCTCGTCCCGCATAGGATTTAAACCCGCATTCACCCGCCCCGCCTTGCCCCGCAAATCTTTTTAATAAAAATCTTTTCTTTTTCAGAAAGCTAGACTTAAATCTGATTTTTTTAACAAAATAATTAATTATATCCAAATTGTTCTCTCTCTCTTTCATATACTTACCTTTTTTGATGTAACCTTTTTGCTTGTCATTGCTTTTCAGTGCACAATGTATGAGTTCAAACGGACATAATTAAATATATAGTTTTTAGATTAGGAAGCAGAATTGTCTTTGATAAGAATTGGGGTCAGATCATCCTAGGATAAAAGAAGATCTTCATTGTATATACTAATTATTTTAACTTTTGAAGGGCTGATAGCAAATTAGCAATCAGACCAATTCAGATTCAAATGCTAATTGGCTATTTAGCAATTACTTCATCTTTACGTCTGTACTGATGGACAAGCAGTTTCCTCATTCTATAAAGCATTGTGAATACATTATATCAACAAACTACAGGAAGTCGCAAGAGAGTGAGAAATTCGAGAGTCTTTTATGTCTGTTAGTTTAAAAAATTAAATCCCCAACCCATGACTCATCCCGCCCCGCGTTATTTTTTTAATTTAAAAATTGAACCCGCCGCGCCCCGTCCCGTAATCGTAAACTCTCAAAACCGCACCGCCCCGTTAATATTCAAACCTGCCCCGCACTGCTCCATTGTCATTCCTACTCACCATGTTATTCCGGGGCACAATCATTTTCATGATCAATTTCCTTCATCACTCATTTTTGTGGAGGGCCTTCGAGTCTTTCTTTTAACAAATTTGAAAGACAAAATTCAAATCAACCACCTAAAGAAGTTGGATATTTTTTTTTATCTTGAATGGAATATCTTTTCGGCGCACAATCGTTACATTCACTTAGCAGCGGTACATTGTTTATAAATTTATCAAACAATGTGAACTTTTAGGGGATAAATAGTCGAGTCGCTTGCGCAATTTCCTGCAATATTGGGGATGAGAATTACATAGGAGTACATATATTATATATACATATATATGATTACTAGAAATAAATAAGCCTGGCTAGAGTTAATTTAATTGATTTCTTGAAACTTTTTTTGTGGAAAAAATCGATGACTCGATAATTCTACCAAAGTAAAGGCATTACCTATAGATTTATAATGAATAAATTAGCAAGTCGATCCATTTGATTGAAAGTTAACTTTATGGGCGACAAGGGTTGTGGTGGAATGGTAAAATACTCCTTCATCCTTAATTAAATATTACAATTTTAGTCTTGAATATGAAGTTACTATAATGACCCGACCGGTCGTTTTGAGCTCTAGCGCGTCGTTCGGCGGTTTGAGGTTGTGATGACCCAAAATATCATCTTTAAATTTAATGATTAATTATGTGATCTAAGCATAATTTACCATTACTCGACTTGCGTGTGCAGTCCGTAAAAAAATTTCGAAAAGTTTTCAGGTGAAAAATGAATTAAAATGTGAATTAGAGCATTAAAACTCAACTGAGTTGATTTTGGTCAATATTTTGAGCAAACGGACTCAGATCAGTATTTTTATAGTTTTGGTAGGTCCCTATCGTGATTTGGGACTTAGGCGTATGCCCGGAATCAATTTTTGAGGTCCCTAACCCGAGATATGGAATTTTGATAAAAAATTAAAAGTTTAAGTTCAAATAGTGACCGGATGTCAAATTATATGCAAACGACCCCGGAATAGAATTTTGATGATTCCAACAGCTCCGTATGGTGATTTTGGACTTAGGAGCATGATCGGAATTTTTTTTGAAAGTCCGTAGTGGAATTAGGCTTGAAATGCCAAAAGTTAAATTTTTGGAAAGTTTGACCGGGGCGTTGACTTTTTAATATCGGGGTCGAAATCCGATTCTTAAAATTTTCATAGCGCAGTTATGTCATTTATGACTTGTGTACAAAATTTGAAGTCATTCCGAATTGATTTGATGTGTTTCGACACAAGATATAGAATTTGAAAGTTCAAAGTTCATTGATTTTGATTTGAGGTGCGATTCATCATTTTGATGTTGTTTGATATAGTTTGAAACATCGACTAAGTTCGTATGGTATTTTTGGACATGTTGGAATAATTGGTTAAGGTCCCTGAGGGTATCGGGTGGATTTCGGAAGGTAAACGGAATGGATTTCGGACAAAGAGTGCTGGAAATTTCTGTTGCAGAAATATAGTGCGTGGAGTCAATTTTGGAAGCTTATATCTCATAATGCATAAGGAATCAGAATATTTTCAAAACATAAAAGTTGTAGTCGTTTGATTATCGTTTCTAGAAAGTTAAACCATTCATTATTTGGACATTTGTACAGAAAGTTATGACGGATTGAATGAAGGCTGGTAGAGTAGTTTTGCCAAAAATTTCTGATACGTGGAGCCGACTTTGGAAGCTTATATCTCGCAATTCATAAGGAATCAGAATATTTTCAAAACATTAAAGTTGTAATCGTTTGATTATAGTTTCCAGAAAGTTAAACCATTCATTATTTGGACATTTGTACAGAAATTTATGACGCATTGAATGAATGCTGGTAGAGCAGTTTAGCTAGAAATTTCGCCAGAAATTTCTGATGCGTGGAGCGAATTTTGGAAGCTTATATCTCGTAATGCATAAGGAATCAGAACATTTCAAAACATGATAGTTGTAGTCGTTGGAGTATACTTTTCAGAAAGTTAAACCATTTATCATTTGAACATTTGTACATGATGTTATGATCAATTGAAGGAAGGCTGGTAGAGCAGTTTCTGGTGGACTTTTAGTGACAAAAATAGACTTTTAGTGACGGAAAATGGACTTTTAGTGACGGATTGGCAGAAACTTAAGGAGCAAAAATAGTTATTTCATTCATTTCGTTTTGGATATTTGGAGCACGGTTCTTGGGCGATTTTTGGGCAATTTTTGCGGGAAAACATTGGGGTAAGTATTTCTTATCCTATATTGATTATATTTCATGATTCCATACTCATTTACATCATGAATCCGTGAATTTATGTAAGAAAAATCAAGATTTTTGCAAAATCTTCCAAAAACAAAAATTTAAGATTTGGAGGTCGAGTTGTTATCGGATTTTGGTAAAATTGGTATGGGTGGACTCATAATTGAATGAGTTGTCGGATTTTATAAGTATCACCGGATTCCGAGATGTGGGCCCCACGGGAAAATTTTGAGCTAATTTCGGAGTTTAATGAAAATGTAATATTTTCTTATGAAATTGATTATTATAATTTTTGTTGACTGTATCGAATTAATTATGACTAGATACGAGTCGATCGGAGTCGGAAAATTGAGAAAAAAGCATAATACTTGATTAAATTGGAGCAAGTCGAGGTAAGTGACTTGTCTAACCTTGTGTGGGGGAAATTTTCCCTAGGATTGATATTGATGTGATTATTGAAATGTGTTGAAAGTTGTGCGCACGAGGTGACGAGTGTGTACACGGGCTAAATTGCGAAAGATTATATATTTAAATTGTGTAGATCACTGTTGCGCATTTATTAAATTATTTTATCTTGTTATATTCTTCATCATTGATATGAGATATATACTTCAAATTTGTTTAATCTTTTCTTACTAATTGTTTTACCTGTTTAGTTAAAACTTGATTTCTTTTATTCTGTGCATTATTTGAAGGTTGATTTTCTTTAAATTAAATATTATTAATATGAAGTATTTCACATTTTTAAACTTGATATTGAAGCAACGTAGTAAAGATTTTGAAATATTATTTTCCTAAATTATTTACTCCTGAATATTTTTATACTCATTGTGAGGGAGCCGTGAGCTCTTTATTGTGGAAGAATATTACTGTTGAATTATTTTGACATGAGCCGTGAGCTCTTTATTGTGGAAAAATATTATTGTTGAATTATTTTGACATGAGCCGTGAGCTCTTTATTGTGGAAAAATATTATTGATGAATTATTTTGACATGAGCTGTGAGCTCTTTATTGTGGCAAACTATTATTGATGATTTATTTTGGCATGAGCCGTGAGCTCTTTATTGTGAAAAAATATTGTTGTTGAATTATTTTGGCAAGTTAAATTATTTGAGCACTTGATATTGTGATATTGATACGCATGCGGTGGTATAAGGTCTGGGTGTTGAAACGCATGCGGTGGTATAAGGTCTGGGTGTTGAAACGCATGCGGTGAGATAAGTGTGGCTTGATACGCGTGGCTAGTAGGGGTGACTACTAGAAGTCATGCGGTGTGATAAGGGTGGCTAAAACGCGGGATGCTATTTCGAAAAAAAATATTTTCTTTAAATAATTTGTGAAGGCTCCCGCGTTGATATAAGAAAATGAGATATTGTGAAATTATTTATAACTTGGGACTACGAGGCGGTACCTCGGTAGTACCCTTGTTGATATTGATTTATGGCCATAGTTGCTTTTGATTAATTGTTGTGATTTTCATAAAGTTGAAGGAAATTCTGTTTTGATTCCACGAGATATTATTTGCAATTATTTGGTGTCATTAAATGTGACATACTATTTGATTCATTTCCAATGTCATTTTATTTTACTACATTGATAAATATTTTACCATGGCATTATTATATTCCAATAGGGCCTCACCTGACCTCGTCACTACTCTACCGAGGTTAGGCTTGGCACTTACTGGGTACCACTGTGGTGTACTCATACTATGCTTCTGCACATCTTTTTGTGCAGATCCAGGTATATTATTACTAGCCTAGACGTCAGTGAGTTACCTGTGCACGAAGACTTCGAGGTATATCTGCCAGCGTCCGCAGACTCCGGAGTCCCCTTCTATCATTTTATGTTGCTTCCTTATATTTTATTTAGACTTTGACATATAGAGACATTGAGATTAAATTCTTAGAAGCTTGTGACTTATTTCTACCGGATTTTGGGAGTTGAAATTATTTGAATTATAGTTTATTTATTTCAGATATTTATTATTATTCCGCATTGATAGGCTTACCTAGTCTTAGAGACTAGGTGCCATCACGACATCATACGGAGGGAATTTGGGGTCGTGACAGAGGCCTTGATTAGCTTCACCTCAGGTATTATGACCTGTACGTATGGCCGACATCAAATTTCGGGAGGTTTGGAGTTGATTTGCGAAGAAAATTCTAAATTCGAAAGTTTTAAGTTGGAAGAATTAACTAAGGTTTGCATTTATAGTAAACGGCCTCAGAATCAGGAATTTAAGGTTCCAATAGGTACGTATGATGATTTCAGACTTGGGCGTATGTTCGGGTCGAGTATCGGGTGGCCCGGGAGTATTTCGGCACCTATTACAGATGATTGGCATTTTGAAGGATTAATAATTTCCTAAGTTTGGGTTGAAGTGGATTTTGATGTTATCGATGTCCCTTTTGGATTTCGAGCCTGTGAATAGTTTCGTATGGTGAATTTGGTCTTAGGAGCATTTTCGGATGTGATGACCCAAAAGGTCATCTTATATTTTAGAACTCGAATCTGCGCTCTTAAGACTTAAAAATATTATTTTTACCCTCCTCAATTTATATGCGTAGTCCGAGCAGGTTTCCAAAAAGCTTTTATGTTGAAAACTGATGAAAATAAGAATTTTTACCTTAAAAGTTGATTTTTGTTGATTTCGGTCAATATTTTTAGTAAAAGGGCCTGGATCTGTACTTTGACGGTCCCGATAGTTCCATATAAAATCATGGGACCTGGGCGTATGCCCGAAATCAAATTCGAAGGTCCCTAGTTTGAGTTATGAATTTTTGATGAAAATTAAAAATCTGGAAAATATTTGTTTTTAAGAATTGATTGATATTTGGCATTGTTAGTATCGGGTCCGTATTTTGGTTCCGGAGCCCGGTACAGGTTCATTATGAAATTTAAGATTTGTTTGTGAAATTTAGTGAGAAACGGAGTTGATTTGACATGATTCGGACGTCCAGTTGAGAAGATATGAATTTTAAAGTGTTCTTGAGAATTTCATTTGATTTGGTGCTAAATTCATAGTTCTAGGTATTATTTTGGCGATTTGATCACGCGAGCAGGTCCGTATGATATATTTAGACTTATGTACATGTTTGGTTTGGAGCCCCGAGGGCTCGGGTGAGTTTTAGATAGGCTACGGGGTGATTTGCACTTAGAGAATCTGAAATTTTTGCTTCAGCATCTGGTGTGCCCTTCTTCGCGTTCGCGTAGGTAGTGTCGCGAACGCGAAAGGTAAAATGGGGGCAGGGGAATTTTCTTCTTCGCGAATGAGAATGACTGGTCGCGATCGCGAAGCATTGGGGGTGGTACCCTTCGCGAACGCGATCTGTCTCACGCGAATGCGATAGTTTAAGGGACCTGGGGGAGGGGGTCATGTTCTTCTACGCGAACGTGTCCACTGGGTCGCGAATGCGAAGGCTTGGGGGAGATGTCTTATGCGAACACATAGAAAGACTCACGAACGCGAAGGCCTTAGGCCGCTGTGCATCGCGATCGCGACAGGCCTCTCGCGAACGCGATGAAGGCATGTCCAGTGACTTAAAACAGACTCCAAACACCGGTTTAAGCCATTTCTTCAACATTTTTCAAGAACCAAACGGGTAAAGGCGATTTTCAAGAGTCATTTTCTTCCCCAAAGTGTTGGTAAGTGATTCTAAACCATTTTCTTTCAATTACCCATTACATTTTATGAATTATCAACCTAAAATCTAGAGTTTTTATGATAGAATTAGGGGTTAGAGTAGAAATTAGGATTTCGGAAATTTAAGGATTTAGACCCCAATTTGAGGTCGGATTCCAAAACTCATTACATATTCGGGCTCGGGGGTGAATGGGTAAAAAGATTTTGGTCCGAACCTAGGGCTTTGACCAAGCGGGCCCGAGATCGATTTTTTTGACTTTTTGGAGGAAAATTTGGAAAATTTAATTTATGAAATATAATTGATTCCTTTAGACATATTTGATATTATTAAGTCATTTTTGAATAGATACGAGTGGTTTGGAGGTGAATTCCAAAGGAAAAGTTGTGATTGAGAATTAAGTGGCCTTCGGAGCGAGGCAAGTGTTGTATCTAACTTTGGCTTGAGGGAATAGGTATTGTGTGAGTATTTGATACGTGTTTGGTTGTTGAATACGATATATAGTTGAGGAGACGAGCATCTATGCGTTGTGGTCGAGTCATAGCATGCGAGTGAAATTCCATTCTTGCAAATTTGTAGTCTTAAATCTTGTTATCCATACTAATTGTTGTTATTGAAATGTTGGGAGACTTGTATCCGGTTCTACCAAGGTTCATAACATTGTGAATATTGATTCGAGGTTGAGATGTTAAATTGTGAAAATAATCATTGATGAAATATTGATTTCTTTGTGACACTTCTCCCTATCCGTTGTTATTGATTCTGTGAATTGTGAGGGAGAGTGTAAAGCACGAAGGGTGATGCCGTGCATAATTTATTTATATTGTGAGGAAGAGTGTAAAGCACGAAGGGTGATGCCATGCGTGATTTATTTATATGGTGAGGAAGAGTGTAAAGCACGAAGGGTGATGTCGTGCATGAATTATTTATATTGTGAGGAAGAGCGTAAAAGCACGAAGGGTGATGCCGTGCAGTTTTCCTTGATGTTTTAATTGCTATAATCGTTTAAGGATTTTTGGTTTAATTCTGTCTTTTTATTATTTTCACTCTTTATGTTGTATTCCCCCACTGTATATTCCTTTCCCATTATTCCTGCATTATTTCTTTATTTACTGTTGTTGCCACTAGTATGATTATACTGTTCAGGTTATATGTGGGTGTCTTGTCCTAGCCTTGTCACTACTTCGCCGAGGTTAGGCTCGACACTTACCAGTACATGGGGTCGGTTGTACTGATACTACACTCTGCACTTTCTGTGCAGATTTTGATACTGGTTCGGGTTGATCAAGATTTTGCTATTGGTCAGTTGTCCGGAGACTCAAGGTAGATCTGTCGGCGTTCACAGACCTTGAAGTCATTGTCTATCTTTTCTGTTCTACTGTTTCTTTCATTCAAACAGTTGTATTTCTTTCAGACTATTACTTATAGTAAATCCTAGAATGCTCGTGAATTGTAACTCTAGATCCGGGTGGTAGTAATTAATACAGTTTTATGATATTCCGCACTTATTATATTTCATCTTAGTTAAATATTGTTAATTACTGAATGGAAATAAGGAATTGGTTAACGATTCTCTAACGTTGGCTTGCCTAGCAAGTGAAATGTTAGGCGCAATCACGGTGCCATCGGTGGGAAATTTCGGGTCGTGACAGTTGGTATTAGAGCACTAGGTTACCTAGGTTTCACAATTCATGAGCAAGCTTAGTAGAGTCTGGAGGATCGATACAGAGACGTCTGTGCTTATCTTTTAGAGGCTGTGAAGTTTAGGGACAATATCACTTCTTTCATTCCTTATCGTGCTGCATTGATTTAGCTTGAAACATATATCTCATGTTCCTTTGTATCCACTCGTGTATGACATTGCGCACTCGGTATCAATTGTGCGTCGACGGTTCGTGATGCCACAGATGGATTACGAGAGATCCATAGATGCTCAACATTGCCTCAACGTGTGGTTCCGACTGAAGAATCAGACGTATTGAGAGATCAACCAGTGAATCATGTGAGTGGTGCAACGGACCTTGGCATCTAGTTGATTTATATGAGCTGTGAAGGTTATTATTGTGGATCATTGGATGTAGTGAACTATGACTTCGCGCCGAGTGGGGGGAAGACCGTTATCAATGGATGGATTGCGGGGTCATGTGTTATATCAGTTTTGACCTGAAATGTATATATGTGGTACTGAAAGGTTCCCCAAATTTACACATGTTTAAGTCCTGAGATTTTGTAGATGATAAGGTTGAGACTTGCGGTATGTCCGCCTACTTAATAATCCTATACTTCAGTACCAAAGGAGTTAGAGAAACAACTTTAAATCTATAGAATGTATACTTCAGTACCAAAGAAGTACAGTAGTTGACGAGATTCTGGACTATGTGGTTCGTGCCAAGATTTGCCGGTATGGAGCTCTACTTTTGTGATCGTTGTGTATAAATGGGGGTAAGGGTTATCCCAAAGAAGATTCGAAGAGTATGTTAAGAAATGGTTCAGCTCAACAGTGTTGAGTCAGCATAACAAAAGAAGAAATTGGCCTTGTGAGAGATAATTCTCCACAGGTGTATGTGGCAAGCCTATGAATAGGGAAGCATGACTGTTACTCGGTATGAGTCCCGTTTTGTGGATTTGGCCGTCATGCTCTCCTTTTACTACCTAATGTGGGAGAGAGACTGAGGGGGGTTTATGGAGGGACTCACTCAGCCTATCAGGCTTTAGATGGCCAAGGACACCGGAAGTGAGATTTCTTTTCAGGTGGCTGCTAATGTTGTGAGGAGGATCGAGATGGTTCTTGCACAAGAGAGAGGGTAGAGGTTAGATAAGAGGCCTCGTCAGTTTGGTGGTTTCGGTGGTGCCTCGCCTGGAGGAAGGGGTACTTATGGCAGGGGTCAGATACATGGAGGTGGAGTTCAGACCGTTATAGGTGGAGATAAGCGGGTAGAAGGCATCCTAGAGGTGGAGACCCAGCCATTGTTATATTTGTTTTATGGTATGGCGGAGGTCGTTACATCAGATGGTGTCGTTATGGGTACCACCTCGATTTAAAATAAAGGAATAATTTCCTTAACTTGATTTGGTTCTGAGTATCAAGACGAGTCCTCCTATTGTGCTCCACTCACGAGAAAGCTTAGTAATTCTATAATTTACTTATGTGTTTACTCCTGTTGGGAGATTCTATGGAGATAACTACGCCTCTTATTCCATGATGGTCACTAATAAGAGCTGTGAGGCCAAATGTGGCTTTCTGATACTCATTTTGGTAAGTTTTGATGTAATTTACGGATAATTAATTACAAATTATGAATTATATGCCATACTAGTGTAGGGTTCATTATGTGTTGTGATTTTGGTTAACGAAAGTTATTTAAAAGGATAAAATGGAAAGTTTCGATTGGCAAGATGTGCATATTATTAGTGATTCAGAATTAAGGCCGAGGTCCTCACATTTTAAAATAAATTGATATGTTTAAACTGGGCTATGAGCTGTGGTGGAAGTTATATAAGGACGAGATCCTTGTGATAAAAATTCTTGTGTTTAAATTCTCCCTTGTGAGATTAAATTTGTTTGTTAGTACTAATAGGGAGTCATGCCTGCTAGGCTTATTTGAATAAATTTTGTATGAAATTCTCTGTGCATACTTGCCAAACTTGTGTTGTAATATTGAGTTGTAACCTACGAGGTAGGTGCCCGCCCAGGTGGCGTTAAATGTGACTCGTTAATTCGGGTAAATAATTATGAGGTCTTCATGCCTTGCATCTCGTTATTAGTATTGTGAAGGTTTGAAATGAGATTTTTGTAAACAGGAGGTTAATTGGCAATTCAGTAATCAATCAAGAACAACTATTAAGAACAAATATCCGCTTCCAAGAATTGATGACTTATTTGATCAGCTTCAGGGATGCCAAGATATTTTCGAAGATCGATTTGAAGTCTGGTTGCCATCAGTTGAAGATTAGGGCATCTGATGTCCCTAAAATAGCTTTTCGGACTCGGTATGGGTATTACGAATTCCTAGTGATGTCATTTGGATTGACAAATGCCCCAGCAACAATTATGGATTTGATGAATCCGGTATTCAAGCCCTATTTGGAATCTTTTGTGGTTGTATTCATTGATGATATCTTGATTTGCTCCAGCAGTCGAGAGGAGCATAAGCAGCATCTTCGGAGTGTGCTTCATACTTTGAAGAATAATCAGTTATATGCCAAATTTTCAAAATGTGAGTTTTGGTTAGACTCAGTTACCTTTTTGGGGCATGTTGTATCAGCCGTAGGCATAAAGATGGATCCTAAGAAGATTGAGGCTGTTCAGAATTGGCCTAGACCTACTTCAGTTACAGAGATCCGGAGCTTCCTGGGTTTAGCAGGTTATTATCGTCAGTTCGTGGAAGGGTTTCCATCTATAGCAAGGCCATTGACCAGATTGACCAGATTGACCAGATTGACCAGATCAGACGAGTGTGAGTTGAGCTTTCAGAAGCTCAAGACCTCTTTGACTACGGCGCCAGTGTTGGTATTACCCATAGGTTCAGGATCGTATACAGTATATTGTGACGCATCTCACATTGGGCTTGGTGCAGTATTAATGCAAGATGGCAAGGTAATTGCATATGTGTCGCAGAAGTTGAAAGTTCATGAGAAGAATTATCCTGTTCATGACTTAGAATTGGCAGCTATTGTTCATGCGCTGAAGATTTGGAGGCATTACCTCTACGATGTCTCGTGTGAGGTATTTACTTATCATCGTAGCCTCAGTATCTGTTCAAACAAAAAGATCTTAATTTGAGGTAGAGAAGATGGTTGGAGTTGTTGAAAGACTATGATATCACCATTTTGTATCACCCCGGAAAGGCCAATGTGGTGGCCGATGCTTTGAGTAGAAAGGCTGTGAGTATGGGCAGTCTTGCATATATTCCAGTTGGTGAGAGACCGCTTGCATTGGATGTTCAGGCCTTGTCCAACCAGTTTGTAAGGTTAGATGTTTCCGAGCCCAGCTGTATTCTCGCTTGTACAGTTGCTCAGTCTTCTTTGTTTGAGCGCATCAGAGATCGGGAGGATGACGATCCTTATTTACTTGTCCTTAGAGACACGGTGTGGCACGGTGGTGCCAATTAGGTTACTGTTGGAAATGACGGAGTTTTGAGGATGCAGGGTCGTATTTGTGTGCCTAATGTGGATGGACTTCGTGAATTAGTTCTTGAAGAAGCACACAGTTCCAGGTATTCTATTCATCCAGGTACCGCCAAAATGTATCAAGATTTGCGGAAACATTATTGGTGGAGGAGAATGAAAAAGGATATAGTTGCATATGTAGCTCGGTGTCTGAATTGTCAACAACTTAAGTGCGAGCATCAGAGACCTGGTGGTTTGCTTCGAAGTTAGAAATTCCTGAGTGGAAGTGGGAGCGTATCACTATGGATTTTGTTGTTGGGCTCCCACAGACTCAGAGAAAATTTGATGCAGTTTGGGTCATTGTGGACAGGTTGACCAAGTCAGCACATTTCATTCCAATGGCAGTTACTTATTCTTCAGTGAGGTTAGCTGAAATTTACATTCGTGAGATTGTCCGACTTTACGGTGTTCCCGTGTCTATTATTTCAGATCGAGGTACGCAGTTTACCTCACATTTCTGGAGGGCTGTACAACGTGAGTTAGGCAAGCGGGTGGAGCTGAGTACAATATTTCATCCACAGACAGACAGACAGTCAGAGCGCACTATTCAAATATTGGAAGATATATTCCGCGCTTGCGTTATAGACTTGGAGGTTCTTGGGATCATATCTTGCCACTTGCGGAGTTTGCTTATAATAATAGCTACCAGTCGAGCATTTAGATAGCACCATATGAGGCATTATACGGAAGGCAATGCCGATCTCCAGTTGTTTGGTTTGAACCGGGGGAGGCTCGGTTGTTGGGTACCGATTTGGTACATGATGCCTTGGATAAGGTCAAGATTGTTCAGGATCGACTTCGCACAGCTCAGTCTAGACAAAAGAGTTATGCCGACCGAAAAGTTCATGATATTTCATTCATGGTTGGAGAAATAATATTGCTCTGGATTTCACATATGAATGGTGTAATGAGGTTCGGGAAGAAGGGCAAGTTGAGCCCTAGGTATATCGAACCTTTTGAAATTCTTGAAAGGGTGGGTGAAGTAGCCTACAGGCTTGCATTACCACCTAGTTTATTAGCGGTTCATCCGGTGTTCCATGTGTCTATGCTCCGAAAATATCATGGTGATCCGTCCCATGTGTTAGATTTCCGCTCAGTCCAAGTGGACAAGGATTTGACTTACTAGGAGGAGCCGGTGGCAATTCTAGCCCGGCAAATTCACCAGTTGAGATCAAAGAGTTACCCTTCAGTTCGAGTGCAGTGGAGAGGTCAGCCTATTTAGATAATTACTTGGGAGTCCGAGTCCGATATGCGTAGTAGATATCCCCACCTTTTCACCAGCCCAGGTACTTTTTTATGTCCGTTCGAGGACGAACGGTGGTTTTAGAGGGGGAGAATGTGATGACCCAAAAGGTCATCTTATATTTTAGAACTCAAATCTGCGCTCTTAAGCCTTAAATATTATTTTTACCCTCCTCGTTTTGCGTGCGTAGTCCGAGTAGGTTTCCGGAAAGTGTTTATATTGAAAACTAATGAAAATAAGAATTTTTACCTTAAAAATTAATTTTTATTGACTTCAGTCAAAATATTTGGTAAACAGGCCTGGATCCGTGCTTTGACGATTCCGGTAGGTCCGTATCTAATTATGGGACCTGGGCGTATGCCCGGAATCGAATTCGGAGGTCCTTAGCTTGAGTTATGAATTTTTGATGAAAATAAAAAATCTGAAAATTATTTGTTTTTAAAAATTGATTGACATTTGGCATTATTAGTATCGGGTCCGTATTTTGATTCCGGAGCCTAGTACAGGTTCATTATGATATTTAAGACTTTTCTGTGAAATTTGGTGAGAAACGGAGTTGATTTGACGTGATTCGAACGTCCAGTTGAGAAGATATAAATTTTAAAGTGTTCTTGAGAATTTCATTTGATTTGGTGCTAAATTCATAGTTCTAGGTATTATTTTGGTGATTTGATCACGCGAGCAGGTCCGTATGATATTTTTAGACTTATGTACATGTTTGGTTTGGAGCCCCGAGGGCTCGGGTGAGTTTTAGATAGGCTACGGGGTGATTTGCACTTAGAGAATCTGAAATTTTTGCTGCTGCAGCTGTTCTGGTGTGCCCTTCTTCACATTCGTGTAGGTAGTGTCGCGAACGCAAAAGGTAAAATGGGGGCAGGGGAATTTTCTTCTTCGTGAACGCAAAGCATTGGGGGTGGTACCCTTCGCGAACGCGATCTGTCTCATGCGAACGCGATAGTTTAAGGGACCTGGGGGAGGGGGTCATGTTCTTCTAAACGAACGCGTCCACTGGGTCGCGAATGCGAAGGCTTGGGGGGAGCTGCCTTATGCGAACGCGTAGAAAGACTCGCGAACGCGAAGGCCTTAGGCCGCTGTGCATCGCGATCGCGACAGGCCTCGCAATCGCGATGAAGGCCTGTCCAGTGACTTAAAACAGACTCCAAACACAGGTTTAAGCCATTTCTTAAACACTTTTCAAGAACCAAACGGGTAGAGGTGATTTTCAAGAGTCATTTTCTTCCCCAAAGTGTTGGTAAGTGATTCTAAACCATTTTCTTTAAATTACCCATTACATTTTATGAATTATCAACCTAAAATCTAGAGTTTTAATGGTAGAATTAGGGATTAGGGTAGAAACTAGGGATTTCGGAAATTTGAGGATTTAGACCTCAATTTGAGGGCGGATTCCAAAACAAATTAGATATTCGGGCTCGGGGGTGAATTGGTAAAAAGATTTTGGTCCGAACCTCGGGCTTTGACCAAGTGGGCCCGGGGTCGATTGTTTCGACTTTTTGGTGGAAAATTTGAGAAATTTAATTTATGAAATATAATTGATTTCTTTAGCAATATTTGATATTATTGAGTCATTTTTGAATAGATACGAGTGGTTTGGAGGTGAATTCCAAAGGAAAAGCTGTGATTGAGAATTAAGTGGCCTTCGAAGCGAGGTAAGTGTTGTGTCTAACTTTGGCTTGAGGGAATAGGTGTTGTGTGAGTATTTGCTACGTGTTTGGTTGTTGAATACGATGTATTGTTGAGGTGACGAGCATCTATGCATTGTGGTCGAGTCATAGCATGCGAGTGAAATTCCATTCTTGCAAATTTGTAGTCTTAAATCTTATTATCCATACTTATTGTTGTTATTGAAATTTTGGGAGACTTGTATTCGGTTCTACCAAGGTTGATAAAATTGTGAATATTTATTCAAGGTTGAGATGTTAAATTGTGAAAGTAATCATTGATGAAATATTGATTTCTTTGTGAAACTTCTGTCTATCTGTTGTTATTGATTCTGTGAATTGTGAGGTAGAGTGTAAAGCACGAAGGGTGATGTCGTGCATGATTTATTTATATTGTGAGGAAGCGTGTAAGGCACGAAGGGTGATGCCGTGCGTGATTTATTTATATGGTGAGGAAGAATGTAAAGCACGAAGGGTGATGCCGTGCATGAATTATTTATATTGTGAAGAAGAGAGTAAAAGCATGAAGGGTGATGCCGTGCAGTCTTATTTATTATTTGGTGAGGTTGAGAGTAAAAGCATGAAGGGTGATGCCGTGCAGTTTTCCTTGCTGTTTTAATTGCTCAAGTCGTTTAAGGATTTCCGGTTAAATTCTGTCTTTTGATTATTCTCACTCTTTATGTTGTATTCCCCCACTGTATGTTCCCCTCCCATTATTCCTGCGTTATTTCTTTTTTTACTGTTGTTGCCACTAGCATGATTATACTGTTCAGAATATATGTGGGTGTCTTGTTCTAGCCTCGTCACTACTTCGCCGAGGTTAGGCTCGACACTTACCAGTACATGGGGTCGGTTGTACTGATACTGCACTCTGCACTTTCTGTGCAGATTTTGATACCGGTTCGGGTTGATCAAGATTTTGCTATTGGTCCGATGTCCGGATACTCAAATTAGATCTGTCGGCGTTCATAGACCTTGAAGTGCCCGTCTATCTTTTCTATTCTAGTGTTTCTTTCATTCACACAATTGTATTTATTTCAGACTATTACTTGTAGTAAATCCTAGAATGCTCATGAATTGTGACTCCAGATCCGGGTGGTAGTAATTAATACAGTTTTATGATATTCGGCACTTATTATATTTCATCTTAGTTAATTATTGTTAATTACTGAATGGAAATAAGGAATTGGTTAATGATTCTCTAACGTTGTCTTGCCTTGCAAGTGAAATGTTTGGCGCCATCACGGTCCCGTCGGTAGGAAATTTCGGGTCGTGACATCGGATGTTGATTTGGAGGTCCGTAGGTCATTTCAGCGTCAATTGGCGAAAGTTGGAAATTTGGATAATTTTTGAGAAGTTTGACCGGGAATGGATTTTTTGATATCTAGGCCGGATTCCGATTCTGAAAGTGGGAGTAAGTCCGTAATGTCAATTATGACTTGTGTGTAAAATTTGAGATCAATCGGACTTGATTTGATAAGTTTTGTCGTCGAATGTAGAAGTTTGAAGTTCTAAAGTTCATTAGGCTTGAATTGGGGTGCGATTCGTAGTTTCGATATTGTTCGATGTGATTTGAGGTCCCAAACAGGTATGTGTTATGTATTGGGACTGGTTTGTGTGATTAGACGAGGTTCAGATCATTTTTGTTTCATGTTGCATTGCTGTAGGTATGCTGGTTCTGGTTTTTCTGCATCTGCGGAAGAATGGGTACAGATGTGAGTCCGCAAATGCAGACAGTTAATCATAGAAGCGCAAGTAGGCTTGGCTGGGGAGGATCGTAGAAGAGAAAATTTAGGCGCATCTGCGGCCCCACAAAAGTGAGGGCCTTGGGCGCAAAAGCGATACGGAGCGCAGAAGCGTGTTTGGCTTCGCATCTGCAATTACGCAGAAGGGGATGAAGATCCGTAGGTGCGAGGGGTCGACTGGCTAGTGGATTCCGCAGAAGCGTAGCTCGTGTCGCAGAAGCGACGCCGCAGAAGTGGCTCTTGTATCCGCAAAAGTGGAAATGACTGGGCAGAACCCTTTAAGTTCAAGGGTTCGATATTTTCACTCATTTTTCGGATTTTGGAGCTCGGTTTGGGCAACCTTTGAGAGGAATTTTATCACACAACTTGGGGTAAGTGTTCTTGACCCCTTTGTAATTATATTTCATGAATTGATCTTCATTTTTGGGGTATTATTATCGAATCTTCAAGAGAAATTGAAAGAAATATTTATAATTTCATAAAACGTATTTTTGAGTTTTGAATACCGGTTCGGAGTCGGATTTGAGTGAAATTAGTATGGTTGAACTAATAATTGGATGGGTTGTCAGATTTTGTGAGTTTTGTTGGGTTCCAAGACGTGGGCCCACTGCCAAATTTTTGAGTGGAGTTGGAAATTGTTTAAATTGATTAGTTATGGGTATTAAAACACATATTGATTGAATTGCACATTGTTTGCGTAGTTTTGGATTGACAAGCATCGGTTTGAGGTGTTAGAGTGGCGTTGAAGCCGGCTATAAAACTTCAGAGCGAGGTAAGACTCTTGTCTAATCTTGTAAGAGGGAATTTACCCCATAGGTGAATTAAATCAATGTATGCTTCTAATTGTGGGGGCTACGTATGCACGAGGTGACTAGAGTCCCCGTGTAGCTACTAATTATGCTTATGTATGGGTAGTTTAGGACCCAAATCATGAATTTCTTGTAATATTTGCATCCTTTGTTAATTGAAGTACTTAAATCATATTGCAAATTGTTAGAGAAAATAGTAAAAGACCAAAATTTCACGAACTTGAATTCTTGTGCGAGTTACTCGACCGTTAATAGAAATTGTACATCCTTATGTATTAGCTTTGTGATAGCTTCTCATTCCGGAGGTTTATCAAGTGTCCTTCTTTATTATGGAGCGGGACGATCGCCTCGGCAGTATAGATGCATCTATGGATCATGTCGCACGTCCCTCGGCAGTGTACACGTTATTCTAGATCGGGCCGAACGACCTCGGCAGAATCGTGCATTATACTGCTAGTAGCCGAATATTCACGAGCTAGTTTTTTTTCATCGATGCCTGGCATTCCATGGCATATATTATTTATTTGGTATGGAAACCAGGTATGTTACAAGATATTAAGATATAACACGAGACTGAGAAAAATAATTTATGCTTTAAAAAGGAATAATTGGAAGAATTATGAAATTACAGATTTACTTCACTATTTCCGTATGCTTCATACCTGCTTACGCTTTTATTATATTGCTTTATTGGACTTTTAATAAATGTCGATGATGACTTCTCGTCACTACTTCTTTGAGGCTAAACTTGATACTTACTGGGTACACGTTGATTTATGTACTCATGCTACACTTGTTGCATATTTTGTGCAGGTACATATATGTCTAGTGGTCTTTTAGGCGCAGAGGCGTGGCTATCGTGGAGACTTACGGTGAGCTGCATTCCATGTTACGGTCCGCAGTATATAGAGTCTCCATCAGAGTTATTTACATTCTCCTGTCTAATTTGTATCCTAGACATATGTTGCATTTTATCATATTCTCTAGTTGATGCTCATGTACTTGTGACACCGGATTTTGGGGGTTCCTTCAGGTTATTCATTATTGTGGTTCATGCAATTATTTTTTTTTACTCCGTAAATTCTATTTTACACTGTTTAATTAAGGAAAATTATGATTTTAAAAATACTAAAATGAGTAATTCAATTGGTAAATTACCGTTGGCTTGCCGGACGGCGGCGTTAGGTGCCCTCACGACCTATAATGAATTTTGGGTCGTGACAGTTACGCATCACTTTATTCCTCCCTGTCGGACTTTTCGACCCGAATCAGGAGTTAATTGAACTCCAAGGCGGGTAGGGGTGCTTATCGGGCAGATCGGATGGATAATTAAGCTTAACGGTTTGGCTTATCGGTTATTGAATTATAAATATAGTAATCCGTTAGTCATCCAATAAGA
This sequence comes from Nicotiana tomentosiformis, assembly GCF_000390325.3. Lineage (NCBI taxonomy): Eukaryota > Viridiplantae > Streptophyta > Magnoliopsida > Solanales > Solanaceae > Nicotiana > Nicotiana tomentosiformis. The sequence continues at coordinate 120,505,452 of NC_090815.1, read as the reverse complement.
TAACGGGCGGATTGGTATCGTATTTACGATTATTGAGCGATTTATCGGCTAAATAAAATAGAAAATTTTTGAACAATCCTAGTCTTGTGAATACCAAACGGCAAAACCTCATAAAGTTACTCGACTATAAGTTCCATCCCCTTTTAGTTTACTAGGCTTGTTAACATTTGTTGCTACATGATAGAATCTGTTAAGACTTTATAATCTGTACTACACTTATTATAAGTATTTCTTTTGGTTGATAGCTATTTTGTTTCATATCAAAAAAGGAAAAAATTGAAAACTGGCCAAACTGACAAAATTTATATACAATCGAAATCCCCTACACCTGCAAAACTTGACTGAAAACTTGAAGGCATTTTCAGATTTATTTTCTAATAATATTCATGTAACTTTTGTTGATCCCATATAAAAGTGTAAATATAAAACTTCTTAATGGGTTAACGGTTTATTCGATAAAAAAATTGAGTAATCCGCCCCCAAATCGTTAAGTCGCTAATTATAAAATCTTAATCCGTTCACCAACCATTACCCTGATAAGTCGATACCATTAATCCAATAAATCATCGGTTCGATTTGATTAATGGTTATGGTTCGATTTTGAACAACCCTAAAGGCGGTACCAAAGACTGAATCAAAATAACAAAAAGAAAATTAACTTTTTGAAGAGTGGACAAAAGTCCCTATGGACATTTGATAAAGGCAGAGGGGGAAAAATAAAGAGGAGCATATACATCCTACATAGCTGATTTGCAGCATAATTTAGGCCTCAATCATGAAACTCTTTATCTTAATTATCCTACTAACTTGAAAGATTACCTAAATTTCTGCTGAAGATCATCTTAAGATCAGATCAAATATTTATTTTACAAACTTATATAAGAAAATATCATCACACAATCAAAATTATATATTTGTACACCTTAATGTTGCGACAAAATTAAATATTAAGCACCTACAGGCTACCACCCCGCGGGTTTAGGTTGGTGTTGGAATCAAATTATCAAACCATCTGATAAATAATTAAGGTTAGGGGCATCTCAAAGGTGAGGCTATTAAAACCTTTGATTTAGGCTCCCAATAATTTTTAAGTCCCAAAATATTTTAACTGTAGGTTATTATTTTATTTTTGTTTGACAATATTAAAGTTTGTAGAAAAAAAAAGTACAAATCTTTATGCAAATAGAAAGAAAGGAAACTGCTTAATTTTTAACGGTGAAAATAATTAAATTTTTTAAATTAAACTACTCAAATATTCTTCATATTACTAAATAATTTTTTTATAATAAGATCTAAGGTAATATATTACAAAATGGTTAACATCTTATTAACTTATACTAAATCTTACCAATATTATGTCTTGTAATACTACAACATAAACAACAAGTTAGGCCATATGCCACTAACTTGTAGAAGGCTTGAGAAATATTCCCACAAATACTACATAGTTAATTTAAAAGCACCAAAGAAACCATAACAAAAACAATATTAGAGAACATCTATATATAGCAGGCTTGAAAAATATTACATAGTTAATTTAAACATACCAAACAAATTGCAACAAGAACAACTAGTAAATACCTAATTACCGAACAGTACAAGTTAGAACTCGTGATCAGTTTAATTGTTAAAAACTGGGAGCTCAACTATATATCGTTAATAATCGGATTCCGGTGCAAACAGAGGCCAACCAATACAAGAACAACGATGACTAATATGATTGTTGCTGCTGTATTTGTCTTATTCCATCTAATTGTGATGACCCGCCATGTCATCATGCCACATAGGTGTTATTTGGCATATATTAAAGTCATGTGGAAGCTTACATAGGAGGAAAACTAGCATTTGTGAAAAGATTCTAGAAAAGTATGGACATTTCCTTTGGAAGACCCTAAATCCCTATGGTTTTGCTAGAAAAGTCTTTGGAATCTTCTAGGCTTGTAGAGAATTATAGAAAAAGCCCTTATCTTGTAAATATTAAGGACTTGTATAACAATTAATATTTACACACTAGCCCTAAGAGACTAGTATATAAAGGGGGCCATTCATTTGTAATTCACCAAGCAAACAATTCAAGTTCTCTCTAATACAAAACTTCCTTTAATAATTCTCTTGTGTTCTTTCTACCATACTCTTAGCGATCTTGAGTGTAGTAAGGCTGAATTGGCATAGCAAGAACGTGAGCAAGTTGTGCAAGATCGTGAGCGAGTTGTCAAGTGCCGCACATGTACTTAGTTAACGACTAAGGACGTGACAATGTGGTATCAGAGCAAAGGTTGCAACTAAGGGAATGTCGAATGACGGAGAAATTAACGCTACCAACACCCAAGCCAACGTCATCCAAGATGCTGCTGGCAAGAGTGGCCGTAACAAAAAGAGGAATGCCACCAACAAGAGCCAGGAGGTTCCACCCGAGGTTGTGTCAAACGAAGGGCTTACATCCCAAGAGCCACCTGCCACTGAGGCGAGCGAGGATAAAGTGGAGGTCCTGCCCGAGGACGTCTCGCTCAGTAAAGAGTGGGTGATGAAGATGAACGTGGGGATGGACGCCGTGCAGATCTTTGGCCAACGCTTCGGGAAGGTGGAAGGCACCCTTAGCGTTCTTGAGGGGCACACTCTTGAAGAGATTGAGAGTATCCGCAAAGACTTGGAGGGACGTACACAGACTGAGATGGAACTAAGGCAAACCATCACTGCCTTAGAGTGCAGACTCATGGAGGCTTTGAGTACTATCGATGCTATAAAGGCAAAGATAGAGTCACTCGAGAAGCATGTTAGTGCTGGCGTGACCGAGGCAGCCAACAATGTTGTGGTGACAAGGGAGGCCAAGATCGACGCTCCCAAACCCCCGGTGTTCAAAGGTGTCCGTGACGCACAAGAAGTGAAAAACTTCCTTTGGCACTTGGAGAACTACTTCAGGCACGACAAAATGAGGGACGATGAGGCCATGATCAACACTGCAGTGTTGTACCTCTTAGAGACTGCCATGCTATGGTGGAGAAGGAAGATGGCCGATGTGGATAAAGGTCTATGTACTATTAGCACGTGGGATCAGTTCAAACTCGAGTTCAAGAGACAGTTATTTCCAAATAATGTCTTGTACGAGGTGAGGCGCAAGCTTAGGGAGTTGAAGAAAACAAGGAGCATACGTGTCTATGTCAAGGAGTTCCCTACCCTTATGCTTCAAATCCCCAACCTAACTAATGATGACTTGTTGTTCCACTTCATGGACGAGTTATGAAATTAGGCCAAGGAGGAGTTGCAACGTTGGCAAGTCGCAAATATAGATCAAGCCATAGTGGAGGCCGAATCATTGATGGATTTCAGGAATGACAAGCATGAAAAAGGCAAAGGCAAAGAAACAAAGTTTAACAATGTCAAAGGTTGGGGAGACCATGGCAAAGGCAAGGAGATACAACAACAATACTACAAGACTCAAGATTCAAAAAAGTAGAGTGGCCGTCAGGGCTACGCCGAGAAGAAGGCACAAGCCTAAAAGAATGGATGTTACATATGCGGAGGGTCGCACAGCTTCAGGAATTGTCCCGACCTAAAGAGCCTCAGCGCCATGGTCCGTGAACGGAAGGAGCAGCAGCAAGGAGAGAGTTTGGGAACCATATTGTTGGGTATGATCAGATTATGTGGTGCTGTCACGAAGCAAGGTATCCAACCTACCGAAAATGGCAATCAGTACGTCGAACTCACCATCAACAATGAACTTGCTCGTGCAATGGTGGACACTGGAGCAACTCATAATTTCTTGACTGAGGCTGCCGCAAAGAGACTAGAATTGAAGCTTGCTCCAACCAACTCTCGCGTCAAGACTGTGAATGCCGAGGTACAGAATGCTCATGGGGTAGCTAATGGAGTTAGTGTCAAATTGGAAACTTGTAAAGGTATGACAAACTTTACCGTAACAGCTATGGATATCTTTGACATCATATTGGGGCAAAAGTTCTTTAGACATTGTCATAATTTGATCGACCCCTACCTCTAACATCTCTTGGTTATGGAGCGAGAAGGAGCTTGCATGGTACTTACAGTGACTATGCCACACGGACAGATCTAAGCACAACTCTCAGCTATGCAGGTTGTCAAGGGGATCAAGAAGGGGGAGCCGATGTTCGTGGCAACCATCGCAAGTCTTGGAGGAAGACAAGAGTTTTCAAGAGACACCGTCGCCTTGCATAGAGAAGGTTCTTGAGGAAAACAAAGACGTCATGCCCGAGGAGTTGCCTAAGCACTTGCCGCCTAGGCAAGAGGTGGATCACAAGATTGAGTTGGAGCCAGGGGCTAAGCCACCCGCATTTGCTCCATATCATATGGCACCGCCTGAGCTAGAGGAGCTCAGGAAACAATTGAAAGAGTTGCTAGATGCTGGTCACATTCGCCCATCAAAGGCACCTTTCGATGCACCAGTATTGTACCATAAGAAGAAGGATGGATCGATGCGCTTGTGCATAGAATACCGAGCACTTAATAAGGTCACAGTAAAGAATAAGTATCCGATCCCCCTCATTGCTGACCTGTTCGATAGACTTGGGCAAGCCAAGTACTTTACCAAGGTGAATCTTCACAAGGGCTACTACCAGGTTCGTATTGCAGAAGGGGATGAACCAAAGACAACATATGTGACGATATATGGAGCCTTAGAGTGGTTGGTGATGCCCTTCAGCTTAACCAATGCACCGGCCACATTTTGCACCCTTATGAACAAGATTTTTCATCCTTACCTTGATCAATTCGTGGCAGTCTACCTAGACGACATAGTCATTGACAAAAACACCTTGGAGGAGAATATGGATCACTTAAGAAAGGTTCTCCAAGTCTTGCGGGAGAACGAGCTATACATCAAGAGGGGGAAATATGAGTTTGCGCAATCAAAGGTGCACTTCTTAGACCACGTTATTAGTAATGGCAAGCTACGTATGGACGAGGCTAAGGTACGTGCTATCCAGGAGTGGGAGGAACCTATAAAGGTAATTGTGTTGAGATCCTTCCTTGGCCTTGTTAACTACTATCGTCGGTTCATCATTGGCTATTCAACAAAGGCCGCACCATTGACTGAGTTGCTAAATAAGAACAAGCCATGGGTTTGGACGGAGCATTATCAAAAGGCATTTAAAGACCTCAAGGCAGCTATAACAGAAGAGCCAGTCTTGGCATTACCTAACTTTTCCAAGATATTTGAGGTGCATACAGATGCCTCGGATTTTGCCATTGGGGATGTCTTGATGCAGGATAAGCATCCCATAGCATTTGAGAGCCTCAAGTTAAATATGAAAAAGCAGCATTACACAGTGCAAGAGAAAGATATGACTGCTATTGTGCATTGCCTTCGTACATGGCGACATTCGTAAAGTTATAGCTGATGCCTTGAGTCAGAAAGCCGAGCTTGCTGCAATCACATCAACAAGATGGGACATTTGTAAGGCTATAAAAGAAGGCATGCAACATTATCCACCAGCCAAATAACTTATCGAGTTAGCCAACCAGGGCAATACGAGACATTTTTCGGTCAAAGACGGCCTACTACTTACCACAGGTCGGTGGGTCTACGTGCCTAAGTTTGGAGACATTAGACAGCGGATCATAAGGGAGAGTGATGACACAATGTGGGCTGGTCATCCAGGCCAGCGTCGCATTAGGGCCTTGGTTGAGTCAGTTTACTATTGGCCACACATGCGAGATGACATAGAGTGTTATGTTCAGACTTGTCTTGTCTGTCAACAGGACAAGGTTGAGAAACAAAAACCAGGAAGACTTTTGGAGCCACTACCTGTTGCAGAACGTCCATAGGAGAGCGTGACTATGGACTTTATGACTTGCCTACCGAAGTCCAACGATTATGGTACTATTATGGTGGTGGTGGATAGGTTTTCCAAATATTCCACCTTCATGCCCGCCTTACCAGGTTGCACTGCTAAGGAAGCCGCCAAGTTATTCTTTAAGAATGTGGTGAAGTATTGGGGCTTACCGAGGCATATTATCAGTGATCCAGACCCACGTATTACTGGGAACTTTTGGAGAGAGTTATTTGACATACTTGGCACAGAACTGCACTTTTTCACTAGTTTCCACTCAGAGATAGATGGACAAACGGAACGGGTCAATGCCTTACTAGAATGCAACTTAAGGCATTATGTAAGCGCGTATCAAAAAGATTGGGGAAGGCTCCTAGGCATCGCCCAATTCTCTTATAACTTACAGTTGAGTGAGTCCACGGGGCGGACATCATTTGAGCTAGCCACAGGCCAACAACCACAAACTCCACATTCATTACCATCTGCATTCGAGGGAAAGAGTTTGGGGGCTTATCATATGGCCAAAGGATGGGAGGAGCAGCTTGACACTGCTATGTCCTACTTAGATAGGGCATCTAAGAAGATGAAGAAGTTTGTGGGCCGTAAGCGGCGTCCCACGGACTATAGAGTTGGGGACATGGTCATGGTGAAGTTTAACCCAAGACAGTTCAAGGCACTACGAGGCATGCATCAGAATCTGATTCGCAAGTATGAGGGGCCATTTAAAATCATCACCAAGGTAGGCAAGATCTCGTACAAGCTTGACATGCCATCGTATCTTAAGATCTACCATGTCTTCCATGCCAGCATGCTTAAGCCATATCATGAAGATAGAGATGATCCGAGTAGGGGCCAATCAAGTCGAGCGCCTATGACTATCACCTCCTCGTATTAAAAGGGAGATTGAGGCCATCATGGATTACCAGGCAAGGCGAAAACAAGGGGAAAAAGCCATCGCTATGTTCCTCGTCCATTGGAAAGGGCAATCACCGGAGGAAGATACATGGGAATGATATAAAGACTTATGGCAATTCAAAGATAAGATTCGAGAGTTTATGCAGCAGCATTGCACCGCGGTCATCGCAACATTAGGTGGGGGAGAGTGTGATGACCCGCCATGTCATCATGCCACATAGGTATCATTTGGCATATATTAAAGCTATGTGGAAGCTTACATAGGAGGAAGGCTAGCATTTTGAGAAGATTCTAGAAAAGTATGGACATTTCCTTTTAAAGACCCTAAATCCCTATGGATTTGCTAGGAAATTCCTTGGAATCTTCTAGGCTTGTAGAGAATTATAGAGAAAGCGCTTATCTTGTAAATATTAAGGACTTGTGTAACAATTAATATTTACACACTAGACCTAGGAGACTAGTATATAAAGGGGGCCATTCATTTGTTATTCACCAAGCAAACAATTCAAGTTCTCTCTAATACAAAGCTTCCTTTAACAATTCTCTTATGTTCTTTCTACCATTCTCTTAGCGATCTTGAGTGTAGTAAGGTTGACTTATCATAGCAAGAATGTGAGCAAGTTGTACAAGATCGTGAGCGAGTTGTTAAGTGCCGCATGTGTACTTAGTTAACGACTAAGGACATGACATAATTGTTACTAAACTAGGAATCTTGTCTGTTGTTACTAAATTAGGGGGAGTTGTGATAACTGGATTAGTGGAAGTCTAGGTGCATTATGAGGAACGCGTATTACATAGATTTGGATCATTCTCAAATACTGATGTAGGAAATTGCTCAAGCGACTGCGGGTATTCCTCCCCAAAGCTTCAAATTGTTTAAATATTCAATAATGTAACACCGCTAAGTGAAAGTAGCGACATTGCGTAGGAGAAGTGTTTCTCTGTGATGACCTAATATGTTATTTTTCATTTTAAATATTTATTTCTTTGTTCTGAGACCTCAAAAATCACTATTCAGCATTTCTCAACTTTTGTGCGCAGTCCGTAAAATATTCCGGAAAGTTTTTATTTGAAAAAGGGATTAAAATGTGAAATAGAGCTTTAAAACTCAATTAAGTTGACTTTGGTCAACATTTTGAGTAAACAGACTCGGATTAGTGTTTTGACAGCTCCGGTAGGTCCGTATCGTGATTTGGGGCTTAGGCGTATGCCCGGAATTGAATTCGGAGGTTCCTAGCTCAAATTATCGCCATTTAACAAAAACTAGAAATCTAAAGGCTAAAAATTTCCAAAATTTGACCGCGGAGTTGACTTTATTGATATCAGGGTCAGAATCCGATTCTGAAAATTGAAATAGGTCCGTTATGTCATTTATGACTTGTATGCAAAATTTGAGGTAAATCGGACTTGATTTGATAGGTTTCAACGTTGAATGGAGAAGTTAAAAGTTCTTAGTTTCATTAGGCTTGAATTGGGGTATGATTCGTGATTTTAGCGTTGTTTAATGTGATTTGAGATTGCAACTAAGTTTGTATGATGTTTTAGGACTGGTTGGTGTATTTGGTTGAGGTCCCGGGGACCTCGGGTGAGTTACAAATGGCTAACTGATGTTTGGCTATAATTTCATATTTTTAGCGCATTACTTACCTTACATTTTGGGTGTTTAATGCTAAACTATACTATATTTATGCTTAATTGAGTTTATTTTATATGTAGGTACGTTGAAGACGAAATTATGAGAAAAGTAGAGATTTTATGTGTATTTTATGTACTACAAGAATAGCTTGTGATTATTTGATGATGGAAAATATTATGATATCATGATTAAATAATGATTGAAGACAAAATTGTTAAAGAATAATGTGTGCAAATTGACGTGAGATGAAATTGGAAAGCAAAGGAAAGAACTGAGAATGTTAGGCACTGAGTGCTAACAAAAGACCTCAAAATTAAATTGAAGCAGAGAAGCATCAGGCGAAGCGAACCAATAAGCTCGCGTTAGAGCAGGCGAAGCGAGGGATTTTGCTCACGACAGAGCTCGCGTCGCACGGTCTATAGCGAGGGTTTTTCGGGTTTTAAAGCCTATTTTGTTTCCTTTTTGGTTTTGGACTTTGTTATTTCGTCTAGGCTTTTTCCCTACACATATAAATAATCATTAAACTCAATTTTTAGAGGAGTTTTTGCGACCAGAGGCAAGAACGTCACGTGGAACAACTTTTGGAGGAGAAAATCATCGAGTTCTTCATTGCTTTATCTTTTCTTTGTAACTTGTTTATGCAAAATACTTGGAAAATTATTACTACGAACATGAGTGGCTAAGCACTCTAGTTCTAGAGTTGTGGTTGATATGATTATTAACGTTTATTAATTACATCTTCGTTAATTCAGATTATCATCTTGTGGTTGTTTCTTTAATTCTAGTTTTAACTTGTGAATTGTTGTAGCTACCAATTCACCCTACCATCTATGCTATGCTTGGGAAAGATGTGTTTAGATTAGAGTAGAATTAGAGAGAGCTTGTTTCTGAACCCGTGGCTCGGGGAACGATTTCGCGGTTAGGATAGGAATATACCTAACAGACTTGCTTAATTGAATACCGTATTATATTCGTTCATGATAGACTAAATGCCATAGGAATATAGGATTGATATATCGTGGATAGGCGAGTAGTATTGTGGGAACATGCTATTCATATAAACGATCCAGTCAATTAGCAACCATAGATAATCTGGATTAACAATTGCGATTATTGAACTTAATAGGATTGATAAATCAACCACAACCCTGGAATCTTCATCTCCTCTGAATTACAATCTCATCATACACATTTGCATTCTTGATAAATTAGTTGTTACTTGTTTAATTTTCGCAATAGTATATTAATAGAAAAACATCACTCTTGATTATCTTGGACAATTAACTGATTTTAGTTTTCTTAGTTAACAATTGATCTAAGTCTCTGTGGGTTCGACATTCGACTTTCGAGTCACTTTATTACTTGACGGTCACGTATACTTGCATGTACTTGGGGAACCGACAAGTTTTTAGCGTCGTTGCTGGGGTCTTAGTTATTGATTGTTTAGTTAAGTCAAGCTTTTTTTCATTATTTATTCAAGTTTTAATTTTTAGTTTGCTTTATTTATGATAATGCAGGCTCTTCTCTTGAATGAGGAGGAGTAGAAGCGCAAACAATCTCCTTCCTCTTGATCCTGAAATCGAACGAACACTTTATAGAGTGAGGAGGGATGTCGAAGCTAAAACAAGAATTGAAAGAGAGTTGGACATCGTAGTTCAACCACAACCAATAGAGATGGCGGGTAATGAAGAGCGTCCGGTGATAAAGACTGTAAGGCCTAGTCTGGCTTTTATGACTCAGGCGATTGTGAAGCCTGATATTACGAGTCACTTTGTACTCAAACAGTACATGGTACAACTGATTCAATCCACAGGGCAATACATGGGTCTATCTCATGAAGACCCGCAGAGGCACATTCAAAACTTCCTGAAAATTATACACTTACAAATTATCCGAACGTTTCTAAGGACTATGTCAGACTGACACTTTTTCCCTTTTCACTAATGGTGGAAGCTAAGGAATGGTTACAAAAGGAGCCCACGAACTCAATCCACAATTGGGATGATCTAGCAAGGAAATTCTTAATCAAGTTTTTTCCCACGAAGAAGACAAAGTCGCTGAGGAGCCAGATTCTTGGGTTTCAACAACGAGATGGTGAGACTCTTCAACAAGCTTGGGAAAGATACAAGAAGCTACTCAGAGACTGCCCACACCATTGTCAGACTGATGAGGTGTTGGGTCACACTTTCGTTGATGGGTTGGACGAGGCATCAAAGATGAATCTTGACTCAGCATATAGGGGTAGTTGCATGGCAAGACCGTATAGTGAGATCCAGATCCTGCTAAACAATTTCACTGCTAATGATAATAATTGGCAAGGAGATGGGGAACCATGAAGAGTACTTAAACAAAAGGCAGCAGGTGTGATCGAGCTTGATGATTTCTCAGCAATGAGGGCAGATATAGCGAGATTAGCGAATCAGACGAATAAAATGGCAATGCACCACGCACAACAGGTGCAACATGTGCATTAGATGTCTACTTGCTACGAGTTATGTGGTGAAGGTCACACAAGTGACATATGTCCCGTGAATCCTGAATCAATCTACTACGTGGGGTAACAAGCTACAGGGACGATGAATCAACATGCTCAATATGGTAACACATACAATCTGAACTGGAGGAATCATCCTAACTTCTCTTGGGGTGGAAATCAGAATATCAGACCTCAAGCGAATTACAATCATCCACCTCAACCTCTACAGCAAGCAGAGGAGAGTTTGACTGACATGATGAAAAAACTCTTGATAGACAATCAGAAAGTTATGGCTGAGAATCAACAAGTTAGGTCTGAGAATCAACAATTGCGCACAAAATTCAGAAATCTAGAGAGGCAGTTTGGGCAAATGGCTAACAATCAGAATACTTGACCTGCTGGAGCTCTTCCAAGCTATACAGAGAAAAATCCTCAAGTCAATGCAGTGACGCTGAGAAATGGGAGAGAGTTGGTAGAGGTGCGTAAGAAGAAAAAAGAGCAGTCTGGGCTCGAATAAGAAAGAGTGCCAAAACCTGTAGAGGTAGATGAGAGAAACAAAAAAGAGGGTGTAATTGAGGACATCTTGCTGCAGATTGGGAAGTTTATTTTTCCTGCAGATTTTATCATCCTAGATTACATGGCTGATGAGTTAGTTCCTATCATCTTTGGATGACCTCTTTTGGTCACTGGAGATGCAATTATCAAAGTCTGAGAAGGTAAGATGATCCCGAGGGTGGACAATGAAGAAGCAGTCTTTCAATGTATATCGAGCCATTCAGTTGCCTCATCATTACGAGGACTTGGCCATGATTTTGGTGGTGGAGATAAATGAACTAGCCGTAGAGCCAAGTGCGTTTAAAGAAGATGCACTAGAAAAGGCATTGATGTTGTTCAATCACTTGGAACTTGAAGAAGAGGTTGAGGAGATTTTGCAAATTCTGGATGCATCGTGCGAATACATACGAGAAAGAACCCAATTTGAGCCTCTGGATAGGCCAATTGGCCTGCCTCCTAAACCCTCAGTTGAGGAGGCCCCAAAGTTGGAACTTACACGCTTACCTTCTCATCTTCATTATGCATATTTGGGAAATTCTAACACTTTACCTGTGATTGTTTCTTCTCGTTTGTCTAAATTACAGGAAGAAAAGATATTAAGGGTGCTGAGGGAGCACAAGCATGCCATTGGTTGGACAATGTCTGATATAAAAGGTATTAGCCTTGCATTTTGCATGCACAAAATACTCATGGAGGAGGGACACAAGCCTAGCGTGGAGCATCAACTCCGCCTAAATCCAATCATGAAAGAGGTGGTAAGAAAAGAAGTAATTAAGTTGCTTGACGCAGGTATAGTATTTCCTATCTCCGATAGCAAGTGGGTAAGCCCTGTTCAATGTGTACCTAAAGGGGGGTATGACTGTTGTAGTAAATGAACAAAATGAATTAATCCAACTAGGACGGTGACTGGTTGGCGAATATGCATAGACTATAGGAAGTTGAATAATGCTACACGAAAAGATCACTTCCCTCTCCCCTACATTAATCAAATGCTTGACAGGTTAGCTGGACAGGAATACTATTGTTTCCTTGACGGCTATTCGGGGTATAATCAAATTGCTATTGCCCTGGAAGATAAAAAAAGACCACTTTTACATGCTCTTATGGCACTTATGCATTTAAGAAAATGCCATTCGGGTTGTATAATGCACATGCAACTTTTCAAAGGTGTATGATGGCTATTTTCACCGATATGGTGGAATGGTTTGTGGAGGTTTTTTTGGATGATTTTTCTGTGTTTGGTCCTTCTTTTGATGAATGCTTGACCAATCTTGCTAAAGTGCTTGCCAGGTGTGAGGAGACTAATCTGGTGCTAAATTGGGAAAAGTGCCATTTTCTGGTACGTGAAGTTATAGTGCTGGGTCACAAGATGTCCAAAGATGGACTGGAAGTTGACAGGGTTAAGGTGGAAGCAATTGAAAATTTGCCACCACCGATTTTAGTGAAAGGAGTTATGAGTGTTCTAGGACATGAAGGTTTTTATCGCCGATTTATAAAGGATTTCTCAAACATTTCTTCTCCTTTATGTAGGTTGTTAGAGAAGGATGTGTCGTTTAAGTTTGACGATGCTTGTCTGAAAGCATTCGAGGAGCTGAAAAAGAAGTTAGTGAGTGCACCAATCATGGTGGCTCCTGACTGGAACGAGTCATCTGAACTGATGTGTGATGCCAGTGATGGTGCAATTGGGGCCGTATTGGGCTAGAGGAGGAGAAAAATATTTTACTCCATTTACTATGCAAGCAAGACTCTCACTCCCGCTCAAATAAATTATATTGTGACAGAAAAGGAGTTTCTTGCTGTAGTGTGGGCGGTCGATAAATTTCGGGCCTATTTGGTTGGCACCAAAGTCATCGTCTACACAAACCATGCAGCCATCACGTATTTGTTTGAAAAGAAAGATGCTAAACCAAGGCTAATCCGTTGGGTTTTACTTTTTGCAGGAATTTGATTTGTAGATCCGAGACCGTAAAGGAATAGAGAATCAAGTGGCTAATTACTTATCCAGGTTAGAAACTCGGAATCATGTAGCTGAGGGAGATGTCATCAAGGAAACATTCTCGGATGAGCAATTGTTGGCCATTACTGCTGGGTAGGTGCCTTGGTATGCAGATTTTGTGAACTATTTGGCAAGTGGAGAGATGCCGCCTGATCTTGAACCATATGCTAAAAAGAAGTTCTTGCGAGATGTGAGGTCATATGTGTGGGATGAGTCATTTCTGTTCAAATCTTGTATTGATAAGTTAATGAGAAGATGTGTGCCCGAATCTGAAATAAATGCTATGTTACATGACTGTCATGCGTCGCCTTATGGTGGTCATCATGCGGGTGAAAAAAAAGCAACTAAGTTGTTGCAATCGGGTTTCTATTGGCCAAGGGTGTTTAAAGACGCCCATGAGTTCGTGAGGAGATGTGATAGGTGCCAGAGAACAGGAATAATTACGAAAAGGAATGAGATGCCATTGCACGGTATTATGGAGGTTGAAATTTTTGATGTTTGGGGAATTGATTTTATGGGTCCGTTTCCCTCGTCTAGTGGGTGTAAGTACATTTTGGTGGCCATTGACTATGTGTCAAAGTAGGTGGAGGCCATAGCTCTTCCTAACAATGATGCCAAGGTTGTGGTCAAGTTTGTAAAAAATCATATCTTTACAAGGTTCGGCACTCCGAGAGTGATGATAAGTGATGGGGGAACCTATTTCTATAACAAGCTCTTGGACAATGTCTTAGCCTAATATGGGGTCAAACATAAGGTTGCGACTGCTTACCATCCTCAGACTAGTGGACAAGTTGAAGTGTCAAATAGAGAGATAAATCAGATTCTGGAGAAGACGGTTAGTGCAAGTAGGAAAGATTGGGCTGCAAAGCTTGATGATGCTCTATGAGCATACCGGACTGCCTACAAAACTCCAATCGGAACCTCCCCTTACAAGCTAGTTTATGGGAAGGCATGCCATTTACCGGTGGAACTTCAGCATAAGGCCTATTGGGCGATAAAGAAGCTGAACTTTGATGCAGAATTAGTGGGTAGAAAACAGTTGATGCAATTGAACGAGCTTGATGAGTTTTGCTTGCACGCATATGAAATGCCAAGTTATATAAAGAAAAGACCAAGCGCTGGCATGATAAGCATATCCACCATCACGAGTTTGAACCGGGCCAATTGGATCTCTTATTCAATTCAAGATTGAGATTCTTTCCGGGGAAGCTCAAATCGAGATGGTCGGGCCCGTTTGAGGTAGTGAGAGTCACTACACGTGGTGCAATTAAGTTGCACGTCTTAGGCGGCGAGAGAACATTCTTAGTGAATGGACAAAGAGTAAAGCACTATTATGGGGGAGACTTTGATCGTCACAAGTCAAAGGTGTTACTTGCCAATGATTAGACGAGACTCTGTGTCGTGCCGCGACGTTAAATCAGGCGCTTGTTGGGAGGCAACCCATTTTTACTTCTTTCTTTTATTTTATTTTTTATCTTATTATTGCTGTAGTGTTTGTTTTTGTTTTTTAGGAGTATAAGCATAGGAAGCAAAGCCATTGGAAGAGTGCAAAAGCGAGCTAGATGTTCAGAACTAAGTGCGGGGTGCCCACACAAAGGACCATGCCTGGGGGGAAGTCTCAGTACCCCGTGAGCCGCTATTGCTTCGGCCTTTTGGCCTTTCAGGGAATTTTTTATCCACCCTCATTATTGTTTTGCTTTATTTGTGCATTGGGGACACTTCACTCTTTTATGTGTGGGGTGGGAGAATTCTATAGATAATTAGTAGTAGGATGTTATAAAAATATTAACTTCTTATTTTTGTTATCGTAGTTGTGTAGTGTTTTAGTATTTTAGTAGCTATGAAAAAAAATCGAAAAAAAAGTAGAAACATTGGACTTTTCCCGACGATGGATCTCCTAGACAGTTTTCTTGATAGATTTATGTCTAAGGAAAAAAGACAAAAAGATTTTCTTTGTATGTAGTGTAGTAATTCCCCCTTGGTTTTTCTTTGTGCCGCGATTCTTTTTCAAGGGTTCTGTTGGAACCGGGTGTAGTTAGTTTTATTTTTTTAGGAGTAGGAGCCATTGTGAAATAAATTGAATTGAAGCAATATCTCTTGACTTTGTTATGCCTTGAGAATAGTGAGTACTTTGGTTGTGATGCTTAGGCTCAGTTTTTGACTCTTGTATAAGTACCTTAAACTGTATAATCTTAAATTTGCTTAACTGCTTTGACTAAAGTGTCTTGATGAATCCAATCCTGAGTGAGTTATGTGCCATGTGTGTGGGAGGCTTGTGTGTTATTTTGTGCATTGAATTTGATGTCTAGAACTTGCCCCGTGTATTTGCAAAGTGAAA
Source organism: Nicotiana tomentosiformis (assembly GCF_000390325.3). NCBI lineage: Eukaryota > Viridiplantae > Streptophyta > Magnoliopsida > Solanales > Solanaceae > Nicotiana > Nicotiana tomentosiformis. Next base: position 120,489,732 of record NC_090815.1, on the reverse strand, counting down.
TAGTAGTTTTGTTCAGTCTTGAAAGTGATATAGGCGTTTCTTTGTTGAGCCAGATATATATATAGTTTACCCGCCTAATTGTTATGTAACATAGTGAAACCCTTTGAGCATGTAATCCTATTTCTTTGGCAACCACATTACAAGCCTTACCTATTTATTTGAATTAACCATTTATTTGAACCTTTTAACCTCTCATGAGCACTCGAATTGTAATGAACTTTGTAAAAGTTAAAGTGTGAGGAGGCTGGTTTGGCTTTTGGGTGGAATTAATGAACTAAGGAGAAAGGTGCACTGTTTTAAAAAGTAAGAGCCACTTGAATTGAGAAAGAAAAGAAAAATATAGTTGTACGGCTCATAGACAATCCTAGGACAGACTTGCTCTGATACCAAGTTTGTCACGACCCAACTGGAGGGTCATGACTAGCACCCGGGCCATACTTGCCGAGCACCAACGTACATTTTATCTAACCTTCCTTATTATCTTTAAGGGCCGACAAGATCAATATAAATAGTAGACATGGATCATGAACATCCAACAATGAAAGATAATGTCATGAACATACATAACATGGGACGACAAGACTGTCAAGAAACTATATATAAGGTACGAGCTATCATGATGCCATGAAAGACTATACAACAAAAATCAGCCGAAAAGGCATTCTAAACCATACATAAGTCGACACCTGTCTATGAGCCTCTAAAGGAACATAAGTGCTACAACATTGCCGGAACAGGGCCCCGACATACCCATAATGTCTATAACAAAAATGCATACCAAGACCACGGCAAGTCCGGAGAAGGGATCTCGCCAATAACCGCTGAACTGGACAGCCTACTGTGGTGGGGGAGCTACGTCTACCTGTCTATCAGGACCTGCAGCACGACATGCAGCGTCCACAAATAAAAAGGACGTCAGTACGAATAAAGTACTGAGTATGTGAGGCAAGAAAGCATAAGTAAGAACAGTAATGTAAACAGGGATAGAGAATATACAACCTGTGACATCTGGGTACCTCTGAGGGCTACTGACATGAAATACATGATACATACATATATATACATAAACTTTTAAAACATACGCCTTTGTGGGCATCACCATCATCATATCGTACCCGGCCATAATAGGCTCGGTAAAACGTACCCGGCCATCATAGGGCTCGGTAGAATCGTACCCGGCCACGTGGAGCTCGGTAAAACCCAACTGATCAGTGGTTGCACAATAGGTGCCGTACCCGGCCGACTATAGCGCGGCTCGGTAGAGTAAAATAGATACATATATATGATGCATGCTGGACTCATTGGAATCACATTTTGAACCTTTCGGAGTGACATAAGGTTGGTATCCTTCGTACACGTTATTAGGATTAACTCTTCATCAAGAATCTTATAAGAATCAGGAACTACCAACAACATTGATAATATAAGAATAAGAGAAGTAACATCAATATCAATCGTTTCATAAGAAGGGCAGCAATGTAAGTACTGCTAGCTTCTAAGAGTAGAGTATCTTTGGGAGCTCGTTCATTACATTATGTACAATCGGAGTCGTGCAAAAGAATGAAGGGGATAGCCTCACATACCTTGTATATACTTCCCAACCTCAAGCTATGCAAATGTCACGACTCCTTAGTCTACAATAAGATAAATGACACTATCATTATCGTTTAAGCGTCGTAACTATTATGTATCGACCACAACCTATTTTACGATGAAACGGACAGCACCTCCCCTATTTATATGACTTCCTACAAGTCAAGATATATATTTCACAAGTTCTAGCTTCAACGACTTAGCTGCAACTTGGATAATCTTAAATATATATAGAGTAAGAGGTTCCTTACCTTTAAACAGAAAGAACAACTCCAATTTGACCTTAATTTTCCACGAAATATCCCTTCAATTCTGCCACAAGAACAAGGAAGCGAAACTAGCAATTAATTCGGGTTTTTCGGCACTAGAATTACTTTAGAAGACTTGAAATCACCTAGGGTTGATATTAAAAACTTGAAGGTGTATTTACAGGACATAAAACACTTAAAACAACCTCCCACACGAGCTGGAACAACACAAAAATCAGCAACAACAAGAAGAACAAGAAACTTACTAGCGCCACGGGATTCCCGACATTTGATTTGTGTTGTTTGCCCTTTGTTTGGGTCTTGGATCATGAGAGAACCTTGAGAGACTGTTTTTAGGGTTATAAGGTCTGAATATACTGAAAAATAATGACTTAAAACGGGGTTGAGGTATCTTATATATGTCCATATGTCTTAAACCGCCTTTGTGGGCCCCATAGAGAGCAGCTTGGCGCACTCTCGCGAAAACGCGAATATCTCTCTATTCCGAGATCGTATCAATGAACGGTTTAATGCGTTGGAAACTAGACTCATAGATATTCAATTTGATAGGTAGATCACCCCATAATTCCAAGCACATTGGGAGAAAAATGCAGTAACATTTGACCTAAAGTTTAAGTAAAATTATAAACCTAGGTTGCGACAACTTTTATCGACTTTTGTTTCATAACTCGCTTGACTTCAAGACTTATGATGCGGATATTATATGATTCAAATACATTAAAACAAGACCTCTTGGGACAATTAATCACCTCTAGTGTTACCCGAAAATATGGGTTACAACATCCTTGATTCGTTTAACTTCAAATACTTGTTAACCACTCTTACACACCCTTGTATCGTTTAAGACCAATAGGATTAACTTCTTATCATCTCAAAGATAATCTCTTCTTGGATTTACGTCGACTAACTTACGGCGTGATCTATGGTATGCGAATTTGGGTTGTAACACCCTCTCCCCCTTAGGAACATTCATCCTCGAATGTAAGGGTTTATGGTGTGTCTAACTCATTGTGGATTCCGACGGAGATTTCCGGCTGAGTTTCCCCTATAAAATGGACACTAGCCAAACTTGCAAGCAGTTAAACCTAACCTATGGCCTTACAAGACTATACAAAGCATTATGGATATGTACATTATCTGCATATTACCATTTTGTATTAAAAAAAAGAGTATTCACAAGCTATTGCTTACCTCATAGAGCCGTTTCACCTTATAATGCGTCCTTCTTTCCCCCGGCATCCTCGTTATCTTCACTCTGGAATAGGTAAGGGTATTTAGACTTCATCTCCTCTTCTGCTTCCCATGTCATTTCTTCTATATTCTTGTTCCTCCATAATACTTTCACGGAAGCTACATCCTTTGTTCTCAGCTTGCGGACTTGTCGATCTAATATAGCCACTGGCACTTCATCATATGATAGATCCTTTGTAACTTGTACATCTTTGATAGGGACGACCCGAGAAGGGTCTCCAATACATTTCCTCAACATAGATACATGGAATACCGGGTGGACAAATTCCAATTCAGATGGCAATTCTAACTCGTAAGCAACCTGTCCAATTCGTCGAAGAATTTTGTACGGCCCAATATACCGCGGACTCAACTTACCCTTCTTCCCAAAACGCATAACACCCTTCATCGGCGAGATCTTCAGGAAAACCCAATCACCAACCTCAAATTCCAGATCACGACGTCGGACGTCGGAATAAGACTTTTGCCTGCTTTGTGCCGTCCTCAGTCGCTCTTGTATCACTTTCACCTTCTCAATGGCTTGGTGAATCAAATCTGGCCCATATAATTCTGTCTCACCGACTTCGAACCATCCAACTGGTGATCTACATCTCCTCCCGTACAGTGCCTCATACGGGGCCATTTTAATACTGGAATGGTAGCTATTATTGTAGGAAAATTCTATAAGTGCCAGATGGTCATCCCAATTCCCCTTGAAATCTAGAACACATGCTCGTAGCATATCTTCAAGCGTCTGGATGGTACGTTCAGCCTGTCCGTCAGTCTGCGGATGGAATGTAGTGCTGAGATTTACTTGTGTGCCTAAACCCTTCTGAAAAGACCTCCAAAAGTTAGCCGTAAATTGAGCTCCTCGGTCTGATATAATAGATACCGGCACACCATGAAGCCTAACAATCTCCTTGATATACAACTTCGCATAATCTTCAGCCGTGTAAGTTGTCTTAACTGGCAGAAAATGGGCAGATTTTGTAAGTCGATCAACTATCACCCAGATGGAGTCAAACTTATGATAAGAGCGAGGTAATCCAATAATGAAGTCCATATTAATCACCTCCCATTTCCAGGTCGGAATCTCTATATTCTGAATCAATCCACTAGGTTTCTGATGCTCGATCTTTACTTGTTGACAATTAGGACACTGGGCTACAAATTCTGCAATAGACTTCTTCATGTTATCCCACCAATACTGCTCCTTAACGTCATGATACATCTTTGTCGAGCCAGGATGGATAGAATATCGGGACTGATGAATCTCAATCATAATCTTCTCTCGTAACCTTGCCACACTAGGTACACATAATCGGCCCTGGTATCTCAGTGTCCCATCTCCTCCGATCTTGAAAGCTGTAATCTTACACTGCTGAATTCCCTCTATCAATCTTACTAAGGTAGGATCTTCATATTGCCGTGCTTTTACCTCGGCTACCAAAGATGATTCTGCTGTATTCTGTACAGTAACACCTCCGTCATCAGAGTCCAACAATCTGATTCTCATATTGGCCAGCTGGTGAAGCTCTTTGGTCAACCCTTGTCTACCTGCCTCAATATGTATTAAGCTTCCCATTGACTTACGGCTGAGAGCGTCTGCCACAACATTAGCTTTACCGGGATGGTACAATATCTCGACATCGTAGTCTTTCAGTAATTCAAGCCACCTACGCTGCCTCAAATTCAACTCCTTCTGCTTGAAGATGTATTGTAAACTCTTGTGATCTGTGTAGATGTCAACATGGACGCCGTATAAGTAGTGCCGCCATATCTTCAAAGCATATATTACTGCAGCCAATTCCAAATCATGAGTCGGGTAATTCTTTTCATGCTTCTTCAATTGTCTTGATGCATAAGCAATCACCTTCCCACGTTGCATCAATACGCACCCCAAACCTATACCTGAGGCATCACAATATACCACATAACCTTCTGTTCCTTCTGGGAGAGTGAGCACTGGCGCGGATGTCAATCGATTCTTTAGCTCCTGAAAACTATATTCACAAGCATCAGACCACTGGAACTTGGTAGCTTTCTGTGTTAACTTAGTCAATGGTGCTGATATAGAGGAAAACCCTTCTACAAACTGCCTATAATATCCTGCTAGCCCCAGGAAGCTGCGGACTTCTGACGGTGTTGTAGGTCTCGGCCAATTCTTCACTGCATCGATCTTCTGAGTGTCGACACTAATACCCTCATCAGATATCACATGGCCAAGGAATGCTACTGAGTTCAGCCAGAATTCACATTTAGAGAGCTTAGCATATAACTTATGATCCTGAAGGGTCTGTAATACTATCCGCAAGTGGCCCGCATGTTCCGCCTCCGAACGAGAATACACCAGAATGTCATCAATGAATACGATCACGAACACATCAAGATAGGGCCTGAATACACTATTCATGAGATCCATAAAAGCTGTTGGGGCATTTGTTAGCCCGAACGACATCACCAAGAACTCAAAATGCCCATATCTTGTCCGGAAGGCCGTCTTTGGAATATCCTTCTCCTTAACCCTCACCTGATGATACCCTGAACGCAAGTCAATCTTGGAGAAATACTTGGCACCCTGGAGTTGGTCAAATAGGTCATCAATTCTTGGAAGTGGATACTTGTTCTTTATTGTAAACTTATTCAACTGTCGATAATCGATACACATCCTTAACGACCCATCTTTCTTTCGCACGAACAAGACTGGCGCACCCCAAGGTGAAGTGCTAGGCCTAATGAAACCCTTATCCAGCAAGTCCTTCAACTGTGCAACTCTGCCAGGGCCATCCTGTATGGAGGGATAGAGATCGGTTGAGTGTCAGGCAATGCATCAATGCTAAACTCAATCTCCCTTTCAGGAGGAAGGCCTGGGAGTTCATCTGGGAAAACATCTGGAAATTCATTGACCACGGGGATTAATTGTAGAGTAGGCGGCTTCGCCTCCGCATCCCTAACGCGAACAAGATGATAAATGTAACCTTTTGAGATCATCTTCCTTGCCTTAAGATAGGAAATAAACCTACCTTTCGGCGTAGCAATGTTCCCCTTCCATTCAATGGCGGGTTCACAAGGAAACTGAAACCTAACCATCTTCGTACGACAGTCAACATTTGCATAGCATGAGGCCAACCAGTCCATTCCCATTATCACATCGAAATCAACCATTTCTAACTCAAATAAATTTGCCGAGGTTTGACAACTACAAATCATCACAGTGCTACCTTTATATACCCTTCTAGCAATCACAGAATCTCCTATCGGAGTGGATACCGCAAGTGGTTTACTTATCAATTCAGGTTCAATGCCAAACTTATTAGCCACAAAGGGTGTAACATATGATAAGGTAGATGCTGGATCAATTAGCGCATATAAATCATAAGAAAACACAGACAATATACCTGTAACAACATCCGGAGATGACTCGAGATCTTGTTGACCTATTAGAGCATAGGTTCGATTTTGAGCACCACTCGAACTCGGCACTGAACCTCTACCTATACCACGACCTGTCGACTATTGAAAACCTTGTGCTGGAGGTCGAACTGATGAGGAAGAACCAGACACAGATCCAGTCGATTGAGCCATACCACCACCTCCTCTGTTAGGACAATCCCGCATCATATGGCCACGCTGTCCGCAAGAATAGCACGCATCGGAACCTCGACGGCACAGTCCAAAGTGGGCCTTGCCGCACTGATCACAATGAGGTGTTGGGGGTCTTGTCTGACTAGTATCTCTATGAAATTGTGAGCCTGATGCCCTCAAACTCTGACCTGAACCAGAATAGGTAAATCGATCATACCGAGGCCTCTGAAACTTTGGAGGAGCACTAGCTACAGGTGGCGCCGAACTCCTCGAAGATTGGGGCCTGATACTGCCTCTGAACTCATCAGAATACCCTGCAAATCTCGCCCTCTTATGCTGGCCCCTATCCTGCTCCCTATCTGCCCTTTGCTGGTGCTTACGATCCTCTAGGGTCTGGGCATAAGCCTGAATACGGGAAATATCCATGCCCTCTACCAAGGAGGCTGTTGTGCACTCATTTATCAGATGTGGTCCCAACCCGTTCACGAACAGATGCACCCTATCACTCATCTCGGCCAACATATGGGGAGCATACCTTGCTAAAGAATCAAACTGTATACTATACTCTCGTACACTCATATTACCATGTCGAAGGTTCAAGAACTTATCAGCTCTAGCTCGTCGTATCTCAACTGCCAAGTAGTGACGAAGAAAGGCCTCAGAAAATTCCTTCCACACGGCTGGAGGAGCGTTCGGACCCCTAGATCTCTCCCAACTATCATACCAGAAAATAGCTAAATCCTGTAACCGATAAGAAGCCAACTCTACTGCCTCCGTATCACTAGCGTGCATAACCCGCAATGTACGATGAATCTGATCAATAAAAGTTTGTGGGTCCTCCTTGGGGTCTGATCCGATAAACATTGGAGGGTCTAGATTAATAAAATCATGAACTCTCGCACTAACCGGTTTATCAGTAGCACCGGTATTCTGCCTCTGAGCCTGAGCAGCTACCAAGCTAGTCAACAATTGCACCGCACTGCGCATATCGTGGTCTGTAGTGCTAGACGGAGGAACTGGATGTACTGGGTGCCTCCTAATATCCTCTGGAGGAGACGGAGAGGTATGAGACGGCATCTCACTCTGAGCCTCACTTTGGCCTGCTCTGGCTGGAGGCACCTGAATGTTACCCTCTCCCACAGCTGTATCAAGCCGTTTACTAATTGCTTGCTTCCTAGTCGAAGGCATCGCTGAAATAAAACAAGGTGAATATTAGATATGAACACTTACTACTCAACTCTACGCACGATCTAGATTCAGGAAGAAGGTAACAACCCTAGATGTCACGTAGCCTCCTGATTATAAATGTGGCGCCCTACACATCCATAATCAAAACTCTACTAGACACGGCTCATAGACATCCCCTAGGACAGACTTGCTCTGATACCAAGTTTGTCATGACCCAACTGGAGGGTCATGACTAGCACCCGGGCCATACTTGCCGAGCACCAACGTACATTTTATCTAACCTTCCTTATTATCTTTAAGGGCCGACAAGATCAATATAAATAGTAGACATGGATCATGAACATCCAACAATGAAAGATAATTTCATGAACATACATAACATGGGACGACAAGACTGTCAAGAAACTATATATAAGGTACGAGCTATCATGATGCCATGAAAGACTATACAACAAAAATCAGCCGAAAAGGCATTCTAAACCATACATAAGTCGACACCTGTCTATGAGCCTCTAAAGGAACATAAGTGCTACAACATTGCCGGAACAGGGCCCCGACATACCCATAATGTCTATAACAAAAATGCATACCAAGACCACGGCAAGTCCGGAGAAGGGATCTCGCCAATAACCCCTGAACTGGACAGCCTACTGTGGTGGGGGAGCTATGTCTACCTGTCTATCAGGACCTGCAGCACGACATGCAGCGTCCACAAATAAAAAGACGTCAGTACGAATAAAGTACTGAGTATGTGAGGCAAGAAAGCATAAGTAAGAACAGTAATGTAAACAGGGATAGAGAATATACAACCTGTGACATCTAGGTACCTCTGAGGGCTACTGACATGAAATACATGATACATACATATATATACATAAACTTTTAAAACATACGCCTTTGTGGGCATCACCATCATCATATCGTACCCGGCCATAATAGGCTCGATAAAATGTACCCGGCCATCATAAGGCTCGGTAGAATCGTACCCGGCCACGTAGAGCTCGGTAAAACCCAACTGATCAGTGGTTGCACAATAGGTGCCGTACCCGGCCGACTATAGCGCGGCTCGGTAGAGTAAAATAGATACATATATATGATGCATGCTGGACTCATTGGAATCACATTTTGAACCTTTCGGAGTGACATAAGGTTGGTATCCTTCGTACACGTTATTAGGATTAACTCTTCATCAAGAATCTTATAAGAATCAGGAACTACCAACAACATTGATAATATAAGAATAAGAGAAGTAACATCAATATCAATCGTTTCATAAGAAGGGCAGCAATGTAAGTACTGCTAGCTTCTAAGAGTAGAGTATCTTTGGGAGCTCGTTCATTACATTATGTACAATCGGAGTCGTGCAAAAGAATGAAGGGGATAGACTCACATACCTTGTATATACTGCCCAACCTCAAGCTATGCAAATGTCACGACTCCTTAGTCTACAATAAGACAAATGACACTATCATTATCGTTTAAGCGTTGTAACTATTATGTATCGACCACAACCTATTTTACGATGAAACGGACAGCACCTCCCCTATTTATATGACTTCCCACAAGTCAATACAATCACCAAACAGCCCAAAAAACATCATTAATAATCATATTGATCCTCCAAAACAGTCCACCAACCAACAACATTACTACCAAGCCTTTCGATATATATTTCACAAGTTCTAGCTTCAACGACTTAGCTGCAACTTGGATAATCTTAAATATATATAGAGTAAGAGGTTCCTTACCTTTAAACAGAAAGAACAACTCCAATTTGACCTTAATTTTCCACGAAATATCCCTTCAATTCTGCCACAAGAACAAGGAAGCGAAACTAGCAATTAATTCGGGTTTTTCGGCACTAGAATTACTTTAGAAGACTTGAAATCACCTAGGGTTGATATTAAAAACTTGAAGGTGTATTTACAGGACATAAAACACTTAAAAAAACCTCCCACACGAGCTGGAACAACACAAAAATCAGCAACAACAAGAAGAACAAGAAACTTACTAGCGCCACGGGATTCCCGACATTTGATTTGTGTTGTTTGCCCTTTGTTTGGGTCTTGGATCATGAGAGAACCTTGAGAGACTGTTTTTAGGGTTATAAGGTCTGAATATACTGAAAAATAATGACTTAAAACGGGGTTGAGGTATCTTATATATGTCCATATGTCTTAAACCGCCTTTGTGGGCCCCATAGAGAGCAGCTTGGTGCATACTCGCAAAAACACGAATATCTCTCTATTCCGAGATCGTATCGACAAACGGTTTAATGCGTTGGAAACTAGACTCATAGATATTCAATTCAATAGGTAGATCACCCCATAATTCCAAGCACATTGGGAGAAAAATGTAGTAACAATTGACCTAAAGTTTAAGTAAAATTATAAACCTAGGTTGCGACAACTTTTATCGACTTTTGTTTCATAACTCGCTTGACTTCAAGACTTATGATGCGGATATTATATGATTAAAATACATTAAAACAAGACCTCTTGGGACAATTAATTACCTCTAGTGTTACCCGAAAATACGGGTTACAACATCCTTGATTCGTTTAACTTCAAATACTTGTTAACCACTCTTATACACCCTTGTATTGTTTAAGACCAATAGGATTAACTTCTTATCATCTCAAAGATAATCTCTTCTTGGATTTACATCGACTAACTTACGGCGTGATCTATGGTATGCGAATTTGGGTTGTAACAGCTTAAAGAAGTATGGAGTTAATAGACATTGATGTGAAGGTGGAGTTATGGTTTGACATAAGTATGAGGTTAAATGTTAAAGTGTATGTACTAAAGTGTTTAGGGAGGTCTAGTCACTCTTATATCCAAATGTATCCTACCCAACCCACAGCCTACATTACAACCAATTAAAGTCCTACTTGATCCTAGACTGAATGAGCTCGATTAGTAGAGTAGTACACTACGGGCAAGCCTATGGTGCATATGAATGTTATTTCTGAGAGTAAGTGAATTCTTCCTATCTTGAGTCCTAATTGTTCTTAAATTTTATTGTGTGTGGAACTAATCTCTTTTGTTGTGTGAGGGCACTTGATTCACTAAGGAAAGATAATGTCATTGACCTCTATGTTAGAGTAAGTGAGTGAGTTGTGAATAATGCATGGTACTTGCGAGTCAAATCTTGAGGTGAAGATGTTACACCCTTGTGCTTAGTCTATTTTAAAGATTCTTGGTGTGATGAGTTAGGAGAATTGTTTAAAAAGGTTGTGTCTATATAAAATGTAGCTTGATTGCTCGAGGACGAGCAATGTTTAAGTGTGGGATAGTGATGTTTGGTTATAATTCCATATTTTTAGTGCATTAATTACCTTACATTTTGGGGCTTTAATACTAAACTATATTATATTTATGCTTAATTGAGTTTATTTTATGTGTAGGTATGTTGAAGATGAAATTGGGAGAAAAATAGAGATTTTATGTGTATTTTATGCACTACAAGAATGGCTTGTGATTATTTGATGATGGAAAATATTATGACATCATGATTAGATAATGGTTGAAGACAAAATTGTTAAAGGATAATGTGTGCAAATTGACGTGGGATGAAATTAGAATGCAAAGGAAAGAAATGAGAGTGTTAGGCAACTAGCACTAACAAATGACCTCAAAATTGAATTGAACCAGAGAAGCATCAAGCGAAGCGAGCCAACAAGCTCGCATTAGAGAAGGCGAAGCGAGGGATTTTCCTCGCGATAGAGCTCGTGTCGCCAGGGTTGTAGCGAGGTGGAGCATGCGACATAGCTCACGGCGCGAGGCTTACAGCGAGGTTCATTGGGCGGTAGAGCTCGCGCCGCATGGTCTGTAGCAAGGGTGTTCCGGGTTTTAAAGCCTATTTTGTCTCCTTCTTATTTTTGGACATAGTTATTTCGTCTAGACTTTTTCCCTACACATATAAATAGTCATTAAACACCATTTTAAAGGAGTTTTTGCGACCAGAGGCAAGAACATCACATGGAACAACTTTTGGAGGAGAAAATCATCGAGTTCTTCATTCCTTTATCTTTTCTTTGTAATTTGTTTATGCAAAATACTTGGAAAATTGTTACTACGAACATGAGTGGCTAAGCACTCTAGTTCTAGGGTTGTGGTTGACATGATTATTAACGTTTATTAATTTCATCTTCGTTAATTCGGATTATCATCTTGTGGTTGTTTATTTAATTCTAGTTTTAACTTGTGAATTATTGTAGCTACCAATTCACCCTACTATCTATGCTATGCTTGGGAAAGCTGTGTTTAGATTAGAGTAGAATTAGAGAGAGCTTGTTTCTGAACCCGTGGCTCGGGGGACGATTTCGCGGTTAGGATAGGAATATACCTAACAGTCTTGCTTAATTGAATACCGTATTATATTCGTTCATGATAGACTAAATGCCATAGGAAGATAGGATTGATATATCGTGGATAGGCGAGTAGCATTGTGGGAACATGCTATTCATATAAATGATCTAGTCAATTAGCAACCATAGATAATCTTGATTAACAATTGCGATTATTGAACTTAATAGGATTGATAAACCAACCACAACCCTGGAATCTTCATCTCCCCTGAATTACAATCTCATCATACACATTTGCATTCTTGATAAATTAGTTGTCACTTGTTTAATTTCCGCAATAGTATATTAATAGAAAAACATCACTCTTGATTATCTTGGACAATTAGCTGATTTTAGTTTGCTTAGTTAACAATTGATCTAAGTCTCTGTGGGTTCGACATCTGACTTTCGAGTTATTTTGTTACTTGACGGCTATGTATACTTGCGTGTACTTGGGGAACTAACACTAACGGATTGAAATTTGGACTTAAACAACTGCTGGAAATTTTAGCCTTTTGGTGCAATCGTACCTGCAGAATTTAGCTCTCAGGTTTGGATTGAGGCCGAGGTTGCGACCAGGCATGAGTTGAGGCCGAGGTCGTATAAGTGAGCAGATGGTCCTAGGTCGCAACTAGGCATGAGTTGACGCCGAGGTCACAGAAGCGAGTAAATGGTCCGAGGTCGCGACTAGGCATGAGTTGAGGTTGAGGTTGCAGAAACGAGCAGATAGTCCGAGGTCGCAACCAGGCATGTGTTGAGGCTGAGGTCGCAGAAGCGACCAGACATGTGTTGAGGCCAAGGTCGCAAATGTAACTGCTTGACCGCAGAAATGGCTAAATTAGTCGCAGGTGCAAAAAGCCCTGAGCAGAACATATAAATTCAGGGGTTGACCATTTTTACCCATTTTTGGATTTTAAGAGCTCGGGTGAGGTGATTTTCAGGAGATATTTCAAGGAAAATATTGGGGTAGGTGTTCCTTATCCTATATTGATTATAATTCATGATTCCATACTAATTTACATCATGAATCCGTGAATTTATGGAAGAAAAATCAGATTTTTATTGAATCTTCCAAAAACGAAATCTAAGATTTGAAGGTCCATTTGACATCGGAATTTGATAATTTTTATATTGTTGAACTCGTATCGGAATGGATGTTTGGTTTTCATGTGTTTTTTAGGGATTCGAGACGTGGGTTCCATTGTCGATTTTTAAACTGAATTTCGGATTTTAATCCAGAAAATTAGTAAATTCATATGGAATTAATTCCTACGATTCGTGTTGAATATATTGAATTGTTTGTGACTATATTTGAAGCTTTTGGACACGAATTCGCGAAGCAAGGGTGTATTAGAATCTTGAGTTGGTTGCAAAATCGAGGTAAGTGTCATGGTTAACCTTGACTTGAGGGAGTAGGATTTATTTGTCTATTTGCTACGTGATTTAACGTACGGGTAAAACGTATATGTGAGGTGAGGAGTACTTATGCGTTGTGGTTGATTCAAATAATGCACGAGTAATTTGTTTCATTTTGAATAATTTCTTATTTAATTAAGATAATCCTGCGTAATTATTATTGATTATTTGATCATTATTCATGAAATTGTTATTGATTTAATTATTGTTGAATATGGTGAGAAAGAGTGTGAAAGCACGAAGGGTGATGCCGTTCCATTTATATTATTTATAAGAAAAAGTGTAAAAGCACGAAGGGTGATGCCGTGCCATTTTCAGAGAGTGTAAACGCACGAAGGGTGATGCCGTGCCATTTTCAGAGAGTGTAAAAGCACGAAGGGCGATGCCGTGGCAAAAGAGAGTTAAAGCATGAAGGGTGATGCCGTGCTAATTGTTGTTAATTATTTATCGAATTATGGAAGGAATGTGAGTAAAGCACGAAGGGTGGTGCCGTGCCATTTTCATTTTATCAATTGCTCATTTTATTGTTGAGGAATTAATTGGTTGCTAAGTGATACTTCTCCCACTGAAATTATCATATCAAACTCTTTCGCATGTTCCCTCCCAAATTTTAAATTGTTATTTATTGTATTATTCTTTCTTCATATTTGTATATACTTGTATGGGTTGTTTACGTACGTGTTTTGTCATAGCCTCATCACTAATTCGTTGAGGTTAGGCTCGACACTTACAGAATACATGGGGTCGATTGTACTCATACTACACTTTGCACTTCTAGTGCAAATTTTGGAGTTGGTCCCAACGGCGTACATAAACTTGCTCGAATTCAGCTACCAGAGGAGACTTGAGGTATAACTGCATAGTGTCCGCAGTTCTGAAGTCCCCTTCTATCTTATCTTAGCTGTGTATTATTCTAGTAGCTCATGCATTTGTGACACCAGATTCGGGGATTTATTTGGATAATTCGTTTGTTATGGTTTTTCGCACTTTATTTCAGTAATGGACTTTTGTTTAATTTAATTTGTTTAAAAATGGCTAAGATTATTATAATGTTGGCTTGCCTAGCAAGTGAAATGTTAGGCGCCATCACGGTCCCGAAGGTGGAAATTTCGGGTCGTGAAAAGTTGGTATCAGAGCACTAGGTTACTAGGTCTCACGAGTCACAAGTAAGCTTAGTAGAGTCTGAAGGATCGGTACAGAGATGTCTGTACTTATCTTTCAGAGGCTATGAAGTTTAGGAACAATATCACTTCTTTCTTACTCTGTCGTGCAATTTTATTCTATCATCGATGATTGAACTAGTGCTTCAGGACACTCTAGTCCGTTTGGTAAGTCTTATGGAGGGAGTGGCCCAGAATGGTACATTTCCAGTGGCACCAACCATCTCATAGGCTGGGGGAGGAGCACAAACTCCCACTACTCTCACTCCGGAGCAGATAGCTCCCAGTATCAGGCTCCAGCAGCCCCGCCAGTTGGGGTAGTTCAGCTAGTTGTTGCGGCACAGGCCGGTGATAGGCCCGTCATGTCTTCTGAGGATTTATTGATACTGGATAAGTTTACTAAGCTCTTTCCAGTTTACTTTAGTGGTACACCTTCTGAGGACCCACAAGATTATCTTGACCGCTGCCATGAGGTATTGCAGAACATGGGCATAGTTGAGACTAGTGGGGTCGATTTTGCTGTATTCCAGATGACAGGATCCGCGAAGAGGTGGTTGAGAGATTATATGTTGAGCAGACCAGCTGGGTTGCCTGCAATGACTTGGGAGCAATTCTCACAGCTATTTCTAGAGAAGTTCCTCACTATCACATTGAGAGAGGATTACCACAGGCAATCTGAGTGCCTATAGCAGGGCAGTATGACTGTTACTCAGTACGAGACCCGTTTTGTGGATTTAGCCCGTCATGTTATCCTTTTACTACCTACTAATGAAGAGAGAGTGAGGAGATATTTTGAGGGACTCATTCACCCTATCAGGCTTTAGATGGCCAAGGAGACCGGAGGTGAGATTTCCTTTCAGCGGCTGCTAATGTTGCGAGGAGGATCGATATTGTTCTTGCATAATAGAGAGAGCAAGGGTCTGATAAAAGGCCTCGTCAATTCGGTAGGTTCAGTGGTGCCTCGTCTGGATGCAGGGGTAATTTTGGTAGAGGCCATTTGTCACGCCCCGAAACTCGGAAGGGGGGGCGAGACCGGCACCTGGTGCCTCACCTATCCTTGCGTACCAACTTGTGACTAAAGGAATTTGAACATATAATGTCATACTTTGGCCATGGGCCACATTGCAAGATAATTTGAGAAGCAAAATATAAAACTGATTGGAAACCAACACTGACTAAACATCAATATAAAGCTGGGCCGGCAAGGCCATCATAACTACTACAGCTGACAAACTAACAAAATATACATACAAGGCCTACAAGCCCAACATACTGCACTAACTCACATGTTATGTCTACAAGCCTCTGCTGATGGATGTACCGTGATCGGAACAGGGCCCCGACCTACCCATATTCTATATACATATATACACAAGATGTACACAAAACTTCTAGACCCGGCAGCTCTGAAGGACATGGAGCTTACCGATAAAGCTGAACTCGGGCAACACCTACTGAGGAGGTCTACCCGTCTGTCTGTCTGAACCTGCACGAATGAAATGCAGCGTCCCCAGAAAAAGGGACGTCACTACAAAATAACGTACCGAGTATGCAAGGCAATAAAATAACTGAAAGCTGAAACTGAACTGATAATATAATAACTGAAAGTAACTGGGAGTCAAAGATGATCTGGAGATATACTTACCTGTTGATACCGACTTAACTCTCTCAATTTAGTAAATAAAATAGATGTCCGGCCCTATAAGTCTCGGAACATGTAACTATTCTGCCATAATAGGCTTGCTCATAGGCTCTCGGCCATACTAGGCTCTGTACCTCGGCCATGCTGGGCTCGCTCATAGGCGCTCGGCCACAATAGGCTCGATATATAACTTACCATCTGATCAGAGGTTGCCCAATAGGGTCCTGCCCATCGATTATAGCTCGATGGTGGTAAAAGTACTGTAAAACTATGTATATATATATATATACCCTTTTCTCTCTTGACTGGAAGAAGACAATACTCAATTAAATATAAAGTCCCGATAAGGGAGAATACTGTAACTTATGAGACTAGGATAATGTATATAAATTCGGGAGTATGAACTTCTCTTTATGCCTCGTTATCAAACACATGTAGTTACGAGATCAAGCCAAAATGAAGTAAGGGCTTAACCTTAACATACATGGAGTAGGGAAAAATCCGTATGATATTCTTGAGAAAGATTGTATCGTACTCCCTTAGAATCGCAAAATCTGACGTTGCTTAAGATACTAAGAATTCTCGTTTGAGTTTTTGTTTCAAGAGATTCACGTTACTACCACTTGAACCCTTGTATGAATTGGTTGAAGTCTTAATCCCTCATATTGTAGATATATTCCATCTCTTTAAGTGATTTAGAGGGATGTTTTAAACTTTGGGGGGTGTGGCCCCCACTAAGTGTTGACTAAGCTTTGGCCTAAAGGCCCCTAACATGCCACCTTGTTTTGTGAGTTAAGACTCATTATAAATGCCTCTTTTGGCTGCCACGTTGGGAGGGGAGGTGTTACATTTATCTAAAAATTCACTCCTTTCCCTAATCAACTTATTAATCCTCTACTAATCCAATAATTAACCAATTACTCACACAATTAAGAATTATCTCAAATTACTTAAAATCCTACAAGCTTTTAACACACTTTATACACCTTACTATCATGGTCATGTAGTAGCTTGTATGGCACTAGTCCATAAATACCGGGTACTATAACTCGGACCGTATTTTTTTTCCAAATCGACAATCTTCAACGAAACTCATTTTCTTTGATTTGTTTACCCTTAACCTTCACGGAATTTTACTTATCGCCTATTATAAATAGTATAAATGCTTATAATCTCAAGATAATCTCATCCCCGAGTCTACGTCGATTATTTGAAGACGAAACTTTAACGTATGAAAACGCGAGATGTAACATCCTTCCCTCCTTAGAAATATTCGTCCTCAAATGTTTACTCTTAGAGACTTTGGGAATTGTTTTTTTTGCCAGAGTATCCTCCGTACACTAGACTAAAATCAACCTGTACACAGCCAGAAAACATACTATACATGCCACACATGGCCAATGTCTATAAATAGCAACACTTGGCCTCACACAGCTGTCCATTATAAATTCTGAAAGTCAAAAATAAGAGCTTACCTAATGACCTACTGGCCTGAATAGAGCTGTGCTGAGGTATCCCACCTCGAGCCATATCTTCAGTTTGAAATAAGTGGGGGTATTTAGACTTCATTTCTTCCTCCGCTTCCCACGTCATCTCTTCCACATTATTGCTTCTCCATAAGACCTTCACGGAGGATACCTCCTTATTCCGTAGCTTGCGGATTTATCGGTCTAGGATGGCAACCGGAATTTCCTCGTATGACAAGTCCTCTGTAATCTGTACATCATCTGTGGGCACCACTCGGGTAGGATCGCCAATGCACTTCCGTAACATAGATACATGAAAAACTGGATGGATAGACTCCAATTCCGAGGGAAATTCTAACTCATAAGCTACTCGGCCCACTCTCTGAATGATCCTATAAGGCCCAATATACCGTAGGCTAAGCTTTCCTTTCTTGCCAAACCTCATCACGCCCTTAATAGGTGACACCTTTAAGAATACCCAGTCATTAACCCCGAACTCTAAGTCTCATCGCTGCACGTCAGAATATGACTTCTGATGACTCTAGGCTGTCAACAGTCGCTCCGGGATAAGCTTTACTTTCTCTATGGCTTGCTGAACGAGGTCTGGCCCATGTAACCCAGATTCTCCAACATCAAACCACCCTATAGAAGATCTGCACTTACGCCCATATAAAGCCTAGTACAGATCCATATAGATACTGGAGTGGTAACTGTTATTATATGTAAACTTGATAAGAGGTAAATGTTCATCCCAACTTCTTTTAAAATCTAACACACATGCTCGTAACATATCCTCGAACGTCAGAATTGTGCGCTCGACTTGTCCATCAGTCTGTGGATGAAAAGTTGTGCTGAGATTCACCTGACTTCCTAGACCTTTCTGAAATGACCTCCAAAAATATGCTGTAAACTGGGCCCCACGGTCAGATATAATAGATACCGGTACTCCGTGTAGCCACACTATCTCTTAATATATAACTTTGCATAGTCTTCTGCTGTATATGTAGATCTGACCGGTAGGAAATAAGCTGATTTCATGAGACTATCGACTATCACCCATATGGAATCAAACTTACGATGAGAACGAGATAAACCCCTGATAAAGTCTATGTTTATCGTGTCCCATTTCCATGTCGGGATCTCTATAGTCTACATTAGCCCTCCCATCTTCTGGTACTCTACCTTCACCTGCTGGCAACTAGGACACTGAGCGACAAACTCAGCAATGTTCTTCTTCCTTAATGTCATGATACATATTCGTCGACCCAGGATGAATGGAGTACCACGAATAATGTGCCTCTGACATAATCTTGTCTTTAGCTCTGCCACATCTGGAACACATAAACTACCCTTGTATCTAAGAACCCCATCTCCCTTGAGCTCTAACAACGACTTCACTTGTTGTGGAACTTGCTCTCTCAACTCGACAAACTCTGGGTCCTCGTACTGCCTCTCTTTTACTTCAGCTATGAGAGATGATTTTGCAATATTTTGGAGTACAACACCACTATTGCCAGGATATACTAACCGAACCCCCAAACAAGCCAATTGATGAATCTCTCTAGTTAATTGTCTTTTCTCGGCCTCTACATGTGCTAAGCTACCCATAGATCGGTGACTTAAGGCATCTGCTACCACATTAGCTTTGCCTGGATGATAGAGAATGTTAACATCGTAATCTTTTAATAACTCAAGCCATCGCCTCTGTTACAAATTCAACTCTTTTTGCTTGAAGATATATTGCAGTCTTTTATGATCTGTAAATACATCAACATGAATTCCATATAAATAATGCCGCCATATCTTAAGTGCATGGACAACTGCGGCTAACTCGAGGTCGTGGGTCGGATAATTCCGCTCATTCTTCCTTAACTGCCTTGAAGCATATGCAATTACCTTCCCATGTTGCATTAGGACACATCCTAACCCGATACCTGAGACATCACAATACATGGCATAACTATTTGGACCCTCTGGAAATGTTAGAACTGGCACTGAGGTCAACCTATTCTTAAGCTCTTAGAAACTCTGCTTCCAAACCTCTGTCCACTGAAACTTAGTTTCTTTCTACGTCAACTTCGTCAATAGTGCCGAAAGAGAAGAAAAATCCTCTACGAACCTCCGGTAGCATCCTGCTAAGCGTAGAAAGCTATGAACCTCTGTCGGAGTTGTAGATCTAGGCCAGGATTTCACAGCCTTAATCTTCTGAGTGTCTACCTTTATA
Organism: Nicotiana tomentosiformis; assembly: GCF_000390325.3. Lineage (NCBI taxonomy): Eukaryota > Viridiplantae > Streptophyta > Magnoliopsida > Solanales > Solanaceae > Nicotiana > Nicotiana tomentosiformis. Next base: position 120,469,608 of record NC_090815.1, on the reverse strand, counting down.
CCTCCATCGGATACAATGTGCCCCAAGAATGCTACAGACTTCAACCAAAACTCACATTTAGAAAACTTAGCATATAATTTACTATCGCGGAGGGTTTGGAGTATCGCTCACAGGTGGTCCGCATGCTTGTCCTCTGAATGTGAATAAACCAGAATATCATTAATAAATACTATCACGAACAGATCTAAAAATTGTCGGAATAAGCTATTCATCAAGTCCATGAATACGGCAGGTGCATTTGTCAACCCGAAGGACATGACAAGGAACTCGAAGTGGCCATATCAGGTCCTGATAGCTGTCTTGGGAATATCTTTCTCCCGAACTCTGACCTGGTGGTACCCCGACCTCAAATCTATCTTTAAAAAGCATCTAGCTCCCTGTAACTGATCAAACAAGTCATCTATCCTTGGAAGTGGATACTTATTCTTAATAGTTACCTTGTTCAGCTGCCTATAATCGATACACATCCTCAGCGAGCCGTCTTTCTTCCGTACAAACAATACCGGTGCACCCCAAGGTGAGGTACTGGGCCTGATGAAACGTTTCTCCAGCAAATATTTTAACTGCTCCTTCAACTCCTTCAATTCGGCAGGTGCCATTCTATACGGAGGGATGGATATTGGTTGAGTTTTCGGAAGCAAATTGATGCCAAAATCAATCTCTCGCTCTGGAGGAATACTTGGATGTTCATCTAGAAATACATATGCGTACTCTATGACTACTGGATTAGACTGAAGTGTAGGTATCTTAGTATCTACATCTCTAACTCGCACAATAAGATAAATTCACCCTTTTGCAATCATTTTCCTCGCCTTCAGATAGGAAATAAACCGACCTCTGGGTGTCGCTGTATTACCTACCCATTCAAGGACTGGCTCACCTGGAAAATGAAATCTGGCTATCTTTGTTCGACAATCAACTATGGGATAGCAAGCTGCCAACCAGCCTATGCCCATGATAGCATCAAAATCCAACATCTCTAGCTCAACTAGGTCGGTTGAGGTCTGACGACTACAAACTGTCACCGTACAACCTTGGTAAACCCTTCTAGCAATAATCGATTCTCCGACCGGTGTAGATACCGCAAAAGGATCACCTAATATTTCAGACACTATGCCAAACTTCCCCGCGATAAATGGGGTAATACGCGATAAAGTAGATCCTGGGTCTATCAAGGCATAAGCATCGTGAGAGAAAATGGTCAACATACCTGTCAAAATGTCTGGTGAAGACTCCTAGTCTTGTCGACCCGCTAAAGCATAGCTACAATTCTGGTTACCACTTGAACTGGAACCTCTACCTCTGTCTCGACCTCTACCCACCGAAGACTGAGACTTCCGCCCTGAAGGATACATGGACATAGATGACCCTATTGCTGAATTCGCTGGTTGTGCCATACCCCCGGAATGTCTATTTGGGCAATCTCGCATCATATGCCCCGGACGTCCACATGTATAACAAGCATCGGAACCGGCTCGGTATTTTCCCAAGTATCCTCTACCACAGGTGTCACACCGCGGTGGAAATGACCATGTCTGCCCTGAACCTCATAGTCGCTGCAAACCCGACGTCCGTGAGCTCTCACCTGGTCCGGACTGAGTATAGCAGTCATACCAGTAACCCTATAACTGAGGTGGCGGAGGCCTAGGTGGCCGTTCGAAGTACTGGGGCCTATAACTACCCTGAGACTGCTCCTGAGACCTGGAAAATCTCATCCTCTTACGCTGTACTGACTCAGTCCTCTCTGTACCCTGCTGCCGACGCCTACCCCTTTCTATATTCTGGGCGAATGCCTGAATCCGGGAGATATCTATAATATCCTGCAATGCAGCGGTGGCACATGCCTCGGTCAACTCTGGGGCCAACCCTGCTATAAACCTGTGAATCTTGTCCCGCATAGTAGCAACTATGGATGGTGCATATCTTGCCAATGAGTCAAAATGGAGACTATACTCTCGAACACTCATATTACCCTACTTGAGGGCTAGAAACTGATCGATTCGAGCCTGTTGGATCTCCCGCAGTAAGTACTAGTCAAGGAAGGCATCCAAAAAATTCTCCCAAATAGTTGGATGTGCATCACGTCCCCTTGACCTCTCCCATCCCTCATACCAAAGGATAGCTATATCTCAGAGTCGAAAAGCTACTAGCTCAACTACCTTTTTCTCCATGGCAGGCATAACCCGAAAGATCCTGTGAAGCTGATCTATGAAATCCTGCGGGTCCTCCCTATGATCTGTCTCCGTGAGCTCCGGGGGACTCAAAGCAATAAACTATCGGACCCTTGAACTCCCAGACCCCTCAGAAGATCCTGCACTAGCGGATGCCCTAGCCTGTTGCTGGGTAGCTACCAACTGTGTAAACAAATGCACTGCACTCCTCAAGTCTTAATCCGATCAAGCGGAGGGGGAACTGGATGTGCGGTCTCCCTAGGAATCTCCTCAAGTGGTGGAGGAGTCGGTAATGGCTGGGTAGGGGTCTCTCACTGGGCCTCTGATTGGGCCCCATCTACTAGGGGTACCCTGTTGTCCCCTCACTTACTATTGTATCTCTCCTCTAACTAGCCGTAGTCTTCCTAGTCACCGTCATTTGTGCATGCAAATGCCAACACGTAAGTTTAACTCAAATTTCCTATAACTCAGTTCAATAGCACGATTTAGATTTGAAAGAAGGGTAACCAATTCCTAAATGTCCTATAGTCCCCTTCTTATATAATGTGGTGCACAACACATCTATAAACAAGACCCTACTAGACACGGCTTGTAGACTCCCTAGGACAGAACTGCTCTGATACCACTTTTGTCACACCCTGAACCTGGGGGGAGGGGGAGGGGGGGCGAGACCGGCACCCGGTGCCTCACCTATCCTTGCGTACCAACTTGCGACTAAGGGAATCTGAACATATAATGTCATACTTTAGCCATGGGCCACATTGCAAGACAATTTGCGAAGAAAAATATAAAACTGAATGGAAACCAATGCTGACTAAACATCAATATAAAGCTGGGCCAGCAAGGCCGTCCTAACTACTACAGCTGACAAACCAACAAAATATACATATAAGGCCTACAAGCCTAACATACTACACTAACTAACAGGTTATGTCTACAAGCCTCTACTGATGGATGTACCGTGATCGGGATAGGGCCCCAACCTACCCATAATCTATATACATATATACACAAGATGTACACAAAACTTCTAGACCCAGCAACTTCGAAAGACATGGAGCTTATTGATAAAGCTGAACTCGGGCAACACCTATTGAGGAGGTCTACCCGTCTGTCTGTCTGAACCTGCACGCATGAAATGCAGCGTCCCCAGAAAAAGGGACGTCACTACGAAATAACGTACCGAGTATGCAAGGCAATAAAATAACTGAAAGCTGAAACTTAACTGATAATATAATAAGTGAAAGTAACTGGGAGTCAAAGATGATCTGGAGATATACTTACCTATTGATACCGACTCAACTCTCTCAATATAGTAAATAAAATAGATGTCCGGCCCTATAAGGCTCGGAACATGTAACTACTCTACCGTAATAGGCTTGCTCATAGGCTCTCGGCCATACTAGGCTCTGTACCTCGGCCATGCTGGGCTCGCTTATAGACGCTCGGCCACAATAGCCTCGATATATAACTTACCATCTGATCAGAGGTTGCCCAATAGGGGCCTGCCCATTGATTATAGCTCGATGGTGGTGAAAGTACTATAATATTGTGTATATATTTAGACCCTCTGCTCTCTTGACTGGAAGAAGACAGTACTCAATTGAATATAAAGTCCCAATAAGGGAGAATACTGTAACTTATGAGACTAGGATAATGTATATAAATTCGGGAGTGTGAACTTCTCTTTATGCCTCGTTATCAAACACATGTAGTTACGAGATCATGCCAAAATGAAGGAAGGGCTTAACCTTAAAATACCTGGAGTTGAGAAAGATTGCATCGTACTCCCTTTGAATCGCAAAATCTCACGTTGCTTAAGATACTAAGAATTCTCGTTTGAGTTTTTGTTTCAAGAGATTCACGTTACTACCACCTGAACCCTTGTATGAATTGGTTAAAGTCTTAATCCCTCATATTGCAGAGATATTCCATCTCTTTAAGTGACTTAGAGGGATGTTTTAAACTTTGGGGGGTGTGGCCCCCACTAAGTGTTGACTAAGCTTTGGCCTAAAGACCCCTAACATGCCACCTTGTTTTGTGAGTTAAGACCCATTATAAATGCCTCTTTGGGCTACCACATTGGGGGTGTGTTACATTTATCAAAAAGTTTACTCCTTTCCCTAATCAACTTAATAATCCCCCACTAATCCAATAATTAACCAATTACCCACACAATTAAAAATTATCTCAAATTACTTAAAATACTACTCACTTTTAACATACTTTATACACCTTACTACCATGGTCATGTAGTACCTTGTATGGCACTAGTCCATAAATACCGGGTACATTAGCTCGGACCATATTTTTTTTCCAAATCGACAATCTTCAATGAAACTCTTTTTCTTTGATTCGTTTACCCTTTAACCTTCACGAAATTTTACTTATCGCCTATTATAAGTAACATAAATGCTTATAATCTCAAGATAATCTCATCCCCGAGTCTACGTCGATTATCTGAAGACGAAACATTAACGTAGGAAAACACAAGATGTAACACCACCCTCCCAGGCTGTTTCATTCAGCGCTATAGGCTTCCCACAGTGCTTCAGGTGGTCACAGCCCTCTTGTGTCTCATTTTGACCATCTAGCTTACAGTGCACCACCAGCTCCTATTAATGGACCTCCGATCCGGAGTCATCAAAATGGTTATCAGGTTGACATGGCCAGTTCCAGGGTCAACAGTCACAACAACCGAGGACCTGCTATACTTATGGTGATCCAAGACACATTACTAGATTTTTTCCTCGGCCATCAGGAAGTTCACAGCAGCAAGGTTCCCTAGCTATGATTCCAGCACCAGTTATTATGCCACCCACCCAGTCAGCTAAAGGCCGGGGTAAGACAGCTAGAGATGGAGGTCAGGCAGTTAGAGATGGAGGCCAGCCAGTTAGAGGCCGTCCCAGGGATGCGATTCAGAGTGGTAGGGCCTAGCCCCAATTTTATGCTTTTCCAGCCAGGCTTGAGGCCAAGTCATCCAATGTAGTGATCACATGTATTGTTCTAGTTTGCCATAGAGATGCTTCAGTTTCATTTGATCCAAGATCTACATATTCCTATGTGTCCTCCTATTTTGCTTCATATCTGGTTGTGCCTCGTGATTCTCTCAGTGCTTCTATGTGTGGGTCCACACCGGTGGGAGATTCTATTATGGTAGATCATGTCTATCATGGATATTCTACCTGACGTGGATATTCTAACGTCATGGTATATTTTGATGTCATCTTGGGTATGGATTGGCTGTCACCTTATCATGCTATATTGGATTGTCATGCCAAAACGGTGACCTTAGCCATGTTGGGGTTACCTCAAATATAATGGAAACGGAGTCTTGGCCATTCTATCAGCAAGGTTATCTCTTATGTGAAAGCTCGATGTAGGGTAGAGAAGGGGTGTCTAGCTTATTTGGCTTATATTCGCGATCCCAGCGTAGAAGTTCCTTCTTTGGATTCAGCTCCAGTTGTCCGTAAATTTCTAGATGTATTTCCTGCTGATCTGTTGAGGATGCCACCGGAAAGAGATATTGACTTCTGTATTGATTTAGCTCCGGGCACTCAGCCCATTTCTATTCCACCATATCGTATGGCCCCTCCAGAGTTGAAAGAATTGAAGGAGCAGTTACAAGACTTGCTGGATCAGGGATTTATTAGACCTAGCATCTCACCCTGGGGTGCGCCAGTGTTATTTGTATAGAATAATGATGGCTCTATGCGGATGTGTATAGATTATCGGCAGTTGAACAAGGCCACTATCGAAAACAAATATCCGTTGCCCAGAATTAATGACTTATTCGATCAACCTCAGGGTGCCAAGGTGTTTTTAAATATCAATTTGAGGTCTGGTTACCATCAGTTGAAAATTAGGGCATATAATGTCCCTAAGACAGCATTTCGGACTCGGTATGGACATTACAAATTCATAGTGATGTCATTTGGGCTAACAAATGCCCCAGCAGCATTAATGGATTTAATGAACCGAGTATTCAAACCCTATTTGGATTCTTTTGTGGTTGTATTCATTGATGATATCTTGATTTACTCCAGCAGTCGAGAGAAGCATGAGCATCATCTTCGAATTGTGCTTCAGACTTTGAAAAATAATCATTTATATGCAACATTTTCAGAATTTGAATTTTGGTTAGACTAAGTTACTGTTTTTTGGTATGTTGTATCGGTTGAAGGCATAAAAGTGGATCCTAAAAAGATTGAGGCTATTCAGAATTGGCCTAGACCTACTTCAGCTACAGAGATCTGGAGTTTCTTGGGTTTGGCAGTTTATTATCGCCGGTTTGGGGAGGGGTTTTCGTCTATAGCATCTCCATTGACCAAATTGACCCAGAAGGGTGCCCCTTTTAGATGTTCAGATGAGTGTGAGTTGAGCTTTCAAAAGCTCAAGACTGCTTTGACTACAGTGCCAGTGTTGGTATTACCCATAGGTTCAGGATCTTATACAGTATATTTTGATGCAAGATGGTAGGGTTATTGCATATGCGTTGTGGCAGTTGAAAGTTCACGAAAAGAATTATCATGTTCATGACTTAGAATTGGCAACCATTGTTCATGTGCTGAAAATTTGGAGGCATTACCTTTACGGTGTCTCGTGTGAGGTATTCACTGATCATCGTAGCCTACAGTATCTGTTCAGGCAAAAATATCTCAATTTGAGGTAGAGAAGATCGTTGGAGCTATTGAAGGACTATGATATCACCAGATTTATTTCATGTTGATCTGTCGAGGATGCCACCAGGAAAGAGATATTGACTTCTGTATTGATTTAGCTCCGGGCACTCAGCCCATTTCTATTCCACCATATCATATGGCCCCTCCAGAGTTGCAAGAATTGAAGGAGCAGTTACAAGACTTGCTGGATCAGGGATTTATTAGACCTAGCGTCTCACCCTGGGGTGCGCCAGTGTTATTTGTATAAAATAACGATGGCTCTATGCGGATGTGTATAGATTATCGGCAGTTGAACAAGGCCACTATCAAAAACAAATATCCGTTCCCTAAAATTAATAACTTATTCGATCAACCTCAGGGTGCCAAGGTGTTTTCAAATATCGATTTGAGGTTTGGTTACCATCAGTTGAAAATTAGGGCAACTAATGTCCCTAAGACAGCATTTCGGACTCGGTATGGACATTACGAATTCGTAGTGATGTCATTTGGACTAACAAATGCCCCAACAGCATTTATGGATTTGATGAACCGGGTATTCAAACCCTATTTGGATTCTTTTGTGGTTGTATTCATTGATGATATCTTGATTTACTCCAGCAGTCGAGAGAAGCATGAGCATCATCTTCGAATTGTGCTTCAGACTTTGAAAAATAAACAATTATATGCCAAATTTTCAGAATGTGAATTTTGGTTAAACTCGGTTGCCTTTTTTGGGTATGTTGTATCGGTAGAAGGCATAAAAGTGGATCCTAAAAGGATTGAGGCTATTCAGAATTGGCCTAGACCTACTTCAGCTATAGAGATCTGGAGTTTCCTGGGTTTGGCAGGTTATTATCGCCGGTTTGGGGAGGGGTTTTCATCTATAGCATCTCCATTGACCAAATTGACCCAGAAGGGTGCCCCATTCAGATGGTCAGACGAGTGTGAGTTGAACTTTCAGAAGCTCAAGACTGCTTTGACTACAGCGCCAGTGTTGGTATTACCCATAAGTTCAGGATCTTATACAGTATATTTTGATGCAAGATGGTAGGGTTATTGCATATAGTAAATTTTTTGAAAAGTTTTTATGTGAAAAATGTATTAAAATGTGAAATAGAGCTTTAAAACTCAACTAAGTTGACTTTTGTAAACATTTTGAGCAAACGGACTTGGATCAATGTTTTAACAGCTCTGGTAGGTCCGTATCATGATTTTGGACTTGGGAGTATGACCGGAATTAAATTCAGAGGTCTCTAGCTCAAATTATCGCCATTTAACGAAAACTAGAAATCTAAAGGCTAAAAATTTCCAATGTTTGACCGCGGAGTTGACTTTATTGATATCGAGATCGGAATCCGATTCTGAAAATTAGAATAGGTCTGTTATGTCATTTATGACTTGTGTGCAAAATTGGAGGTCAATCGGACTTGATTTGATAGGTTTCGGCGTTGAATGTAGAAGTTGAAAGTTCTTAGTTTTATTAGGCTTGAATTGAGATATGATTCGTGGTTTTAGCATATTTTGATGTGATTTGAGGTTTCAACTAAGTTTGTATGATGTTTTAGAACTGGTTGGTGTATTTGGTTGAGGTCTCGGGGGCCTTGGGTAAGTTTCAGATAGCTAACGGATCCAAATTTGGACTTAAACAACTACTGGAAATTTTAGCCTTCTAGTGCAATCGCACCTGCAGAATTTAGCTCGCAGGTTTGGGTTGAGGCCGAGGTCATGACCAGGAATTAGTTGAGGCTGAGGTTGCATAAGCGAGCAGATGGTCTGAGGTCATGACCAGGCATGAGTTGAGGTCGAGGTCGCAGAAGCGAGCAGATGGTCGAAGGTCGCGACCAGGCATGGATTGAGGCCAAGGTCGCAGAAGCGACCAGACATGGTGTTAGGATCGGGAACCCGGGTAGTGCGTAATTTAGCCAAACAACGGTATAATGACAATAACAAAGACAATGGAAGTTGATAACAATGATAATTAAAGCAGATAAAGAAGACACCAATTTAATGTGGTTCGGTCAGTGTGACCTACGTCCACAAGCGGAGAGAAGCAATTTCACTATAACAATAAGAGTACAAAAGAGAGTACAAAAATAGAGTAAACATTCTAATTAATCCCAAATACCCTAAGAGAATAACCTCACAAGATCACTCCAAAGAAAGGGTTCACGCAAGTGCTTCCCAACACTAACTCTCATACAAAACACTTTTAATAAAGGAGGAAAGGAAGAAACAAGAAATGAAGACTCAAGTCTTGTTGGTGTATCTAAAATGAACTAATAGCCTTCCCTTTTATAGGCAAAAAAGCCTTGGCCTCTTAGGTGTAAAAGAAGAGATACAGCTTGTGCAAATGATGTCCGCCACACAATGTAATATTTTTTGGTCCCAAAGAATATTGCCAACAAAGTCCACACCTTGGCCTATTTTGATTGATATAGTAAGTTTGCTCCACCTTCTCCGCAAAAGCCGCAATGGACATATGACAAAATTTTATGCCATCAAAATCAGACAAGTTGTCTGATACCAAAACTGTAGTATAGCCTATAATATTAGAGCCCAATAAAGTATACAACGAACCAAATCTGTGTGCTTTCATGATCACAATAGTACCGTGAAAAATGTTCAGAACTCCACCTTCACCAGTGAATTTGCACCCAAGGGATTCTAAAGTTCCCAAAGATATGAGATTTTTCTTCAACTCAGGAACATATCTAACATAAGTGAGAGTTCTCACCACACCATTGTGCATTCTGATCCGAATTGTACCTTTGCCAATAACGTTACAAGTAACATTGTTACCCAATTGGACAACTCCACCTAGAACTGAATCATATGTAGAAAACAAGTCCTTGATAGGACACATATGACATGAACAACCGGAATCTAAAATTCACTAATTGTCTAATCTGAAACTAGTTTCAGTTGCTAAAAATATAGTTCCCTCAATCTCATCAGTTGCTACACTAGCTTCGGCGGCGTCAGTATTTTTGTGCTCATTTTTTCTTTCTTTATGCTTTTTTTTTATTTTTCAGTTTATAGCATTCAGAGATAATGTGAACTTTCTTATGACAATAGCGACACTCTAAATTATTGTATCTGGATATGGAGTCGGATTTTCCCCTAACAAACAAGCCAACTTCCGCTTGAGTTCCACTAGCTTCTCCAGTAATATCACTATCTATATGTTCTTTTGATTTTAAGATAGATTTAATATCCTTATAAGAGATATTATCCTTTGAATAAATCATAGTATCTCTTATATGCTTATAAGATGGGGGTAGAGAACAAAGCAGTAACACGACTTGATCCTCATCTTTAATTTAAGCATCTATATTACTCAAATCCAAAAGAATGGAATCAAAGGTGTCAAGATGAGAGAGAATAGAGGTACCTTCACCCATACAAATTGTATAAAGCTTCTGCTTCAGGTAAAGTCTATTTTCCACCGTCCTCTTCATATATAAGGTTTTGAATTTTTCCCACATGCCTTTTGTTGTGGTTTCTACAGAAACTTCACGTAAAACCTCATTTGAGCGATTTAAAATGATACCTGGTTTTGCCCTTTTGTCTATGATGGCAAACTCCTCATCCGTCATTTTATTCGGCTTCTTCTCCTTTCCTTGCAACGCCAAGTCTAAGCCATCTTGAATTAGGATAGCTTCCATCTTTAATTGCCATATTTCGAAGTTTGCACTTCAGTCAAATTTCTCAACATAGGTCTTTGTTAGAGTCATTTTGGCTATTGAAACTAACCCGGTTAGATCTGGCTCTGATACCAATTAGTTAGGATCAGGAACCCGAGTAGTGCGAAATTTAGCTAAACTACGATATAATGACAATAACAAAGACAATGAAAGTTGACAACAACGGAAATTAAAGCAGATAAAGAAGACACCAATTTAATATGGTTCGGTCAGTGTGACCTACGTCCACAAGCGGAGAGGAGCAATTTTACTATAACAATAAGAGTACAAAAGAGAGTACAAAATTAGAGTAAACATTCTAATTAATCCCAAATACCCTAAGAGAATAACCTCACAAGATCACTCTAAAGAAAGTGTTCATGCAAGTGCTTCCCAACACTAACTCTCATACAAAACACTCTTAATAAAGGAGGAAAGGAAGAAACAAGAAATGAAGACTCAAGTCTTATTGGTGTATCTAAAGTGAACTAATAGCCTTCCCTTTTATAGGCAAAAAAGTCTTGGCCTCTTAGGTGTAAAAGAAGAGATACAGCCTGTGCAAATGATGTCCACCACACAATGCAATATTTTTGGGTCCCAAAGAATACTGTCAACAAAGTCTACACTTTGCAAAGATACTTATGCTTATGTGAGATGGACTCCATTAGCCGAAATATTGGCCATAATTACACATGGGTTGAGGCCGAGGTCGTAGAAGTGAATGCTCAACCGCAGAAATGGCTAAATTAGTCCCAGGTGCGAAAAGCTTTGGACAGAACATATAATTTCGGGGGTTGACCATTTTTACCCATTGTTGGATTTTAAGAGCTCGGGTGGGGCGATTTTCAGAAGCTTTTTCAAGCAAAACATTGGGATAAGTGTTCCTTATCCTATATTGATTATAATTCATGATTCCATACTCATTTATATCATGAATCCGTGAATATATGGAAGAAAAATCAGATTTTTATAAAATCTTCCAAAAAAGAAATCTAAGATTTGAAGGTCCATTTGACATTGGAATTTGATAATTTTTGTATGGTTGAACCTTGACATTCTCGATTTCAGCCAAAAATTCAAAACCCCGGGCATGAACTCCCTCGAGGGCCTCCCTTCGAGATTGCCACTTTGTATGCTCCACCATATTTCTCACTTGGTCCTGAGCTGCCTCAGCATTGGCCTAGTGCTGGGCCACCCTCTCATCAGCCTTGGACTTTCCTCGAACATCCGATTTACGTATGTGGCACCGCATTTTTTTAATCCAAAAGATATTACGTTATAACAGTATGTGTTGTATTTAGTGATGAAAGAAGTTTTTTCCTGATCACCCGGTCCATCCGTATTTGGTTGTACCCGGAATAGGCGTCGAGAAAACTGAGGATCCTGTGGCCGGCAGTGGCATCGATCATATGGTCGATATTGGGCAAAGGAAAAGATTTTTTGGGACATGTCTTATTCAAATCTTTGTAAACTACACATAGTCTTAGTTTATTACTTTTTTAGGGACTACCACTATGTTCGCTAACAAATCCGGGTATTTAACCTCCCGAATAGACCCTATTTTAAGGAGTTTAGATACCTCGTCCTTGATGAAAGCATTCTTGATCTCGGGCTGGGGTCTCCTCTTCTGTTTGACCGGGTGGACCTTCGGGTCTAGGCTTAGCTTGTGAATGGTTATCTCTGATGGGATCCTTGTTATGTGAAGGTGGGACCAAACGAAACAATCTTCGTTAGTTACAAAAAATTGAATGAGTTTTTCCCTAACCCCGTGCCCAGGTATACCTTTCGATCGGGCAAGCGTTCTCTCAATATGACTTGTTCCAGCTACTCGACTGTCGATTTAGTGGTGCCGGAATCATCGGCGGCTATAAAAGATCTGGGAACCCAATAATCATCATCCTCGTCTTCCTTTTGTTTTTCCGAACCTGCCGAGGATGGTATCAATGTTTGCTATTTGGCCCCGTTTTTACCATCTGGTTTGGATCCTTCGATGTTGAAACTGTAGATGCCGGTATCACCTCCTCGACCGCGAACATTTTCTTTGCAGCCGGTTGTTCACCGTAGAATGTTTTGATTCCGCCGGGTGTTGGGAATTTCAGTGCTTGGTGTATTGTCGAGGACATCGCCCTCATGTTGTGTATTTATGGCCTTCTGAATAAAGCATTGTACCTCATGTCTCCTTCAATCACATAAAGTTTAGTTTCCTAGATGGTCCCGACGATGTTTACTAGTAACTTTATTTTGCCCTTAGTGGTCTCACACGCCATGTTGAATCCGTTTAGAACTCGAACTGCAGGCACGATTTGGTCTTGTCGATCGAGCTACTATACGACCCTCGATCGAATAATGTTGGCCGAGCTATCTGTATCAATTAACACACGTTTAACCAGAATTTTATTTACGAGTACAGATATTACCAATGCATCATTGTTGGGTTGTACGATCCCTTCTGCATCCTCGTCGCTGAAAGATAAAGTTCCTTCCGGTATGTAGTCTGAAGTTTGTTTCTCCCTAATGATGAATATTTTGGTGCGTTTCAACATCGGCCTCTGTGGGACATCAACCCCACTGATGATCATGTTAATGATGTATTGAGGTTCTTCTTGTTCTGCTTGTTTGTTAGAATCCCTATTCCTGAAATGATTCTTGGCTCGGTCGCTCAAGAATTCTCAAAGGTACCCATTGTTGAATAGTCGGGCTAATTCCTCTCTCAAGTGTCAACAATTTTCCGGTATGTGATCGTGAGTGCCATGATATTTGCATATCTGGTTAGGATCCCTTTAGGTTGGACCAAATTGTAGAGGCCGAGGCCATTTGGTATCTTTGATGCGCCCGATAGCTGATACAATGGCTGCATCATCGACATTAAAGTTGTAGCTTGAGAGTTTGACATTTTTTGTTTTAGCTTGGAATTAAAAACACTTCAAAGAGAAAGTGTAAAACAGTGTGTGTTATGGAAATTTGTATCAAATAACCACTATTATCCTTAGCCCCACGGTGGGCGCCAAACTGTTTACCCTTAAAATTGGATAACAATTGAATTTGTACGTGATTTTAAGGATACGTGATCTAACTTGATACAAAATAGAAAATTAGATTAAAATTGAAATAAGCAATGAAAAAGTAAATGCAAACCACATAAGTTGAATAATCTTACCTTTGAAGGTTAGTCACCCTCGAGTCAGAAATGTGTTAAATGAATTATTAGACCCCTTTTTATATAGTAGAGGAGTCCTACTCTAGGTACATTTCTATAAAAGGTAAAAAATCTCTTGATTTGCTAGTTGTCGGCTCTTTGCCGATATGCGCTAAGATTTCCGCCGTAATATCCACCCGGTCGCGGATATTTCGGTCTTCTGTTAGTTATTTCCAATCTCGCTCGAGGCTAAGGTCGACGTCGGACTCAACGTTCCTCGAAGGCAGGTCTCCCGACCTCGGGTTCTAGCTCGGTGAGACTCGAGGTCGATCTCCAATCCGTGGTCGCCACATTCCAAGCCTAATCTACCAAGTTGTAGTCGAGCTCGACTTCGGCCGTACACACTTCTGATTGTATTTTTTTTTAATATATATATATATATAATATATGTACTACTATGTAGCTGTATATATGTTCCATGTTTTCTATGTAACTTCTGTTCTAGTAGCCAAATCATGATATAAACTATCTTCAACATTTTAATTGCTATCAGATTAATTATCTACTCTTCTTTATGCCTCGAGATATATGGTCGTTCTATATGTTGTTCTACACACATGAAAAAATATAATTAACCTTATCTTTAAAAAAAACTTTAGAAATATCTATATGTCTTCGAGATAACCTTTATTCTCCAAATTATGATATTTTAAAAAATCGACTTTACTTTTTCACAACCGTGTAAAGTCACGATTTTAGAGGAAGGAGGGTATATAAACTACTTTTAAGCATCCCCTCCACAAGCTCATCCTAAAAAAAACATAGCCGAGCCATGTCAAAGAGAGATAAATAATTGAATCTGGTTCCCTCTTATCTTCAAAGACAGTCAAACAGCAAAAGTGTATCTTTAATATATCTATATCTATCTATCTATCTATATCTATATCTATATCTATATACTATATTAAAAGCACGAAAACCCTTGGCGAAATATCGTTGTCACGACCCAAACTCTACATAGCGGTGATGGCACCTAGCCCAACCCGTCAGGTAAGCCAATTAACAACTATCAAGTTTAATGAGATTAATTGAGAAAAGAAATAATAATACATCGCTTTTACATAAAAATTTTGCAAGGACTGATAGTACAAATCATGAGCTTCTAAGATTTAGAGTTTACAAAGTTGATATGAAATAAAGTACATCATTGTTTGAAATATACATAAACAGATTTTCAATAATCTAAGGCTACCATGAACAAGAGGCAGCTACAACCGGAACGTAGGTACATCTTCAAATCCAACTCCCGTTGAACACAGCAATATCAACATCCAACATCTGCACGCAAGGTGCAGAAGTGTAGTATGAGTACAACCGACTACATGTACTCAATAAGTAACAAACCTAATCTTAGGTTGAATGTATTGACGAGCTAGAGCAGAGGTCGGAGTCCAACACCAATTCCCAACAGCAGTTCATAACAAAATACTAATAATAATAATAATAATAATAATAATAATAATAATAATAATAATAATAATAATAATAATAATAATAATAATAATAATCATCATCATCATAATAATAATAATAATAATAATAATAATAATACAGGAAACATACTCAGATATAAGATGCTCAACTCATTCACAGTTTCGGAAAAATAGGCATACTTTTCAAGTGTATCAGTGAAAACTCCAATTCTTTTACTGAAATCATCAAAATATGAGTAGGTTTGTAAAACTGTGATTTTTTCCAAAACTTTTCAACAATAGACAAGTTGTTTCATTATCAAATGGCGCGAGGAAAATCCATCTCTACGCCTACATGTCAATGCATATGAGAAGTCATGAATGACGTGATACCTTACATCATGAGGAAAATGCATCTCTATGCATGTATGTCAAGTGTGCATGTCGAATGCGATGCAACTCAGTGATAAAACCATATGCATACTCCCATAGCATTAATTCACTCAGTCCTCCCAGTCACTCAGTCATCACAATCACTCAGTTCTCACAACTACTCAGTCCTTACAGTCACTCAATCCTCCCAATCACTTGGCACTCGCACTTAGTAGGTACCTGCGCTCACTAGAAGTATGTACAGACTCCGCAGGGGCTCCTTTAGACCAAGCACTATAAGAAGCCAATCATGGCATAAATCAATAAAACATATTGCGGAGTGTAGCCCGATCCTATCATAAATCATTATCTTCACCATCAGGCCCTCGGCCTCACTCAGTCATCAATCTCTCTAGTCTCTCGGGCTCATAATGTCATGAAAATCATCCCAAAATGATGATATGATGTATCAATAAATGGTAACAGAGACTGAGATATGTTATGCAAATGAATGCGCATGACTGAGTATGTAATTTTAATGTAAACAAATAACTCAACAGTAGAACTGACCTTAGTGGGTCCCAACACGATAATCATATAGCCTAGACATGGTTTCTAACATGAATCACAGCTCAAAAGCTCTGGTACGTAGAGATTTTATGGTTACAGATAAGATCATGTAACTACACAGTACCATAGAAATAACGGAGTCACAATTCACTCGGTGCACGCCCACACGCCCGTCATCTAGCATGTGCGTCACCTCAATACCAAAACACATAACACGTAAAATCAGGGTTCATTCCCTCAACTCCAAGTTTAGAAGTGTTACTTACCCCGAACAAGCCAAATCCAATACCGAGCAAGCCAAGCGATACTCCAAAAATACCATCTTGTGCATACCGACCTACGAACGACTTGAAACTAGCCAAAAGCAACTCAAATACATCAATTAATGCCAAAGAAAACAAACCGAATTGATAAAGATAGAATCTTTAATCAAAATCCCAAAATTGACCAAACAATCAAACTCGGGCCCACACCTCGGAGCCCGACAAAACATACAAAATCCGATAACCCATTCAATTTTGAATCCAACCATACTAGTTTCACTCAAATCCGACTCCGTATCGACGTTCAAAACTCAAAAACTCACTCTATGAAACTTTACACTAAAAAAACCCAATTTCCTATTTAAAATTCATCAACCAATTGCCAAAAAATGAAGATAGATTCATGAAATAAAATCAAAACCAAGTGTATAACACTTATATCACGACCCCAATTTTTCTCCGTAGGATGTCGTGATGGCACCTAGTCTCTAATACTAGGTAAGCCTAACAATTTACGGAATAACAGAATATAAAACTGAAACCCAAACCTCAACATCTGAAATAAATACAAACTGTGGTTCAAAATAATTACAACCCCCAAAACCGGTAGAAATAAGTCACAAGATTCTTAGAGAAATACTATGTGTCTCTATACATCAGAGTCTAAAGAGAATAAGAAAAATAACATAATAAGGATAGAGGGGGACTCCGAGGTCTGCGGACGCTGGCAGATGTACCTTGAAGTCTCCACGCACAGGCTATTTCACCGGTATTTGTCCTGGTAGGAAGAACCTGGATCTGCACAAAATGATGTGCAAAAGAGTAGCATGAGTACACCACGACGGTACCCAATAAGTACCAAGCCTAACTTCGGTTGAGTAGTGACGATGTCACGTCAGGGCCTTACTGGAAATAATAATAAATAAGGCGGAAGATATAGTAATATATAAAGAAATGATTGAGAAGTGAACAATGAGAATTTACAGAAAAATAACAACCCAACAAATAGAGGTAAACAACAGGGGCACTCCCGAGGTACCGACTCGTAGTCCCAAAAGTAAATACACAACTGAGGAGGTCCCGAGATACCGCCTCTTAGTCCCAAAAGTAAATATATAACAAGGGGTACTCCCGAGGAACCACCTCGTAGTGCCAAAAGTAAATATGCGATAGGGGTACTCCCGAAGAACCGCTTCGTAGTCCCAAAAGTAAATATGTGACATGGGGTACTCCCGAGGAACTGCCTCATAGTCTAAAATATTAGTATGTATTATGTAATTTGTATTTGGGCACATCTTGATTAGTTCTTTTTTCTTCTCAATGGTGGTATTAACGCCTTGTTGTGCTCATTCTATAGGGGAGAAGAAGACTAAGAAAGATATTGCCATATTGTTTATTGCTATAATAAAATTATAAGGCATTGATTTGAATATCCTTTTACAATATTTTTGTCTTTAAATTTGAATTCAAAAATTATGTCACAATTCTATAATAAATTTACAAGGCATTGCCTTATATATTTCTTTAACATCTTTTTGTCTCTAATTTTAATTTAATTTTTTTTAAAAACTATTGCTTAGCCGTTGGGACCACGGGCTCGACCAGTTTAACCTGGGACCATGAGTTCGTGGGCTCGGGCCGGTTCCTACAATAAGCACGTTTAGCCCATTTATTTAAGGATCGGAACCGGCCCGGAACCGTGGCCCACGACACCGATCCGGGATCGCGGCCCATGAGACCATCCCGTTAGACCCGTTTAGGGCCCGGCTCGGCCCACTTGCCACCCCTAATTCCTACATAGGTCGTCGAAATTCACAATAAAGTATATAAGAACTTTTACAAGGAAATATTCTTTATTTATTGAACTAGCTAAATTGGATCAACATTTATTAATTTTAGGAAGTTATATTTTCTTATAATTTTTGTTCAATAGCTCAAACACATTATTTAATAATAATTACTTAATTTTTTAAGATCGTATATTCACTTATATAGGGTACACATGCAAAGCGTATACCCTAAGACTAATACTATATTAATTATAAAAGCACGAATGTTGGAACGCTAAATGTTGAACGACAAAAATAACCTTAAAATATTGACCGACTTTTCTATCCTTCTCAATTGAATTATTTCTTTAAAAAAATTAGAATATGCGATAAAACAGTAATATCAAGTGCCTAAATCATAGGAGTTTGAAACCAACTAATATAAGAAAATTTTAAAAACATAAAATAACAAGAATTTCAGTTTTAGTGCCTAAAATATAGGAGTTTATTACCAACTAATAATAGAACTTCTTAAATTTCTTTGAAAAAAAAAGAATTTCTTAAGCCATAATATAACACAATATTCCTATGCCATCCTATAATATCTAAAAGAAACAAAAAATTAGAGTAAGTTTAAAAGTGGAGAATACATGCCTAGTTTTTCGGCTTCAAAATCAAGAGGTAGTCTTTAATTATAATTCTATTTTCTATTGTTTAATACTGTCACGATCCAAAATTCCACCATAAGAATCGTGATGGCACCTAGTCTCTAAGACTAGGTAAGCCGGTTTTCATTACATTTTTGAAGCCATTATTTTTTTTAATTTAATAAGTAACCAAAACTAACAGCGGAATAAATATGAATATAAAACCTCCCAAGACTGGTAGTACTGAGTCACGAACTCTAACTGAATACATGGAATGATCACAAGGACCGAATATACAATACTGTTTGATTACAAATTAACAGTACAATGAAATGAAAAGACTCCAAGGGACTGCGACGGCCAAGTAGCTCTACCTTGAATCCTTATGATCGCGCTTTAACTCTGCTCAAGTATGATATCTCCAATACCTGGCTCTGCGCAAAAATGTGCAGAAATATAGTATGAGTACACCACGGTCGGTATCCAGTAAGTATCAAGACTAACCTCAATGGAGTAGAGACGAGGTACAGTCAAGACACTCACTACTCTAATAACCTATGCAATATAATATACAAAATAATATGAAACAAATAATAATAAGGGCAACATAAAACAACCAATGATATGCACAGTAAGACAATAAAATCACAATTTAATATCGTTCAACAATTAATAAATATAATTATACCCAGTTAAATTAAGTTCTTCAATTAAATATCTTTCACATATAATTCTTACGAATAAAACTCTTTTTCAAATATATTTTCGTCGAATAAATATCTTTCAAATATAATTCTTTCATATAATTCTTCTTGAATAAAATTCCTTTCAAATAAATATTTTGAATATAATTCTTTCGATTAAAGAGTCACCATGTGATACCTCATTTCAAAATCATAAAAAATACGGGTCTCAGCCCATTTTCATATTTCCACGGCACCTCGTGCCCATAATTAAATCATCATATTTTTTCGGCAACTCGTGCCCTCATTTCATATCACAACTGCACGGATAATTCACGTGCCAAATATTCTCATTATTTACTCACGGCACCTCGTGCCCACAATTCATTTTATAATCCGTCTGGCAATAACCACAGGCTCTCAATTTCAACATAAATCAAATTTTTATCAATTTACCAACAACAAGACAAATTGCACAAGGTATAAAAATAAACACAAAAAAATCACAACATCAAATAAAAATCATCAACGCCACAACCCCACATCATCACATATCGTCCATGATAATAGACACCCTTATCGCTCCTATTGTCACCCTTATCACTCCTATAGCCACCCTTATCGTTCCGCCCAGACCTTATCAATAGCCACCCTTGTCGCTCTTATTGCCACCCTTATCGCTCCTATTGCCACCCTTATTGCTCCGCCCAGACAATATTCCAACAACACAACCACAGTGAAATACCACCCTTATACCCACATAATATCAACGGTGAAATGCCACCCTTATATCTTCAAAATAATAATTAACACAACAATTTATACGGAAAATTATCACGGTAATATAACAAAATAAATTCATATCACAATTTGCCCAATGGCTACAACCAAAATTCCAAAGATACAACCAAGTCAATTAATTTCACAACAAATAGCCGAAGGCTCCACACAATGTGTACAACACCCACAAACAATCAACAGAGATATAAATTACTCAACATAAAGCAAAGTCTTCATTAACTCAAAATTTTCAATAATTATATAAATACCTCTCCTTAAGATCATTTAATTAATTATTTGCAGAGGGAAAAATCCAAAATAAAATTAAATTCCAATAATTATCAAACCAGCAAATTCACGGAATTTTATAAATAATCAAATAACAATCACATCAAATTGTCATATAACAACAGAGTCAACAACAAGGATTTAGGCACGACAAATAGATGATTAAATATATGCTGACAATTATCCAATTTACTACACAATATGCTCAAGACTTTAACTCAATAAAATTTACACATATAAACTAAGTACGTACTCGTCACCTCGCGTACATTGTTTTCAATTACACAAATTGCACATAAGACTCAATGCCTAAGGGAAAATTCCTCCACTCGAGGTTAAGCAAGACACTTACCTCTTTGAAGTTATGCCTATATTCCAAAATCGCCTTCTTGCTTGAATTGACCTCCGAAAATAATTTCGGATAATAATACGTCGACTTAAAAATTTATTCCAAAAAGTCAATAAAAGTCCACGCGGAACTCGCCTCTCGGAATCCGACATAATATTTATGAAATCCGAACATTTATTCCGATACGAGTTCAACCATACCAATTTTATTGAATTCCAATAACAACTCAACTTCCAAATCTTAAATTTTCGTTTTTGGAAGATTTTACAAAAATCTTGATTTTCTCCATTAAAATCCAAACTAAACGATGAATATAATCATAGATTCATGAAATATAATCACTTTAGGATATAGAACACTTACCCAAGTCAAAGGCTTGAAGAACTCCTCCAAAATCGCCCAAAAACAGAGCTCCAAAATCTCAATCGAAAAATGGCGAAATGACCATTTTTGGTCCTTAATATTCTGCCCAGTTTCGCACCTGCGGACCTTTTAGTCGCACCTGCAAGCTCGCTTTTGCGAGTAAAAACTCGCTTCTGCGGAAGTATACTGCCCAGTCCACCATCGCATTTGCGTAAGCTTTTCCGCTTCTGCGGGAATCGCTTCTGCGATGCCTCACGCGCACCTGTGATGCCCCTCCGCTTCTGCGCCTTCTCTGCCCGCTTCTGCAATCACGCAGGTGCGGTATATTTTTGCACCTTTGACCACTGCCTATGCCTTTTCCTTTCGCTTCTGCGACTTAAATCTTGCATCTGCGATTGCGCATCTGCGATCAATTTCATCGCAGATGCGATGACACTAGTGGCAGATTTCCAACAGTTCCTTCAATTCAAATTTTGATCCGTTTAACCATCCGAAACATACCCGAGGCCCCCGAGACCTCAATCAATTATACCAACATGTCCCAACATGTAATACGAACTTAGTCGAGGCTTTAAACCATATCAAACAATGCCAGAATTACGAATTGTGTATTGAATCGAAATATAAGTTTTCAAATCTTTCAACTTCTATATTTTGCGCCGAAATGTATCAAATCAATCTGGAATGACTTCAAATTTTGCACACAAGTCATAATTGACGTAAGGGAGCTATTCCCATTTCCGAAATCGAAATTCGACCTCGTTATCAAAAATTCACCCTTCGGTGAGACTTTTCCAAAATCTTATATGTTTGAATTTTCGTCAAAATATGTCGAATTGTCCTACGGACTTTCAAATTCGAACATACGCCTAAGTCCGAAATCATCATACGAAGCTATTGCCATCATCGAAATTCCATTCCGGGGTCGTTTGCTCAAAAGTCAACTCTCCGGTCAATTCTTTCCATTTAAGCTTCTAAATAAGAATTGTTCTTTTAATTAAATTCCGAAAATCAAACCCGACCACACCCACAGGTCATAATACATATTACAAAACTTCTCGAGACCTTAATCCACTGAACGGGGTGTAAATTCTTAAAACGACAAGCCGGGTCGTTACAAATACCAAAATAATCTATAAATTTATGTAGGATTAAACAAGAATATGAATAAATTATTATGTTTAAGCCATTAGATCCTTTTTCCCCCAAAGACGTATGGCTTCAAAATCAAGAGGTAGTCTTAAATTATAACTTTATTTTCTATTGTTTATACCAAAATAGTCTATAAATTTATGTAGGATTAAACAAAAATATGAGTAAATTATTATGATTAGACCATTAGTTCCTTTCCCCCCCAAAGACGCATCCCTCTAGTTCAAATATTGAATGACTTCTATATATTTTTCTTTTTTTGTTTTAATCGATTATGAAATTTACACATATTTAGTAACAAATAGTTTTAGAATATATATGCAAGTGAAAATTTATTAATTTTGATACACATTTTTTAATGTTTTATACAAGATATTTCGAGCATCGCACGAACATAGAGACTAGTACTATATTAAAAGCATGAAGCCCATCAACGAAATGTCGTTCGCCTTTTTTACCCTTTAAAAATAGAGTTCACACTAGATAAAATAGTTATTTAATTCTTCTCATAATATTTAGGACCTAGAAATTCATTGAAATTTGGTTATTATATCTTTCTTTATTTAAACTAGGTACCTAGAGTTTAGGACTTTAAAATCAATTAAAACTTTACCTTAAATAAATATTTTAAAAAGTCAATTTGGAACATTAGTACAGAATTTATAGATGCTCGTCTGAAGTAGGTTATACATGGCAATTGAAAAGTGATATCCTAATGGTACTCAAATTGTATTCATGGTCAATAAAATAATTTTTAACATCAATAAGTAATTTTTTGAAGAATACTTTACTTCATTTGGTATTTGCAATAAATTACATTAATTTATTCTAATTATGTGGTAAAGAGAACATCAATGAGTAATTATTTGTAGAAGAATTTACTTCATTTAGTATTTGCAATAAATTGCTTTAATTTATTCTAATTATGTGGTAAAGAGTGTGGGACTAAAGTTGAAAACTACTAAATATATAGGGAAATAATGTTTCACTTTTTTTAAAAATAATTTTGTCTTCTTCAATCAGTCTAGACTATTATAAAATCTCAAAACACCAACGCGAAATTGATCGATTTTTTATCATTTAAAAATAAATTTTACATTAGACAAATTTATTATTTAATTAATATTTTTAATAGTTAGGACATTGAAATTAACTAATGTTTTGCCTATTAAATTTTTTACTTATTTGAACTATATAGGAGCTCCTAATATTTAGGAATGTCATCCTAGTAAAATTACTTATATAAGTCGAGTAAGTCCATTTTCATAAGATTCATAATTTTAGGAAATTGTTATTTCACCCAGAATAATATTATTCCAGGTGACATTAGAAGTGTTCCACTTTAAGATGCCAAGAGACGAAAACTTAAAGAAAATTGTGCAAAAATCATACTCAAGACCTCACAATTATTTTCAAAATACTGAAATTTTAAAGATTTAAGGTTGATAATGTTAGAAATGTTAGCTATTTCAAGCTAACCGTTTTTTAGGAAAATATTAATAAAATATTTTTCAAACTGTTGTCATAGAGTTTCGAAGTTTCTCATAGTGTCGATATGTGGCTTGATATTACCCATCGCTGTTGACCTAAAGGAAGTAACAACGTTTATTAGCATGGATAATCCCTTTATCATGATAATGATCGAATTTACATAGAAAAGATGGCATGAGATCATTAAATCTATCCCTAACAAAAGTCCAAAGATTTACATTCATCTTTTTTTTTCTTGAGTAGTTTTTTTTTTTGTAATTGTTATTTAATAATTCTGACACTTTTGTGAATAGTATCTATAATTTTTATAAAATTTACATTCATTGTTATGAGATACACGCGCAATGCGCGTACTCCCTCTCTCAATCTCTTTCAATCTCTCTCTCTCTCTCTCTCTCTCTCTCTCTCTATATATATATATATATATATATATATATATATATAGATAATTATTTGATTTGCGAAGCAATATCGAATGACACATATTGGTTGAAGCTTTATCTTAATGGCGGAGTCATATTCAACCAAGGGGTGTGAACCGACACTCCTTCGCCAAAAAATTACATTGTATTACTAGATAAATTTTTCTGTTTTATGTATATTTATTATATGTTGATCCCCTAAACTTTTCAATAAATCTATGTATATTTAGTATCATAATGATGACGCCATCAGGCTTGTGTATTTTGGCCGGTAAAAGGACATACGTGTCACTTTTTCTATAGAAATTATTGTACTTTTTTTGGTCCAACAGGGGGTCATTCATGAACATAACACTCCGTGTTATACATTGCAAAGAATCGGAACCAAGAATTTTCATTTAGCTAGTCGGAATAATTAGTCAAAATCTATGAGTCCGATATTAAGGGAATAGACTCCAATTTTCCCTTTATTTTTGACCAATAATAATACTAAGAACGAATTAAGTGAAGGCGGGGGTCTATTTGAATTTTTGAAAACTTTTAGGGCTGACTCAAAGCTCAGCAAATGAAAAGTTTTCCTCCTCGTTGAATCCATCAAAGCTTGAGCTTTAACTCCCAACTTTTCCATTCCATATCAAAACGAAAACTCAGCAATCTTAGGGCTTGTTAAATTGTACTACTATAATTTTGTAAAATAATCATTTATACTGTCAGTCGTAAAATAAATCATTTCTTATGAGATGTTCACAAGTTTCCGTGCCCAAATTAATCATCATATGCTTTTGATCCAACCGCAACCTAAACCAACGGGTTGGTAGGTGCAGAATATTTTTTTTCGCTAATTAAAGTGAAGGTGTACATATATATTTGATTGTGTTGATATTTTATAATATAAGTTTATTACGAACGCATTTTATCTGATCTAAAGATGATCCTCTGCCGAGATTTAGGTAATCTTTCAATTTAGTAGGATTAAGATAAAGACTTTAATGATTTTAGGCCTAAATTAAAACGGAAAGAGTATTTTGAAGATACTGAAAGATCTTCAAAAAATTTGAAAGCATACATAAAGAACAACGAAAGCAAAAGAGAATTGTTAGAGTTAAGACAATTTGGTTCTTTTTAAAATGATATACTTTCGTAAAATACTCCTCTAATCAGAAGCAATTGCAGCCTTTTCTTCAATCAGTTTAACTGAACATAGTATTTTTTATAATAAATATATATATGTCACGACCCAAAATCCTAACATGTCGCGATGACACCTAACATGGTACTAGGTAAGCCGATTTCTCACAAATATTTCCAACACTTTTAAGAAGAATGAATTTAAAGTAGTTTTAATAGTAAAAGTTCTCATAACCGGGATAGAAAATCCAAAACATAATGCGGAATTCTCAACTATCCGGGTGTCACAGAGTACATGAGCATCTATACCTCACAAGTCTGGAAAACACAGTCTATAATAGTTTGAGACCAAATACAGTAATCAAGAAGATAAGGAAGGAGAGTCAAGGTCAGCGAAACACAGGCAGCTATCTCAGAATCTCCAGATATCAACTGTGCGAAGAAATCAACACCCACTGTGTCCGGGAACACCTGGATCTGCACACGAAGTGCAGGATGTAGTACGATTACAACCAACTCAACAAGTAACAATAATAAATAAAGAACTGAAAGTAGTGACGAGCTTCACAGGTGAGTCCAATTACAGTAATTTCCAACATAATAGGGTAGGCATGCTTTGAAGTTCAACATTTAAGGCCAAAACAGTAATTTTATGTCAAGTTCAACTGAAACATAAGATAATATCTCTCAGAAATTTCCCAAACGGTGATATATGACAGCTGAAGTGCAACAATAATGAAATCAAATGCATTCTCTCAGATCCACAGCCACTCAGCCCAAATGCTATAATCTGCACGGACAACTCACATGCTATAGTATAATATATGAATCCGCATGGACAACTCACGTGCTGCACACACAACTCACGTACTATAGTATCAATATCTGAATCCGCAATAACAACTCACGTGCTATAGTATAATATCTAGATCCGCACGAACAACTCACGTGCTTCAAAGACAATCCACGTGCTATAGTATAATATCTCACAATTAGGACCTCGGCCTCACACAATCATAAATCTCTCCTATAATGACCTGGGCGGACGTTTTGAGAGTTAGATCCCCGAACCCCTATTAACTGCTTTCCCCATATCTATTTCTGCTATTGTGACTTGCCGGGATGATTGGTTTTGAGTTTCGGAGTGTTTTGGGACACTTAGTCCCTAAATGAGAGCTTAAGTCATAGAATTTAGACCGTAGTCGGAACTGTGTGAAGACGGATCCGGAATGGAATTTCGTCGACTCCTTAGCTCCGTTGTGTGATTTTGAGCTTAGGAGCATGTCCGGAATATGTTTTGGAGGTCTGTAGTAGATTTAGGGTTGAATAGGCAAAAGTTAGATTTTTCGGCAATTTCGGCCGATAGTGAAAATTTTGATATCGAGCTCGGAATGGATTTCCAAAAGTGGTTATAGGTTCGTAGTGTCATTTGTGACCTGTGTGTAAAATTTAAGGTAATTTGGACTAGATTTGACGTGGTTCGGCGTCATTTGTAGAATTTAGAAAATTCTAAGTTCATAGGCTTGAATTCGTGCTTAATTCATGATTTTTGGTATTGTTCGATGTGGTTTGAAGGCTCGACTAAGTTCGTATGGTGTTATAGGATTGGTTGGTAGGTTTGGTTGAGGTCTCGGGGGGCCTCTGGTGTGTTTCGGATGCTTAACGGAATGAAATTGAACTTATGAAAATCTAGTGTTTTTGCTGGTTCTGCTGTAATCGCACCTGCGCAAGTCTGCCCGCAGGTGCGAGCAAATTGGTGCAGAAGCGAGAAAATGGAGGAGTGCCAGGGGTCACAGGTGCGAGGTGTTTTTTGCATCTGCGATGCCCGCAGATGTGTTAGGGGTTTTTGCAGGTGCGCAAGGTCCGCAGAAGCAGAAAGGAATTCCGCAGGCGCGCACGCGCAGAGGGGGCAAGTGAATTGCGCAGATGCGTGCAATTTCCGCACAAGCGCACCCGCAGGTGTGAACCCAGGTTCCGCATACCTGGGCAGTGGTTAAAACCGAAGGGCTTCGTGATTTTTGTCATTTTTGACTTTGCATACTCAGTTTAGGGCAATTTTTGAGAGCATTTTCGAGGCATTTCTTGAGGTAAGTCCCTTGTACTTATTTTTGATCAATAATCTTGCCTTGCCATGTATTTTTCCACCTAGTTAGTGTGTATTTAAGGTGAAAATTGGAAGTTGAAGACTAGGGATTTGGAAGTTTGATTTGTGGATGTGGAGGACCAGTTGGTATTGGAATTTAGTAATTTTGATATGGTTAGACTCGTGGTAGAATGGGCGTTCCTATTTTGTAACTTTCACCCGATTCCGAAACGTGCAATTTTTGAGTTAATTTCGGGATTTTTGTTGAAGTGTTGATTTCATTAATTAGATGAGTCTATTATTGTTGTATTTATGATATGTAATTGCTTTTGGCTAGATTTGGGCCATTCGGAGTCGGATATTCATTGGAAAGGCATTGTGACCGATTGATTGAGCTTGGTTCGAGGTAAGTGGCTTGCCTAACTTTGTGTGAAAGAAATCCCCTTAAGATTTGGAGCCATTGTGTTATGTGAGTGCCGTGTACGTGAGGTGACTAGTACGTACACAGGCTAGTTATGATAAAACCCGATTTTCTTACCGAGTAGCAACATGTTTTCCTGTTATTTTGAGTTATACCATTTTAATGAGTACTAATCTATTCTCATTCTTAATTGAGTTATTCCAATATGTGTAGCTATCATGTTTAGTCTAATACAACATGTCTACGTGTCTTAATTGTTTATGTGAATTATCTACATCATGCTTAGTGAATTTCCTGCTTCTTCCCTGACTGGTACCTAGTCTAAATTGTAAGAACTTCCTGATGTAGTTGTATTTCTATCATTCGCGCTGCATATTTACTTTGGGACTACGGAACGGTATTCTGGGAGATTCCCCTGTACTGCATATTTACTTTGGGACTACGGAACGGTATTCCGGGACATCCCCCCCTATCTTGCATATTTACTTTGGGACTACGGAACAGTATTCCGGGAGATCCCCCTACACATTTACTTTGGGACTACGGAATGTTATTCCGGGAGATCCCACTTCACATTTACTTTAGGATTACGGAACGGTATTCCGGGAGATCCCCCTGCACATTTACGTTTGGGACTACGAGACAGTATCTCGGGAGATCCCCTATTGTGTTTCTGTGTACTAAGCTGTTACATTCTATGATTTCATTGTTGTTAAATTTCAGCCTTTATTTTATTGCGGTATTACACTTTATATTGTTTTATTATATAATTACCAGTAGGGCCTTGACCTGATCTCGTCACTACTCGACCGAGGTTAGGCTTGGCACTTACTAGGTTCCGATTGTGGTGTACTCATGCTACTCTCTGCACATGTTTTTCGTATGCAGATCTAGGTGCACCTTATTAGCCGCTCAATCAGTGAGCCGGGACAGCTTTGGAGACTTCAAGGTATATTTGCCGTGTCCGCAGACCTCGAAGTCCCCTTCTACTCTTTCTCATGTCCATTATCTTCTGTATTTTTTCTTGTTAGATTCTGATATATAAAAACACTAGATTTTTCCTTCTGTAGTTTGTGATTCACGATGTTCCGGGTTTTAGGATTTGTTGTGTATTTTTTAATAATTGGTTAAATTTATATTTTTATTTCAATATTCCGCAAAATATTAGACTTACCTAGTTGTAGAGACTAGGTGCCGTCACGACGTCACACGGAGGGGGAAATTGGGTCCTGACAAGTTAGAATCAGAGCTCTAGATTCGTAGGTGTCGTGAGTCACAAAACGGTTTATTAGAGTCTCGCGAATCGGTATGGAGACGTTTGTACTTATCTTCGATGGCTATGAAACTGTTAGGAAAATTTCACTACTTTGATTCCTTGTCGTGCGTAAATTTTTGACTTCAGAGATTCTAAATTTCTGTATTCTATTCTCTCACAGATGGTGAGGACACGTACAAGCGGATCTGATGAGCATGCACCCGCGCCCCCTGCTAGAGCCGTGAGAGGTCGGGGCCGGGGTAGAGGCCGGGGACATTCACGTGGTGCAGCCAGAGCACCCGTACGAATTGCTACAAAGGAGCCCCCAGTAGCTCAAGCTGGAGGGCAGACACCTGAGATACCTGTTGCTGCACCAGCCCTCCAGGAGACTCTAGCCCAGTTTCTGAGCATGTTCAGCACCTTAGCTCAGAATGGATTGATTCCACTTGCTCCTGCCATATCTCAGGCTGGGGGAGGAGCACAGACTCCTGTCGCCGGTACTCCAGAGCAGCGGGTTAGGTCGACCAGGTTTCAGAGATTGTACCAACGCAACCGGTAGCTCCAGCTCAGCTCGAGGTTAGGGCAGCAACTTCTGAGGAGGAGAAGCTCGGACTTGAGAGGTACAAGAAGTACCACCCACCTATTTTTAGCGGATTGGCTACAGATGATGCTCAGGGTTTTCTGGAGGATTGTCATCGTATTCTCCGTACTATAGGCGTAGCGGAGACGAGCGGGGTTTCTTTTACCACATTCCAGCTTAGAGGAGCAGCCTATCAGTGGTGGCATGCTTATAAGTTGAGTAGTCCGGCTGAGGCAGCTTCACTTATGTGGACTCAGTTCTCGGACATGTTTTTGAGAGAGTATGTCCCTCAGAGCCTCAGGGACTCATGGCGCGCGGAGTTTGAGTAGCTGCGCCAGGGTGCTATGACTGTGTTAGAGTATGCAGTTCGCTTAAGTGATTTGGCCCGACATGCACATGCCTTAGTTGCCACAGTTCGAGAGAGGGTTCGGCGGTTTATTGAGGGTCTCCATCCTAGAATCCGGAGTAGTATGGCTAGGGAATTGGAGATGGATAGTTCTTATCTGTAGGATTGTGGGTATTGCCAGGAGATTCGAGGGCATGTTCACCTAGGATAGAGAGGAGAGGGAGGCCAAGAAGTCTCGAGAGGCTGGTTATTATTCTGGAGCTCGTGCCCCAGCAGCTCGCCATGGTAGGGGTTATATGAGCCGCCCCTTTCATTCAGCTATTCCAGCCTCCAGCGGTGTTCCAGCTCCTTCTAGACCCCAGGAGCCTTATTATGCACCGCTAGTATCTAGTGTTCCTCCTGCACAGGGTGTTCCTAGAGGCTAGTCCAGCAGACCTGGCCCAAGTTAGTCACAGCAGCCACGCCCTCCCAGAGCTTATTTTGAGTGTGGCTACACTCGCCACATGGTGAGGGATTTCCCCAGGATTAGGACAGGCTATGATTACAGCACCAGCTGCCACCCCACCTGCTCAACCAACTCGAGGTGGAGGTCGGGGAGGTAGAGGTCGCCCTAGAGGGGGAGGCCAAGCCAGATATTATGCACTTCCTGCTCGTACAGAGGCAGTTGCTTCTGATTCTGTCATTACAGATATTGTTTCGATCTGTCATAGAGATACGTCGGTATTATTTGACTCAGGCTCTACATATTCTTATGTGTCCTCTTATTTTCCTCTATTTTTAGGTGTATCTCGGGATTCTTTGAGTTCCCCTATTTATGTATCTACTCCTGTAGGAGATTCTCTTGTTGTGGACCGCGTGTATCAGTCGTGTTTGATTGCTCTTAGTGGTTTTAAGACCAGAGCCGATTTATTATTGCTTAGCATGGTGGACTTTGATATTATTTTGGGCATGGACTGGTTGTCGGCCCATTATGCTATTCTTGATTGTCACGCTAAAACCATGATGCTGGCTATGCCAGGTTTACCGCGATTAGAGTGGAGAGGTACCTTAGAGTATACTCCCAGCAGAGTTATTTCTTTTCTTAAAGCTCAATGAATGGTTGTGAAGGGGTGTGACACGTATCTAGCTTATGTGAGAGATGTCAGTATTGATACCCCTACAGTTGAGTTAGCTTCAGTAGTGAGGGACTTTCCAGATGTGTTTCCAGCTGATCTTTCGAGCATGCCGCCCGACAGAGATATTAATTTTGGCATTGATTTATTGTCGGGCACTCAGCCCATCTCTATTCCTCCATATTGTATGTCTCCTCCTGAATTGAAGGAGTTGAAGGAGTTGAAAGAGCAGTTACAGGAATTACTTGATAAAGGCTTCATTCGGCCCAGTGTGTCATCTTGGGGTGCTCCTGTCTTATTCGTGAAGAAGAAGGATAGTTCTATGCGGATGTGTATTGATTACCGCCAGTTGCACAAAGTCACAGTGAAGAGCAGGTATCCATTGCCTTGTATTGATGACTTATTTGATCAGTTACAAGGTTCCATAGTGTTTTCCAAGATTTACTTACGTTCAGATTATCATTAGTTGAAGATTCGGGAGCCGGATATCCCGAAGACTGCTTTCAGGACCAGATATGGTCACTATGAGTTTCTTGTGATATATTTTGGGCTGACCAATGCCCCAGCAGCTTTTATACAGTTGATGCGTAGTTTTTTTCAGCCCTATCTTGACTCATTCATCATTGTGTTTATTGATGACATTCTGATATACTCCCGGAGTCGGGAGGATTATGAGCAACACTTGAGGACTGCACTTCAGACCTTGAGAGAAAAGAAGTTATATGCAAAATTTTCAAAGTGTGAGTTTTGGCTAAACTCAATGGCATTCTTGGGTCATATAGTATCGAGTGAGAGGATCCAAAGAAGATTGAAGCAGTGCAGAGTTGGCCCAGACCGTCCTCAGCTACAGAGATCCGAAGTTTTCTTGATTTGGCGGGGTATTACCGTCGCTTTGTAGAGGGATTCTCATTTATTGCAGCATCTATGACCAGGTTGACCCAGAAGGGTGCTCCGTTCAGGTGGACAGAGGAATGTGTGGAGAGCTTTCAAAAGCTCAAGACAGCTTTGACTACAGCCCCAATATTGGTATTACCTACAGGTTCGGGGTCTTATACTATATATTGTGATGCATCACGGATTGGTCTCGATGCGGTGTTGATGGGGGATGGTAAGGCGATTGCCTATGCGTCCAGACAGCTGAAGGTGCACGAAAAGAACTATCATGTACACGACATTGAGTTAGCAGCTATTGTTCATGCCTTGAAGATATGTCGGCATTATTTGTACGGTGTTCCTTATGAGATTTACACCGATCATCGGAGTTTGCTGCATCTGTTTAAGCAGAAAGACCTTAACTTACGTCAGCGCAGGTGGTTGGAGCTACTTAAGGATTATGATATCAATATTTTTTACCACCCTGGGAAGGCCAATGTGGTGGCCGATGCTTTGAGTCGCCGGGCAGAGAGTTTGGGGAGTTTAGCTTATCTACCAGCAACAGAGAGGCCATTGGCATTGGATGTTCAGGCCTTAGCCAGCCAGTTTGTGAGATTGGATATTTATGAGCCGAATTGAGTATTGGCTTGTGTGGTCTCTCGGTCTTCTCTTTATGATCGTATCAGGGAGCCTCAGTATGATGACCCCCATCTGCTTGTCCTTAAGGACACGGTACAGCACGGTGATGCAAAGGAGGTCACTATTCGAGATGATGGTGCATTGAGGATGCAGGGTGGGCTATGTGTGCCCAATGTGGATGGTCTGCGTGAGTTGATTCTCCAAGAGGCTCACAGTTCGCGGGACTCTATTCATCTGGGTGTCGCAAAGATGTATCAGGACTTGAAACAGCATTACTGGTGGAGGAGAATAAAGAAGAACATAGTAGAGTATGTGGCTCGATGTCTGAATTGCCAGCAGGTAAAATATGAGCATCAGCGACCAGGTGGATTACTTCAGAAGTTAGAGATTCCGGAGTGGAAATGGGAGCGGATCACTATGGATTTCGTTGTTGGACTCCCACGGACTCAGCGAAGGTTTGATGCAGTTTAGGTTATTGTGGATAGGTTGACCAAGTCGACTCATTTCATTCCTGTAATGACTACTATTCTTCCGAGCAGCTAGCTCAAATCTACATCCGTGAGATCGTCAGGCATCATGGCGTACCAGTATCTATTATCTATGACCGGGGTACACAGTTTACATCACGGTTCTGGAGAGCTGTACAACATGAGTTGGGTACTAGGGTTGATTTGAGCACATCATTTCATCCTCAGACGGACGGGAAGTCCGAGCGCACTATTCAGATATTAGAGGATATGCTCTGTGCGTGTGTAATAGATTTTAGGGGTTCTTGGGACCAGTTCTTGCCACTTGCGGAGTTTTCTTACAATAACAGTTATCAGTCCAGCATTCAGATGGCACAGTATGAGGCTCTATACGGTAGGCGGTGTCGGTCCCCAGTGGGTTGGTTCGAACTGGTGAGGCCAGATTATTGGGTATGGACTTGGTTTAGGATGCCTTGGAAAAAGTGAAGGTGATTTAGGATAGACTTTGCACAGCCCAGTCCAGATAGAAGATTTATGCGGACCGGAAGGTTCGCGATGTGGCATTCATGGTTGGAGAGCGATTCTTGCTCCGGGTTTCGCCTATGAAAGGCGTTACGAGGTTTGGAAAGAAGGGCAAGTTGAGCCCAAGGTTCATTGGTCCATTTGATGTGTTGCGTCGAGTTGGGGAGGTTTCTTATGAGCTTTCCTTGCCTCCTAGTCTAGCAGGAGTTCATCCGGTATTCCATGTTTCTATGCTCCGAAAGTATCACGGCGATCCGTCCCATGTGTTGGATTTCAACTCAGTTCAATTGGACAAGGATCTATCCTATGTTGAGGAGCCAGTGGCTATTTTAGACAGGCATGTCAAAAGGCTAAGATCAAAGAACATTACTTCCGTGAAGGTTCATTGGAGGGAGAGCCAATGGAGGAGGTGACTTAGGAGACCGATCAGGATATGCGCAGCCGTTATCCTCATCTTTTCACCACTTTAGGTATATCTCTATGCTCGTTCGAGGAAGAACGATTGTTTTAAGAGGGGGAGGATGTAACGGCCTGGCCGGTCGTTTTGAGAGTTAGAGCCCCGAACCCCTATTAGCTGCTTTTCCCATATCTATTTCTGCTATTGTGACTTGCCGGGATGATTAGTTTTGAGTTTCTGAGTGTTTTGGGACACTTAGTCCCTAAATGAGAGCTTAAGTCTTAGAAATTGGGCCGTAGTTGGAACTGTGTGAAGACAGATCCAGAATGAAATTTCGTCAACTCCGTTAGCTCCGTTGAGTGATTTTGAGCTTAGGAGCGCGTCCAGAATGTGATTTTGAGGTCTGTAGTAGATTTAGTCTTGAATTAGCGAAAGTTAGATTTTTCGGCGATTTCGGCCGATAGTGGAAATTTTGATATCGAGCTCGGAATGGATTTCCGAAAGTGGTTGTAGGTTCGTAGTGTTATTTGTGACATGTTTGTAAAATTTGAGGTAATTCGGACTAGATTTGACGTGGTTTTGCATCATTTGTAGAATTTAGAAAATTCTAAGTTCTTAGGCTCGAATCCGTGCTTAATTTATAATTTTTGGGGTTGTTCGATGTGGTTTAAAGGCTCGACTAAGTTTGTATGGTGTTATAGGATTGGTTGGTAGGATTAGTTGAGGTCCTGGGGGCCTCGGGTGTGTTTCGAATGCTTAACGGAATGAAATTGGACTTAGGAAAATCTGGTGTTTTTGCTGGTTCTGCTGTAATCGCACCTACGCAAGTCTGCCCGCAGGTGCGAGCAGATTGGCGCAGAAGCGGGAAAATGGAGGAGTGCCAGGGGTCGCAGGTGCGAGGTGTTTTCCACATCTGCGATGCCCGCAGATGCGTTAGGGGTCTTCGCAGGTGCGCAAGGTCCGCAGAAGCGGAAGGGCATTCTGCAGGCGCGCATGCGCAGATGCAACCCTTTCATCGCAGGTGCGAAGGCAGAGAGGGGCAAGTGAATTGCACAGATGTGCACAATTTTCGCACAAGCGCACCCGCAGGTGCGAGCCCAGGTTCTGCAGGTGCGTAAATACCTGGGCAGTGGTTAAAACCGAAGGGCTTCGTGATTTTTGTCATTTTTGACTTTGCAAACTTGGTTTAGGGCGATTTTTGAGAGCATTTTCGAGGCATTTCTTAAGGTAAGTCCCTTGTGCTTACTTTTTATCAATAATCTTGCCTTGCCATATATTTTCCCACCTAGTTAGTGTGTATTTAAGGTGGAAATTAGAAGTTGGAAGCTAGGGATTTGGAAGTTTGATTTGTGGATTTGGAGGACCATTTGGTATCGGAATTTAGTAATTTTAGTATGGTTAGACTCGTGGTGGAATGGGCGTTCCTATTTTGAAACCTTTACCCGATTCTGAGACCTGGGCCCTATGGGCAATTTTTGAGTTAATGTTGGGATTTTTATTAAAGTGTTGATTTCATTAATTAGATGAGTCTATTATTATTGTATTTATGATATGTAATTACTTTGGCTAGATTTGGGGCATTCGGAGCCTGATATTCGTGGGAAAGGCATTGTGACCGATTGATTGAGCTTGGTTCGAGGTAAATGGCTTGCGTAACTTTGTGTGGGGGAAATCCCTTTATGATTTGGAACCATTGTGTTATGTGAGCGCCGTGTACGTGAGGTGACGAGTACGTACACGGGCTAGTTGTGGTAAAACCCGATTTTCTTACCGAGCAGCAACATGTTTTCCTGTTATGTTGAGTTATAACATTTTAATGAGTACTAATCTATTCTAATTCTTAATTGAGTTATTCCAATATGTGTAGCTATCACGTTTAGTCTAATACAACATGTCTACATGTCTTAATTGTTTATGTGAATTATGTGCAGCATGCTTAGTGAATTTCCTGCTTCTTCCCTGACTAGTACTTAGTCTAAATTGTAAGAACTTTGTGATGTAGTTGTATTTCTATCATTCGCGCTGCATATTTACTTTGGGACGACGGAACAGTATTCTGGGAGATTTCCCTGTACTGCATATTTACTTTGGGACTACGGAACGGTATTCCGGGAGATCCCCCCCTATCTTGCATATTTACTTTAGGACTACGGAACAGTATTCTGGGAGATCCCCCTGCACATTTACTTTGGGACTACGAAACATTATTCCGGGAGATCCCCCTGCATATTTACTTTGGGACTACGGAACGGTATTCTGGGAGATCCCCCTGCACATTTACGTTTGGGACTACGAGACGGTATCTCGGGAGATTCCCTGTTGTGTTTCTGTGTACTAAGTTGTTACCTTCTATGATTTCATTGTTGTTAAATTTCAGCCTTTAATTTATTGCGGTATTACAGTCTATATTGTTTTATTATATAATTACCAGTAGGGCCTTGACCTGACCTCGTCACTACTCGACCGAGGTTAGGCTTGGCACTTACTAGGTACCGATTGTGGTGTACTTATGCTACTCTCTACACATATTTTTCGTGTGGAGATCCCGGTGCACCTTATCAGTCGCACTATCAGTGAGTCGGGACAGCTTTGGAGACTTTAAGGTATATCTGCCGCGTCCGCAGACCTCGGAGTCCCCTTCTATTCTTTCTCATGTCCATTATCTTCTGTATTTTTCTTTGTTAGATTCTGATATATAGAGACACTAGATTTTTCCTTTTGTAGTTTGTGATTCACGATGCTCTGGGTTTTGGAATTTGTTGTGTATTTTTGAATACTTGGTTAAATTTATATTTTTATTTCAATACTCCGCAAAATGTTAGGATTACCTAGTTGTAGAGACTAGGTGTCGTCACGATGTCACACGGAGGGAAAAATTGGGTCGTGACATCTCTTGTCTCTCGGGCTCTCAATAATCATGATAATCAGCTCAAACAACAATGATATGATGCATTAATAATGAATAATAGAAACTGAGATAAAATAAACAAGTAAACTATGACTGAGTACAAAACAACAATTTAGCAGATAATTCAACATGTACACGACCTTTGTGGGTCCCTACAGTTCCAACATATAATCTAAACATGATTTGTGGTTCAATTTCTCTACTACATCGAGAATGTACAAATAACCACAAATTATACAACTACACAATTCCATGAAATTTGACCAAATCACGATTCCTACAGTGTACGCCCACACGCCCGTCACCTAGAATGTGCGTCACCTCAAAACTGACCACATAACACAAAATTCAGGGTTTCATACCCTAAGAACCAGATTTAGAACTATTACTTACCTCAAACAGCCAAATTCTTTATTCTGCTGTGCCTTTGCCTCGCGAATCGGTTTCCAAATGCCTCGAATCTAGTCACAAATAATTTGATTCTGTCAATACAAGTTATAGGAATTGATTCCATATGAAAATATTAATTTTCCAACAAAATCTGAAATTGCACCCAAAAATCGTCTGTGGGGGCCCACGTTTCGGAACCCGACAAAAGTTACAAAACATGAATGCCCTTTCACCCACGATTCCAACCATACCAATTTTACCAAATTCCGACATCAACTCGACTTCCAAATCTTAAATTCTTATTTTGAAATCTCTATGCCTAAATTCTCTAATTTTACCTCAAAAACATGTAATCTAGTCGAAATACTCAATGATAATCCATTATTATTGATTAACAATGATCACAAGTGACTTACCTCAAGTTTTCCCGTGAATTCTCTCTAAAAATCGCCCCAAAACCGTGTTGAAAATGTCCAAAATGACAAAAATATCGGAACCCCTCTGTTTTGTAATCTGTCCAGGGGTTCCGCGTGTGCGGAAAAACTAACCGCATCTGCGGTCCCACTTTTGCGGACATGTCGCCGCTCCTATGCCTGCTTCGCTTCTGCGGACAAGAGTCTGCTTCTGCGAAGGAGCTCTTCGCTTCTGCGGTCTTGCCCAGCTCCCCTTGCCTCCTCTTTTGTGCAACCAAGATCGCTTCTGCGAGCTCGCACCTGCGAGCTAAATTCCGCAGAAGCGGTTACACCAGAAGGCCAAAATTTGTAGCAGCTGTTTAAGTCCATATTTCAATCTGTTAACCATCTGAAACTCACCTAAGGCCCCCAGAACCTCAACCAAATACACCAACAAGTACTAAAACATCATACGAACTTAGTTCAAGGCTCAAATCATATCAAACAAAGCTAAAAACACGAATCATACCCCAATTCAAGCTTAATGAAAGTAAGAAATTCCAACTTCTACATTGAATGTCGAAACCTATCAATTCAAGTTCGATTGACCTCACATTTTGCATACAAGTCTTAAATGACATAACGGACCTATTCCAATTTCTAGAATCAGATTCCGACTGCGATATCAAAAAGTCAACTCCCCGGTCAAACTTCTAAACTTAAATTTCTATTTTAGCCTTTTCAAGCCTAATTTAACTACGGGCTTCCAAATAATTTTTCGGACATGATCCTAAGTCCAAAATCACCATACAGAGCTATTGAAATCATCAAAACTCTATTTCAGTGTCGTTTACATATAAGTCGACATCCGGTCACTATTTTAACTTAAGCTTTAAACCTTGGAACTAAGTGTTATAATTCATTCCAAAACCTCATCGGACCCGAACCAATCACCCCGGCAAGTCACATAACAACTGCAAAGCATAAGTTGAGCAGTAAATAAGGAACGAAGTTGTAATACTCAAAACGACCGGTCGAGGCGTTACAATATATATGCAAAAATCACTAAAAGTTTAACAAATGTTGTATCCCTTTTAATTTATGTGAACCTATTTCCTTTTTAGTCCGTACCAAAAAGAATGATCATTTTGCATATATAGAAACAATTTACCTTTATATAATGATTTATAAGTACATAAAATATATGTACCTTATTTTACACAACCAGTTTAAAAGTCCTCTCTTTTTTCTTAAATTTCGTGTCCAGTCAAATAAGTTCACATAAATTGAAGCGGAGAGAGTATTACACTAAACTCATCATTTCAAAAGTACAATAAATTCGACACTAATAAGAATGTCCTTAAAGAAAATTAAGGAAACAATTGAAGAAGGAACAAATTCTTAATCTTTTTCCAACTAAATCAATATTCTTAGAACATAAAATGACTCATCATAAACTCTAAGCTAGCCGTTATATATAGGAAGCGCCCCTTGTTGAAAAATTATTCACAAATAATTAACCACAGGAACAAAAAGAAACAGTATACAAAAAAAGAGGAAAAAATGTCTTGGGTCATTCGTACAGAGCAAGTGAAGGGTATACTCAAGAAATATGATAAGAATAGAGATGGTAAACTTAGCAACCAAGAACTCAGGTTAGCTTTTAAACGGAGCATCGATACATGAAACACTGGATGAACATCCGATAGACTAGGCGGCAACGCAAGTTCATAAGCCACCTCTCCAATCTTCTTAAATATTTCAAAAGGCCCAGTATACCTAGGACTCAACTTGCCCTTCTTCCCGAATCTCAACACACCTTTCATGGGTGAAACCTTGAGCAGAACTTTCTCCCCAGTCGGCATAACTCTTCTGTCTACACTACACTGTGCGAAGTCGATCCTGAATCAATTTAACCTTTTCCAAAGCATCCTGCACCAAATCAGTACCCAATAGCCTTGACTCACCCGGCTCAAACCAACCCACTGGGGACCGACACCGTCTCCCATATAAATCCCCATACAGAGCCATCTAAATGCTCGATTGGTAGCTGTTATTGTAAACAAACTCCGCGATTGGCAGAAACTGATCCCAAGAACCGCCAAAATCAATGACACAAGCACATAGCATATCCTCCAATATCTGAGTAGTGCACTCAGACTGTCCGTCCGTCTGTGGGTGAAATGTTGTACTCAACTAAACATCAGTACCTAATTCTCGCTGCACTGCTCTCCAAAATTGTGATGTAAACTACGTTCCTTGAGCCGAAATGATGGACACTGGCACACCGTGAAGGCGAACAATCTCGCGGATATAAATCTCAGTCAACCGCTCCGAAGAATAAGTAGTACCAACTGAAATGAAATGCGCGGACTTGGTCAACCGATCTACAATCATCCAAACAGCATCAAACTTCATCAATGTCCGTGGGAGTCTAACTACGAAGTCCATGGTGATACGCTCCCACTTCCACTCCGAAATTTCTAACCTCTGAAGTAATCCACCCGGTCTCTGATACTCATACTTTACCTGTTGACAATTTAAACACTGAGCTACAAACCCCACTATATCTTTCTTCATTCACCTCCACAAATAGTGCTGCCTCAAATCCCGATACATCTTCGCGGTACCAGGATAAATGGAGTACTGCGAACTGTGAGCCTCCTGTAGAATCAACTCACGCAAACCATCTACATTAGGTACACATGGCCTGCCCTGCATCCGTAATACACCGTCATCCCTAATAGTGACTTCCTTGGCATCACCATGTTGAACCGTATCCTTAAGGACAAGCAGATGTGGGTCATCATACTGACGTTCTCTGATACGATCATAAAGAAAAGACTAAGAAACCACACAAGCCAAAACTCGGTTCGACTCAGAAATATCCAATCTGACAAACTGGTTGGCCAATGCCTGAACATCCAAGGCTAAAGTTCTCTTTGCTACCTGTTAGTATGCTAAGCTGCCCAAACTCTTCGCAAATTGTGATACCATATCATTGCTCCTTTCGACAGGGTTTCTCCTAACTTTTTCAGCAAACCTGACTCGATTTCATCATCTTCTAAGTCATTTCCCTTGATGGCACACGTGTAGGAGGTCACCTGTTCATGTGGATCTTTAGTTCCATTATACTTTGGAATTTCGGGTATCCAGAACTTCTTCGGGATTGGTTTCGGTGCCGCGCTGGGGGGGAAAGGATTTTGGACAAATTTTTTGGAATCCAGGCCTTTCAATATCGGGGGTGCTCCTGGGATTTTATCAACTCTGGAGTTATAAGTCTCTACTTTTTTGTCATTGACTTCAATCTTCTTTTCCCCTCGATTCCACCCACTTTGTCAGTTCCTCAAGAATCTTTATTATTTTGGGGTTGGTCTTGGGTTCAACTTTGCCCGGCCTTTCCATGGTTTGTTTATTCCTTCGGGTATTTTCCCGGGATGGTTCAGACTCAACTCTGCTAAGGGCGCGGCTTTGGTTCTATAGCTGGGCTATCGCCGCCTGTTGAGCTTATAACATTTCAAAGATCATCGCAAATTAATCCTATCGCCTTCACCGTCATGCGTACCCCAGGCTATTGATCGGCCTCCATCACGAACATTGTTCTCGGGATCGGTCGGCAGGTTTGCATTGATGGCCATATGTGAGTTGGCGTCGATTGGGTCCTCAACCGGGACTCCGTTGGGGTCAACAAGGGGCACCTCGTTGTTGAGTACTATATTGTTGTTTTCACCATGGGGGGCCAGATTCAGCATTAACGTTCAAGTGAGCAGATTGAGAGTTCGACATTCTAAATTTGACCTGAAATTAAAATCTCAAAGAATAAGCGTAAAACATAGTGTGTTATGAGAATTTTTATCAAATTACCACTATTATCCTTAGCCCCACGGTGGGTGCCAAACTGTTTACCCTTGAAAATGGATAATAATTGAATTTATACGCGATTTTAAGGATATGTGGACTAATTCAATACAAGTGATTAATGATGTTAGATAAAGCAAATAATCCCTCTGTTCCAATTTATGGGAACATGTTTGATTGGATACGGAGTTTAAGAAAAAATGAAGACTTTTAGAAATTGTGGTCCTAAACAAGTCAAAAAAGGGCCCAGAGTATTTGTGTGGTTATAAAAGCTGCTCATTAAGGGTAGAATTATAAGTTTAAGCAAAATTATTTCCAAATTAGAGAAGGGTCATTCTTTTTGGAACGGACCAAAAAGAAAATAGGTTCACATAAACTGGAACGGAGGGAGTAAAAGATATAGTAAATAGCCAAATCGATGATGATAGTGAGTCCAAGCTCGGTTAAAGACGTAACAAGGAACTTGCCTTCGGTTTCGAACTTGCACTTGTGAAGAACTTATGAACAAAAATAAGAACTTTGAATGATTTTTAGTAACAGAGAGAACAAAAGTATATTGCATTGGTATGCGTGTTACAGTGTGTGTAATGAATAATTAACTTCCCCTTTATATAGTAGGGGAGATTTACCCTAGATATAATCCTAATAAAGGTAAAAATCTTTCTTTTCACTAGTCACTGATTTTTCGCCGATACGTGCCGAGATTCACCCCGTGATATCCGATTGGGCACGGATATCATGGCCCTTTGTCAATCATGTTCGGCCGTTTGGTAATTTTCCTCCCCCAAATAGTGTTTATTTTGAAACATTATCAAGAGATTTCGATCTACATTATATATGCATGTACAATCAAAGAGCTATTTGAACGATTCCCATGTTTGTAGTTTGAAAAGAAGATTCCCATGCATCCCAGGAAATTTATCCGAATCAAATTAAGAGAAATTTAAAACAAGTTACATGTTCGTGCCCCGCAACAACTAATAGGACTAATATTTTAGAACTACAATTTTGATTTTGGCATATACTGTATTATTTTAAATTAAAAAAATGTTATTCATGTACACACATTTTTTCAAAAAATTATTTTTATTATGGTCATATCTATGTAGTTGCATTTTGTTCCCATTTATATTTTCCACCTATATATATGTCATCCCTTTGTTTCTTGCCATAGTCGAATAGATCATAAAATCATAGTATATCTCAAAGAGATTTTCATTTCAATATAAAATCTGATTTCATGTATGATGATATCATGAGGCTTGCGTATTTCGGCCGATAAAACAAACATACTCGCCACTTTTACTCTAAAGAGAATTGCCTTTATTCCGGAACTATTTGTTGATTTTTGGTCCAAGGGGGTCATTCATTAACATAACACTAGGGTTACACATTGCAACGATTAGGAACCACAAATTTCTTTCAGCTAGTCACCACTGTTAGATTTCCTTTGACCTAATTTTATCTGTCTTATTAAATGTTACTCATTTTTCAAGAAAATATATATATATATTTAAAACCATTTATGTATTTATGTAGAGCTAATTGTAAATGAACTTTAATTAATATTGTAATTTTCGTTATTAGAAACTCAAAAATACTTTTAAGAAAAATTAGCCAAATATAATTATTTAATATTAAAAAATAATGCTTTTCTTCAAAAGTATTTTCATGAATAACTATTTGTATAAAAACAAATTTCATAAATAAGCAGTTTTGAGAAGTTTTGCCAAGCAATATCTAAATGGAGCGAATTTAAATTAATCGAGCCTAGAATTTTCGAATGGGAATGCTTAAAAGGCAATAAGTCTCCGCAATATGTGTTTGGTAGAGTATGTTTCATATTTAAGGAAAAAATCGTTAAATAACCGAAAAAATCGATTTAAGTGGTTTGGTTAGGTTCCAATATTTGAAGAACCGACTTACTTAGTTTGGTTTCTTTTTAGAGAAAAATCGATCCAAACCGAATCATGAACACCCCTAATTTTAGTATGGAATTTTAGTTAGAGATTTGTTAATTGAGTACTTATTAGTTGGATAATTATTTCGTATTTAGTAATATTTAATGCATTTGGGATAGTACGTATTTCTCACAATGCTTATATAACATGTTAAGAATACGGGAATTGGTTTGTCTAGCGGATAGTATTAGTTAGGTAACAGTCACTTCTAGTGGATTGTTTGGGGGGAGCGGAGCTTCGGGTACTTGAACAATTTTAAAGAACGTGAAGCTTTGGGGAGGAATACCCTGGTCGCTTGAACAATTTCCTGCATCTGCATTCGGGAATGATCCAGTGGTGTGCACCTAGACTCCCACTAATCCAGTCACCACAGCTCCCCCTAATTTAGTAACCGCCAACAAGACTCCTAGTTTAGTAACCATTAGATGGAATAAGACAAATATGACAATAACAATCATATTAGTCATCGTTGGTTTGCTTCTGTTTGCACCGGAATCTGATTATTAACGATATAGTTGAACTCCCAATTTTTAATGATTAAACTGCCCACGAGTTCTAACGTTTATTGCTTGGTAATTAGGTATTCACTAGTGTTGTTCTTGTTGTAGTTTGTTTGGTGTGTTTTAAAAAACTATGTAATATTTTTCAAGCTTACTATTATAGATGTTCTCTAGTGTTGCTCTTGTTATGGCTTTTTTGTTGCGTTTAAATTAACTATGTAACATTTGCGGGAATATTTCTCAAGCCTTCTATAAGTTAGTGACATATAGCCTAAGGCCAAACTTTTTATAATGGGCCTTAATGTTTTTGATAGAATTTTACTGGTTGTTTATATAGTAGTATTACATGACATAATATTGGTTAGATTTTGTAAAATTAAGTTAATAAGATATTAATTATGTATTTGTAATATATTACCTTAGATCTTATTATAAAAA
The DNA here is from genome assembly GCF_000390325.3 of Nicotiana tomentosiformis. NCBI lineage: Eukaryota > Viridiplantae > Streptophyta > Magnoliopsida > Solanales > Solanaceae > Nicotiana > Nicotiana tomentosiformis. Next base: position 120,425,066 of record NC_090815.1, on the reverse strand, counting down.
AAATTATTTAGTAATATGAAGATTTGAGTAGTTAAATTAATTCAAAGTTTTAAAATATTTTCACTGTTAAAAAGTAAGCAGTCTCTTTTCTTTCTATTTGTGTAAAGATTTTGTACTTTCTTTTCTTTTTTTACAAACTTTAATATTGTCAAACAAAAATAAAATAATAAAATCTACAGTTAAAATTTTTTTGGACTTCAAAAATTTTGGGACCCTAAATCAAAAGTTGTAATAGTCTCGCCTTTGAGATGCCCCTCACCTTAATTATTCGTCAGATGCTTTGAATCATAACACCAACCTCCTATTTGGTACCCGCCTTGGAGTTCAATTATATTCTGATTCGCGTCGAAAAGTTTGACAGGGAGGAATAAAATGATGTGTAACTTCATATTTAGGACTCAATTAGTTATAGCCTTTAATTAAGGATGAATGAGTACTTATAATATTTATGCGGCCCATAAAGTTAATTTTTCAATCAAATCGATCGACTTGCTAATTTATTCATTTTAAATCTCTAAGTAATGCCATTACTTTGGTAGAATTATCGAGTCGATATTTCCCACAAAATGGTTTCAAGAAATCAATTAAATTAACTTTAGGCAGGTTTATTTTAATGTGGTAACAGGCCTGCTTTATTGATCTCTAATAGTCTAATATATTTATATTCCTCTTCTTACTTCTACTTTTTGATCAAGTTCAGCGTCAAGGACAAGGGTTAAAAGATACTGAAAGATCTTCAAACGTTTAAAAGCATCTAAGCAAAAGAGAATTATTAGAATTTATTTAAGATTATTTAGTTACTTTTTACCCTAACATAGTTTGCATTAATACACATTCATCCTAAGGAAACGGTTAAAGAAAGAATAAATTCTTAATCTTTATCCGAGCAAAAACAGTGGCACAGAAAAAGACTTATCACGGAATCTAAGCTGGTCTTTATATATATGAAGCGTCCCTTGTTGGAAATTTATCCACCACTTTCCTTATATTCCTAAGGAGATAGACAAAGAAAAAGTATACCAAAGAAGAAAGAAAAAAATGCCTTGGTTCATCCCTTCTAAAGGTGTGAGTTACCCACTAACTGAAGAGCAAGTGAAAGGTATGCTCAAGAAATATGATAAGAATAAAGATGGTAAACTTAGCAAGCAAGAACTCAGGTTAGCTTTTAAAGATATGGGTTTGCATTTTTGCCGTTGGAAAGCTGGAAAAGCCCTTCGTTTTGCAGATAGAAATGGTGATGGATATATTAACGATGATGAAATTAGTGAGTTCGTCCAATATGCTTCCAAATGGGGTTTTAGGATCTCATAGGCTTCGACTTCTTTTTTGTTTTACTTAGGCTTCTATATATTTTGCCTCTTCTGTATCTTGTTTTGTTGTTGATGCTTTTGTGTTGTCGTGTTTTGTTTTGTGTGAGAACCAAAGATCCTTGTAATAGTTGGAAGAAAGGGTCTTCTGATTGTATATAATATATGTACTACTATGTAACTGTCATGATTTTACATATGTGCTCTATATATTCCATGTTTTCTATGTAAATTTTGTTCGAGTAGCCAAATCATGATATAAGCTATCTTTCACATTTTAATTTCTTTCAGATTAATTATATGCTCTTCTTTATGACTCGTGATATCTGATCGTTCTAGATGTTGTTCTACGCATGTGAAAAAATATAATTAACCTTATCTTTCAATAAAACTTTAGAATATGTAGATATGTCTTCAAGATAATTATCCAAAATATTAAACGAGGTTATACTAGAACCTTTTTTCTGGAAATTTATGATATTTTAATAAATTGACTTTACTTTTTCACAATGGCGTCAAGTCACGAGTTTAGAGGAAGGAGGGTATATAAACTACTTTTAAGCATCCCCTCAACAAGCTCATCCTAAAGAAAACATAGCCGAGCCATGTCAAAGAGATGAATAGTTGAACCCGGTTCCCACTTATCTTCAAAGTCAAACAGCAAAAGTATATATATAAATATATATATATATATATATATATATATTTAGAGTGCGTGCGTTGCACGTGTTTGTTACGACAATAATAAAAAAATATTGATAAACTATATTCTTCATCATATAAATAATATTAATGTCGTGTTTCAATCGAATTTAAATAGTTTCGATTAAAAATTTGAACTAAATGTTAAATAATGTGTTAGCACAAGTTGCTTCGTATTTACAAAAAATTGTAAATTTTTGGTTAAAAAAAAAAGAAGAGTTAGAGCTTATACTATTTAAAGAATAATAATTTTACTTTCCAATTTTAAATTTTTATAAGTTATTAGGTCTTCATTGTTTCCTCTTTTTTGGTCTACTTGATATTTTTTTGCCTTCTATCTTTTCAACTTCAATTTTTATTGCACCAACTTTTATAATTTCGTGTAACTCCTATACAATTAAAGTCTTCCAACCTGATGCCCTCCATTTATTGTATTAAGTTTGAAAAGAAAGATAGAAATTATTATCGCATTTATGGAAATATCATAATGAACTTTTTTAATCTTGAATAATTTTAAACTCCTAAATATTAGGTCTTAATATGTAGTTCAATTGAATTGAATTCTTTTGCTAATCAGTTAATTAAAAAAGTAACTATATTTGTTTTCAACACTAAAGGAATATTTCTTTACCTTTTTCAGATTTTTATATTAGCTCATCCCAATTTTAAAATATTTAAGTGTAATTACGAAGGAAAATAATAATATTTTTCTTTATATATATTATTAAACTTTTAATTAATAAAAAAATAAATCAGTAAAGTAATAAGAATATGAGATGCATTGATCGAGAAAACAATAGTTGAACTCCACAAAAAAATATGGCAAACAAGTTGCTACAAAAAATAAATCTATTTTTAATTTTTATTTTTACTAAGATAATCAATTATATAGAATTAATTTATTTTTCCTTTATCAAGGGTTCGACCAATTGATATGTTTCCACAAATAATTGAAATTTAATTTCTTGATCTGTATCTTCAATTTTTGGAAACTTATAAAGTTCTTCCGTCAAACCTTGATCAATGAACCTACAAAATCCTTCAATAAATCCATAATTAAGAATAAAGAACATCAAAAGAGTGCCAACCAACATTATTGATTTTAGTTATAATTTTCAATTGGTCTTGCACTATATTTTTTGTTTTTATTAAGATAATAAAATTAATTGGTTGTAATTCTATGAAAAAGAAGATTCAAACATAGAAGAAGTAATATTTTCTATTAGGAAAAAAATTAAACTTAGTATACATTCTTCTGAGAATATATGTCTGCTTGATGTATTTTGAGTATGTTAATGTGTTTTTTTAATAAAATTAAATTATTTAGTAGCTCTTGCAATTGTAAGCGTAATGTTATTTTGCCACGTATAACGTGCAATGTCCTAAATATACACAAAACAAACTAAACGTCTAAACCTAAATAAATTGCAAAGTAGCATGGAAGTAACAATTTATTAAACTTAAAAATACCAATTTTTAGTAAGTTCTTTGGCTGTCCTAGAAAGAACAAAATTATCGTACTGAAATTCTAGCAAAAAGTTTATATAAGATGAGCTTTGATTGATTTTAAAATCATAAATATTAGGTCTTCTTACATATTAATTCAAATAAGGAACGCTTGAATAAGCAAAATTTTAGTTAATTTTAGAGACCTAAATATTTAAAAAAAATTATAATTTTGTGTATAATTGTTTTTTGGTAATATATAAAATTTATTTTTAAAGGATAAAAAAGGCACGTATCATCTCACATATATCATTTTAAAAAAGTATATGCCAAGACAATGGATTTATAAGTGCATATTACATTATAAGTACAGAAAATATATGATATTATTTTTATAAAAGCTATACTAAAATTAAACTTATAACAGATCGACCGCAAGGGGTGTGTGTGTATATATATATATATATATATATATATATATTACTTTTTTTAGCACCAATAGTTCTGAGAAACGTTTAATTGACTTCAATATCCAACGTATGTTGTAATCCATTGAAAATTTAAATTTCTATAACTTTAAAGAATGTAGGTCTTAAAGGAAATATGTAATCGTTTCGTAAGAAAATATCAATTCTTCGGTGTCAAAGTACGAAAGAAAAATGCAGAAAAATATTTTTATAAGTTGGTTGCTGAAAGATCTAGATAAAAACAGGGAAAAATATGATGAAATCAATATTGTTAGAAACAAAAATAATTCTACCTATTTGTCTCCTAAAGTTCTAGTTTTATAATTTAAGGTTTTCGAATTACATCTAAATATGGTCTATATTTTGTTTCATAAATCAATAGCATCCCCTTAAAATGTGATTCACATACCTGAAGGTAACGTCCAAATTTAGCTATTTGTTCAAATAGGAACAAAATTTATATAGATAAATTTTTAATTAATTTAAACCTTAAATATTAGAATTTTTGCATATATAATAGTTAAAATAAGGAAAGATTTAGTATGCATATTTAGTTAATTTTTAAGTACTAAATATTAGAGAAGCAATTAAATAACTATACCTATATATTAGAAAAATAACTTAAATTACTACTTTGTCCAAACTGGAATTAGTTTTTCAAAGGTAAAAAAGGCGAACGACATTTCGCTAAGGGCCTTCATGCTTTTAGTATAACTAGTATTTATGAACGTGTGTTGCACGTTAATAATGATACGTGATGATTTAAACATGTATTTATATGAAGGAACAATAAAATTTAATTAAAGAGAGAAATTTTATATATAATATTACAACAATCATCTAAATACCGAAAAATATTATTACATTATCATAATACATGAATTTAAAATAAAAGGACATCGTTAAAACTTACACAAATGATCAATTTTGTCATGTTAGTTAGATAATTATATATTATAGTTTAAAAGTATTTAAAGTGATGGTATCTTAACGAACACTTCTTTGTAGACAATATTTTTTTGTGTATGTTTCCTCCTAATGTGTTGGTTGCTCTGCCTTAACCAGAACTCTTGTTGTCGATCTTTATATCCCTCTTGAAAGTACAACATACAGTTGTTCGTGCAAGAAAATATATTGCTGTAAATATAGTCCAATATTTAGAATGTTTATCCTTATGCTTTATTTATTATATTTGTAAAACATAAACATACTAAAAATTATTTTTACACAAATTTAAAAGGACATTCCTTAGTTTCGGAAGACGAAAGTTGAATTCAGGGATAAGAATATACTTAGAAGCATATTAACCAATATCATAATTTTTGCATGTATGACGTTATTGTAAAAACTTCTATACACCATTTGTATGCTATTACATAAGCAATTCGGCGTATCTATATTTTTCAGTAGTATGAGAGGCATAATTTTTCTTCAAAATTAACATATATACAATGGAAGATCAATTTTAACTTAGTCTACTATATATACGGTCACACTAACATAAGTAAGAAATAAGAAACATCACAACAAACATGTATGGTAGAAGGCCATTTGGTATTAAAGTATTTAAGTATTTTTTTTGGTAATAATTATTAGTATCATTTTCTGCTGAGTCAAAAACTAAAAATCATTTTGTTTTTACTATAAAATTTTGCAATCAACCTTTTATTTAGTTGATCAACATATTCATTTTTGCTAGCTAAGATATCTTTAATTCTAAAATGCGATTTGCACAAATTGCGTTTTAATCTAATGATAGAAATATTTTTTTTATTAAATGCACTACTATTACCATTGAGATTGATAACCAAGTGTTCGGGAAGAACCAAATCATCTTTTATTGAATGCTCGTCTTTGTTTCTGACACGAAGCAAGAAGACACTGAATATTGAATATGTTCTTACTTTATATTTCTTGTCAGTTGAATTTTTTTCGTTGAGGCCAGAAGTATAACTTTGGTAAGCTAGCTTTTACAGTCTCTGCTTTTGTCAATTTTGGAACCACTGGTAGTACTTGATATAAATCACCTCTCAAACCATTAATTTTTCACCAGATGGTTCATTAATATCCAATATATCTCTAGAACTTCGAGCAATTATTTCGATCATTTGTGTAATGACCCAACCGGTCATTTTAACTTTTAGAACCTCGTTTCCTAAAATAAAACTTTCCGTAGGTGCTTGTAATGATTTATGACTTGGGGGGATGGTTGATTCGGGATTTGGAAGTGTTTGAGGTAAAACCGGAACACTTGGTTCCTTAAGTTGGCCTTAAAGTGCTAAGTTTGACTTCAGTCAACATTTTGAGAAAACGACTCCGGAATAGAATTTTGATGATTCCAACAGCTCTGTATGGTGATTTTGGACTTAGGAGCGTGATCGTAATTTTATTTGGAAGTCCGTAGTGAAATTACGCTTGAAATGGCTAAAATAGGAATTTAAAGTTTGAAAGTTTGACCGGGGAGTTGACTTTTTGATACCGAAGTCGGAATCCAGTTCCGAAAATTTTTATAGCTCCGTTATGTAATTTATGACTTATGTGTAAAATTTGAGGTCAATCGGAGTTGATTTGATAGGTTCCGGCATTGAATGTAGAATTTGAAAACTCTTAGTTTCATTAAGCTTGAATTGGGGTATGATTCATGGTTTTAGCGTTGTTTGATGTGATTTAGAGGTTCGACAAAGTTCGTATGATGTTATAGGACTTGTTGGTATGTTTGGTTGAGGTCCCGAAGGCCTTGGGTGAGTTTCGGATGGTTAACGGATCAAAAATTTGAGATAAAAAGCTGCTGCAATTTTTCCTCTTCTGTTGGACATTCTGGGCTGTGACCGAGCCCAGATATCGAGCCCAGATATTGAGCTAGATATCGAGCCCAGGTATTGAGCCCATGCTTGATGAGGTACAGGCTCGAGCTAGTATATCGAAGCCACGATCGAAGGTTAAGCTCGAGGACCTGATCGAAGGCACATGCTCGAGGACCTGATCGAAGGCACATGCTCGATGCCCTGATCGAAGGCCCAGCCTCGATTCCCTGATCGAAGGCACATGCTCGATGCCCTGATCGAAGGCATATGCTCGATGCCCTGATCGAAGGCACATGCTCGATGCCCTGATCGAAGGCCCAGCCTCGATGTCCTGATCGAAGGCAGGCCATGACCGAGGTCCAGGCTCGATCCTGTGATCGAAGCCACGATCGAGGCCCATGATCGAGGCCTCGATCGAGGCCCTGTTCGAGGCCCAATTCCGAAGTGCTGGGCAGTGTTATAAAAAGAGGTCATTCGTCCCATTCGCCATTTTTAACAAATTGGAGCTGGAGCAGAGACGATTTTGGCGGATTGTCCAGGAAAGACAATTGGGGTAAGTGATTCCAACTCGGATTTGGTCTATATACACAAATATATCATTGCTTTCACCATTTAATTAGTGTTTTGAGATTGAAATTTGGAAAAAATTTAGAAATCTCATAGAAACGAAATTTTTAGATTTCAGTATCGATTCGGAGTCGGATTTGAGTGAAACTGGTATGGTTGAACTCGTAATTGAATGGGTTATCGGATTTTATAACTTTCGCCGGATTTCGAGATGTGGGCCCCATAGACAAATATTTAATTAATTTCGGGATTTGTATTGAAATTGTAGTATTTTCTTATAGAGTTGATTCCTATAATTTTTAGTGATTATATTGAATTGTTTTGGCTAGATTCGAGCCGGACAGTGTTGGATAATCGTGGAAAAGGCTTTCTAGTGGGTTAAATTAGAGCAAGACAATGTAAGTCTCTTGTCTAATCTTGTGAGGGGGAAATTACCTCATAGGTGATTAAAAATTAAATAATTGTTGCTAATTGTGGGGGCTACGTACGCACGAGGTAACGAGAGTCCGTGCATAGCTACTATTAATACTAAAGTCCGGGTAGTTTAGGACTCAAAGCATGCATTACTTGTGTAAATTGTATTCTTTGATTAATTAATATTAATTTATATATATGAATATATGTTGTGAATTGTTAGATAAAGATATTAAAGGATGAAAACCTCATATACTTGATTCTCTGTTTAAATTGTTAATTGTTAAAAGAAATTATTCTTCCTCCCAAATTTATCTCATAATAATATACTCTCCTTCCGGAGGTACATAAAAATGTCCTCCTTTCTTGTGGAGCGGGCCGAACGCCTCGGCAGGATAGATGCATCTATGGATTGCGCCGCACGTCCCTCGGCAGTGTACACGACACTCTGGATCAAGCCGTACGTCCTTGACAGAAATCGTGCTTAATAATAATAATTACACGATACTTTAATAATTTATTTCAGCTTGTGAAGCTAATTAATAAATTGGAGAATCCTTGGAATTTAATGAATTATTATTCTTGATTGTTTATGGAATTAATTGTTACTCCTGTAAATGAGATTTAAATTGAGAAATTGGAATTTTTCTGAATTGAAGGAATTGAATTAATATATTGAGAATTGTTACATTTGAAGGAAATTTGATTATCTCTGCTGATTAAACAAATTATTGTAAATTCTGTAAATCATGCTGATTTGAATATCCTAATTTTATTTCAATTATTATTGACCCATAGTAAGTGTCAAAGTTGACCATATCGTCTCTACCACTTCGAGATTAGGCTTGATACTTACTGAGTACACGTTTTTACGTACCCATACTACACTTTCTGCACTTTTTGTGCAGGATTTGAGACAGGTACTAGTGGAGGACCTATCATCACATATCCACGTCATCTCGAGGCATAGTGGTGAGCTGCCTTTCTGAGCCGTTTTGCAACTACCGGTGTTTTTCTTATATTTATATTCTGTCTATTCCATTTCAGACAGTATTTGAGGTTTTGTATCATCTACTAGATGCTCATGCACTTGTGACACCAGGTCTTGGCACACACATTGGTAGAGTTTTGGGATTTCTTGGTTTTAAATTTTATCAATGTATCCCTAATTATTAGTTGGCTTGCCTAGCTGTAGTGTTGGGCGCCATCACGATCTACATGTGAAATTGGGTCGTAACAATTTGACACTTAGTCATAAGTGCTTCATCCCATATTATCAATTTTGATTTCCTTATAAATTTAGCATCATTGCTCTGCTTTGATATATTTGTGATGGTTATTTAAATTGTTTGAAGAGGTATATCAAATCTAAAGTTGGTCGTCTCACAATAAAATCGTTATTTGTACACCACATGCTATTATTGCTAACAGTGTCATGCCTCTTGATATGATATTTGCAAGTGATGCATGACATAGAAATATTATTTCGATTCCGTCGGAGGCATCTACAGAGAATAATTCCGTTATACGAGAGTTGACTCTTTATAATATAGTCTTCAAACTTGTTCTTGTTTAGAATTTAGCTTTGATTGTGCTTTCTCAGACACTTGTATAGCATTTTGATTCTTAATAATATACTAACATTTTTACTTTGTGTTCTAGAGCTCTTTTTATGGAAAATATTTATGTACCCTGAGATGTTTTTTTAACTTGAAAAAGAATTTTACTCATATGATGAATTTAAAAAATAATTGAATTAGATTCTCTTGCTAAATAATTAATTAAAATATTTAATTATTTGGTTTTAACATAAAAAATAATTTATTCTATGTTGATTCAGATCTTAATATTAGTTCATCTTTTGTTTTGAATATTTAATCTTAATTATATTATTATCCACCATAAATTTTATTTTTAAAGAGTAACAGATTGATATAACATTTCACTTTTAGATTTTTATGTTTGTAGAATCATTAGTGGTATTGACTCTTAAGACCATTTGTTTTCTCTTTCTCACAAATTTATATTCTTAAATATTTTCTTAGTTGTTGTTTTTTTCTCTTTATGCATCCTATTTAATATTACTTTTATTTTTTCTTCGTATTGGACATTATATAGTGGTAATGTATTGCTAATATGGAGGATTTTTATGAAAATGATTTTATTAAGCCTTCATACATATTTTAAATAAGAATTTAATAGATAAAATTTTATTAATTTTAAAATTTTATGTATTATAAATTAGCATAGAAGATATTGTAGTCCAAAAAATAGGTTATTGCAGTTATGTCCTTTCTCTATGAGTTCTTCCATTTAATATTTTAGGGCAATTTTGATATATTAATATTGTATTTATGCGTTTATAATAATATAGGATCTCATTTTTCTAAATGGATTTGAACAATATAATACATTTTCAAATTAAATTAGTAATAGAACATTATAATACATTTTCAAATTAAATTGGTAATAGGATTTTTAATAAAGTATATCCTAAAAGTAATATAATTACATGACTAAATATATTTACTTGTTCAATTTTATATGGATTAGACAACCCGAAAATAATTATACTAATAGGATTCTTAAAGGTAATCATGTAGGAAACCTTAACGTGTAGTATTATGTCCTAAAACTAATAGGATTATAAAGTTAATATCTAGAATTTCGATTATGTCCTTTTATTATGAGTTATTATACTTAAAATTATAAGGTTATTTTTGTAAACCGTTATTATATTCATACGTTATATATATATATATATATATATATATATATATATATATATATATATATATATATATATATATATATATATAATTATTTTATTTGCGAAGCAATATCGAATGACATCAATAGGTTAAAGGTTTATCTGTTAGTTAGAAGATAACCGCAAAAAGGAAATTGAAAAACTAGGATTGCGCATTGCAGTATCCCTTGGTAGCTTAAAACTTACTACTAGTAGGTAAACTAGTTTGTATCTAGTTCTCTCTCGTTATGCTTGTTCAGCTCATCTTATATGTTACTTCATCGGTTTTAATTTAAATGACACATTCTTTTTATTATTAGTCTGTTAAAAAAGTGTCACAATGCGAAATTCCCACCTTCAGACCGTGATAACGCCTAACATTTCACTTGCTAGGCAAGCCAACGTTAGAATAATATTAATCATTTTAAAAATAATTTTAAATTTATTAATAACAAGGAAACAAATGCGGAAGCAAAGTTTGAAATATAGTGAAATAATTCATCAAAATAACGGTGTCTAAATACCATCCCAAAATTGGTGTCACAAGAGCACGAGCTTCTAGAATAAATACAAATAAAGGTCTGAATAAAATAAAGCTGTCTGGAAACAAAAACACAGCTAAAGTAAAGTAGACGGGGACTTCAGAACTGCGAACGTCGTGCAATTATACCTCAAGTCTCCTCTGAATAGCTGAAATCCGAGCAAATCTACGGTACGCGGCTGGGACAAACTCCAAAATCTGCACAAGAAGTGCAGAGTGTAGTATCAGTACAACCGACCTCATGTACTGGTAAGTGCTGAGCCTTACCTGGACGAAGTAGTGACAAGGCTAAGGCGGTTCACTTATATTAACATGTACGCAGTATTAATAACAACCATAAATAATAGAAATAAATCAGGTAACTCGTTTATTATAATTGAAGCCAACGCAGCAGTCATAATCAATTATCATTTCCATCAATTCTGTTACAGCGTGCAACCCACTCTCATAATATATTCACATTCAATTCTGTTGCAGCGTGCAACCCGCTCTCTCAATATTTTCCTTTTAATCAAGTCTGTCATATATTTATTTCAATCAAGTATATATATAGACTTTTAAATAAGTCTATTGTATATATATATATATATATATATATATACACTTTTAAATAAGTCTATTGCGGCGTGCAATCCGATCCCCCAATATTGACTTTTCAATAAGTCTATTACGGCGTGCAATCTGATCCCCCAATATTGACTTTTTAATAAGTCTGTTGCGGCGTGCAACCCGATCCTCCAATATTAACTTTTTAATAAGTTTGTTGCGGCGTGCAACCCGATCCTCCAATATTAATTTTTAATATGTCGGTTGCGGCGTGCAACCCGATCCTCCAATATTAACTTTTAATAAGTCTATTGCGGCGTGCAACCCGATCCTCCAATATTAATTTTTAGTAAGTCTGTTGCGGCGTGCAACCCGATCCTCCAATATATCCATTTCAATCAATTCTTATAAAAAATATTTCCCTAATAAATGCAACAGTTAATATAAAATTATAAGACAACAAGTATACAACAATTATGATTTAATTATGAAACAAACAATGACAAATAGCAAATTATTATAGAAATCAGGGAGAAAATAGGCAGTTTAATATTTAATATGCTAAATGTCAAATAACAATTAAAACACATAATTCAAATAGCATGTAACAATTAATGTAAGAATTCAAGAATTAATATTTGACAAAGAATAAGAGAGAAAAATTATTAATAATTAATTTATGATTAAAAATAATTTATGATTTTTCAAGTAAGTAGGCAAATAATTAATTTGACGACGTATAGACACTCGTCACCTCGCCTATACGTCATTCACATGCAATTCACATAACAAATAATTTAAGGGTTCTATTCCCTCAAGTCAAGGTTAACCCCGACACTTACCTCGCTTTGCAAATTCCAATCAATTATCAACCACAGCTTTTCATTTTAAATTTGTCTCCGAAAGTTTCAAATCTATTCACAAATAATTCAATATATTCAATACTAATCATAGGAATTAATTCCATATGAATTTACACATTTTTAGGATAAAAATCCAAAATTCATTAGAATATTCGACAGTACGTCTCAAATCCCGAAAAAAACTCACTAAATTCGAATACCCGTTCCGATACGAGTTCAACCATATAAACTTTATCCAATTCCGATATCAAATGGACCTTCAAATCTTAATTTTTTGTTTTTGGAAAGATTTTATAAAAATCCCAATTTCTTCCATCTAAATCCGAAATAAATGATGAATATATGCATGGATTTGTGAAATATAATCACTTTTAGTTAAAGAACACTTACCCAATTCAAAGTCGTAAAAATCCCCCTTGAAATCGCCCAAATCTAAGACTTGAAACTTAAAAATGAGTAAAAATGGCTAAGACCCGATTTTATGTATTCTGCCTAGTATTTTCTCATCTGCGGGATATATTTTTGCACCTGCGGTCATGCATTTGCAAGAAAAATCTCGCATTTGCGAAGTGGGGCTGCCAGGCGAGGTTCCGAATCTGCGGACATTTATATCGCACCTGCGACGCCGCAGAAGCGACCAAACGACCGCAGAAACAGTCTCTTCCGCAGAAGCAGTCCAGCCTTCGCAGAAGCGGTCGCGCATTTGTGCCCCATTTCTCCCCAGAAGCGACGTAACTGGACAATGCTTAGGTCGCAGAAGCGACCAGCTTCTCGCAGATGCGGTTGCGCACCTGCGATCACCATTGCGCAGGTGCGATTACACTAGGTTCTGCCAAGAACCTGCTGCTTTCAACATGCTCTAAACAAACCGAATTTCATCCGAAACTCACCCGAGCCCCTCGAGACCTTATCCAAATATCCCAACAAGTCCCGTAACATAATACGGACTTACTCAGGATCTCGTATCACGTCAAACAACGCTGAAATTATAATTCATACCCCGATTCAAACTTTGAGTTTTAAACATTTTAATTTGCAAACCTCGTGCCAAAACGTATTAAATGAATCCGGAATGACTTCAAATTTGGCACACAAGTCATAAATGACATAACGGAGCTGTTCAAATTTTCAGAATCGGATTTCGGCTCCGATATCAAAAAGTCAACCCCGTGGTCAAACTTGAAAACTTTAGCCTTTAAATTGCTAGTTCCGTTAAATGGCCATAACTTGAGTTAGGGACCTCCAAATTAAATTTCAGGCATACACCCAAGTCCCAAATCACGATATGGAGCTACCGGAACTGTCAAAAAACTGATCCGGGTCTGTTTGCTAAAAATGTTGACCAAAGTCAACTTAGTTGAGTTTTAAAACTTTATTTCACATTTTAATCCATTTTTTATATGAAAACTTTCCAGAAAATTGTACGGACTGCGCACGCAAGTCGAGGAATGATAAATGATACTTTTCGAGGTCTTAGAATACAGAATTATTTATTAAATTTAAAGATGATATTTTGGGTCATCACAAAAAGGAATGACATATTTTTACAATTGAAAATAATTGAACTTTAAATTCTTCATTTTATCCATTTTATCCATAATGAGAAACTTTTATAATCACATAAATAATGTCATAGCCCCACAATACTTTTATTCCTAAAGTTTTTAAGACTACAAGTATTAAATTTTTTTTTTTATTAAACTCTACGTTGAGTCAAACTATCTCATGTAAATAGATACAGAAAAGTATATGTTTTCTCAACCGATCTTGACCCCTTTGTTTCATCTCAAAGAGACTTCTTTTCCCTGTGTCTATAACTGATATCATAATGATGACGTCGTCATGCTTGTGTATTTTGGCCGGTAAAATGACATACGTGTCACTTTTTCCATAGAAATCTCTCGATTATTGTGCTTTTTTGGTCCAACTGGGGGGTCATTCAAGAACATAAGATGTCGTGCTACACATTGCAAAGAATCGGAGCCAAGAATTTTCATTTAGCAAGTCTGAATAATTAGTCAAAAACCTATGAGTCCGATATTAAGGGAATAGACTCCAACCTTCCCTTTATTTTCGACCAATAATAATACTAAGAAGGAATTAAATGAAGGCGGGGGTGTATTTGTATTTTTGAAAACTTTTTGGGCTGACTCAAAGCTCAGGAAATGAAAAGTTTTCCACTTCGTTGAATTGTACTATAATTTTGTAAAAACATTACTTATTGTAACAATCTGATCAGTCGTTTTGAGTATTTATGCTTATTTTAACTATTTAAAGTCTTGAATAGCTTCATATGACATGTGTGACTCGTCGGTTTTGATATTTCATATGTTTCGGGATTAGTTCTGAAGAATAAATTTCATGTTGGAAAATGAAAAGGGTTGACCGTAGTTTGACTTTTGTGCAAATGACTCAGGATTGGAGTTTTGATGGTTCCAGTAGCTCCGTATGGTGATTTTAGACTTAGGAGTATGTTCGAATATTTATTTGGATGTCCGTAGTTGATTTTGGCTTGAAATGACGAAAGTTAAAAATGGAAGGTTTAGAAGTTTGACCGGGAGTTGACTTTATTTATATCGGGATCGGAATCATGTTATGTAAATTTTGATAGGTCCATTATGTCATTTATGACTTATGTGTAAAATTTGAGGCCAAACGAACTTAATTTGATTTGTTTCGGTACGAGATTTGGATGTTCAAAAATTTAAAGTTCATTAGGCTTGGATTGATGCGCGATTCGTGGTCTTACCATTGTTTCATGTGATTTGAAGGCTCAACTAAGTTCGTATGATGTGTTAGGACTTGTTGGTATATTCGGTTGAGGTCCCAGGGGCCTCGATTGAGTTTCGGATGGTTATCGGATCAACTTTTGGACTTAGAGAATTTGTGGATTTTTCTGGTGCACTCGTATGATTTCCTTATATGCGATCGCGTGGGAAGGTCCGCGATCGCATAGTCCTGTTGGAGCAGCTGTGATGTTTGTTCATTGCGATCGCCAGATATGGTGTGCGATGGTGTAGGTTGGGGGGAAATAGTGCATCGCGAACGCATGGGCAGGGCTAAGTTCGCGAAGAGGAAGTGAGGCAGCAGGGGGTCACGCAAAGTTGTTCTTCGTAATCGCATGGATTAGTCCGCGATCGCATAGGTTTGTCCACCAGTGATCCACGTTTAGGGGTGGGCGTTCGATACTTCGGTACGGTATTTAAAAACTACGGTTTGATACTTCGGTATTCGGCATATCAATTGTGCATACCAAATACAGTACCAAAGTAGTTCGGTACAGATCCGTATTTTCTTGTTTGGTTCGGTACGTTCGGTATCGTACCATGTCTTTGTGAACTAAATTGTGCTGAACTACTGAACTCTAATTCTTTAGAAATTTTCTAATTACGTGATAATGAGTATAGCAGCAACAAAATGTGAGCAGTACCTTCACTTCTACTAATAATTTCAAATAGAAATCACTACATGAGCTTAGCAATTGAATGTGAGTAGTTCCTTTACTTCTAATAATTTAAAAAAGAAATCACATCATTAGAAAATTTCTATTTAATTGATAAATGAGCATAGCAGCAACAGATGTGAGAAGTTCTTTACTTTTCTAATAAATTCTAATGTTAGACTAGGTGGTTGGGCTTAGTCTTAGTGGGATTTTAGGCTGGAAATTTATATTTTGGGCTCGGCAATGAAGGAAGGTGTACTTAAATAATTTGGTATTTTGGTATTTCGGTATACCAAAATATCAAAATCTCAATACCGAGGACCGTACCTAAATACCGAATAACTGGAAATTCTATACCGAAGTAGTACCGAAATACCGAATAAACAGACATCGAAATACCGAATTAATTCGGTCCGGTTCGAAATTTAGTTTTTCGATTTTTATGCACACCCCTAGCTGCGTTCTCGTGGATTCAACCCCGTTCGCGGAGGGTAATTTGGGGGCAGTCTCTTTTGTTCTTCGCGATCGTGTGAATTTATCCGCGATCGCATAAGGTAAATGTCTGGGAAGCAGAACTTAAGTTCTGAAAATAAGACTCCATTTTTGGCGATTTAGAGTTCGGGGAGTGTCCATTTTTAGGAGATTTTCTAGAAAAATATTGGGGTAAGAGTTCCTAACTCAATTTTGGTTAAATTACACGAATCTATTGTTGTTTTTAACAACAAATTAGTGTTTTTGGTAGAAAATTTCATACACTTTAATTGAGGATTTGAAGATCGACTTTTGGTCGAATTTGATTGATTTTAGTATGAGTAGGCTCATGGTTGAATGGGAGTTCGGATTTTGTAATTTTTGTCGGATTCCTAGATGTGGGCCACACCGTTGACTTTTTGTTGACTTTTCGAGCGGAGTTGAACTTTTTTATAAATTGTTAAATTGCAAGCATTGGAGTATATTTTGATTAATTTGTACATTGTTTGACTAGATTCAAATCGTTTGTCTTGGAATTGAGGAGATCTAAAGGCGTTCGGAGGTTGGTATGCGCGGAATAGAATTTTTAAAGTGTTATTCAGCTTGCTCGGCATTGAATTCGGCTTGTTCGAGGTAAGTAACACTTCTAAACTTGGAGTTGAGGGTACGAATCCCTGAATTATGTGTTATATGAATTGTTTAGAGGTGACGCACATGTTAGGTGATGAGCGTGTCGGTGTGCACCATAGCAATTATGACTTAATTATTTTCGTGGAGTTGTATAATCAAATAATGATGTCATTATCCACATATCCTCCATGTGTTAGAGAAATTGAACTGAGACTCGTGTTAAAGATCATGTTTAGGCTACGTGCCGATATTTTGGGACCCATAAGGGTCGTCTTGCTGTTGAATTAAGTATTTTAAAAAACTGTGAATTTCATACTAAGTGATGTTTATCCAGTTGTGAGGATATTTATGGGATCGAGTTGCACGCCGCATCAGGACATATTGGCTTTATGTATATTTATTATTATATGAATCGGGGTTGCACGCCGCAGCAGGCTTTATAGATTTTATTGTTATGAGATCGGGTTGCACGCCGCAGCAGGACTAAATGGATTATTATAGCGCTTGGGCTGAAGGAGCCCATCCGGTGTCTGCACCCCCTCCGGATTATTATAGCGCTTGGGATGGACTTCCCAGGGCATGGAGTTGCCTTATTTATTTATATTTGGGATGGACTTCCTAGGGCATGGAGTTGCCTAATTTATTATAATTTCCCTGGGTAGGGATCTTGCCCGAATCATTTATCATATTTGGGATGGAGTTCTCTGGGATGGATTGGCCTTGTACAGTATTGAGTAACTGAATGTCAGTTATTATGCATATATATAGGATAGATCTTCTCTGGGATAGATTGGCCATATACAGTATTGAGTGATTGAGTACTTTGAGAGTGTGAGTACGCGAGTTCATCACTGTGTTGCGTTGCATTTGACATGCATACTTAATATGTAGGCATACAGAAGTATTTTTCCTTATGCCAAATGATAATGAAATTTCTTTTCTGTCATTAAAGTTTTTGAGAAAAATCACAGATCTCAGAGTTACTCCTATTTCAGTGATTTTCGGTAAAAGATTTGAGTTTTACTATTATACTTGAAAAGAAAATATTTATTTTCCAGAACTGTATACGAGCTGAGCATATTATTATTGAGTTATTACTTGTGCTGCTTTGAATTGTATTATTATGAGATGTTATTGGCTATTGGTGTGGACTCTGACCTTGGTACAAAGCTCGTCACTACTTACAACCTAAGGTTAAGTTTGTTACTTATTGAGTACATGGGGTCGGTTGTACTCATATTACACTTTTGCACCTTGCGTGCAGATTTTTGATGTTGATGATGCTGATGTACATGGCGAGAGATGGCATTGAAAATGTACCTGCGTTCCGGTCATAAGTGCCTCTTAATCTTGGTAGCCTTAGATTTAAAAATATGTTCATGTATTTTCAAACAGATGATGTATTTTATTTCACACCAACTTTGTAAATTCTGAATCTTAGAAGCTCATTATCGAATGTTAATTGGCTTACCTAACAGATTGAAGTATGTGTCATCACGGCTAGTTGAATTTTAGGTTGTGACATTTATAGTGTTAGCTGTAAAATGAATCATTTCTTATACCATGTTCACAAGTTTTCGTGCCCAAAGTAACATCATGTAATGACTCGGCCGGTCGTTTTGAATATTATAGCCCCATTTCTCTATTTACTGTTTAATTTATGCCTTGCTATTGATTTATGACTTATCGGGTTAGTTGGTTCGGGTCCGGAAGGAATTCAGAGTGAAATGAGACACTTAGTCTCATAATTAAAAAATATTAGTTAGAAAAGTGGACCGGATATGAACCTATGTGTAAATGACCTCGAATTTGAATTTTAATAATTCCAATAGCTCTGTATGGTAATTTTGGACTTAGGAGCGTGTCGGAAAAATTTTTTGGATGTCCGTAGAGGAATTAGGCTTGAAATGCCGAAAGTTGAATTTTTGAAAAGTTTGACCGGGAGGTTGACTTTTTGATATCGGGGTCGAAATCCGATTCTGAAAATTTTAATAGGTCTGTTATATTTGTTATGACTGGTGTGCAAAATTTGAGGTCAATCGGACGTGATTTGATAGGTTTCGGTGTTGTTTGTAGAAATGGAAAGTTTCAAAGTTCAATAGGCTTGAACTGGGGCGTAATTCATGGTTTTAGCGTTGTTTGAGTTGATTTGAGGATTCGACTAAGTTCGTATGATGTTTTAGGACTTGTTGGTATATTTGGTTGAGGTACCGTCGGGTGAGTTTCGGATGGTTAACAGATCAAATATTGAACTACAACAGCTGCTGCAATTTCCTGTTGTTGGAAATTTCTTCTGCCAAAATCGAGCCCACAAAAATGAGCCCAGAGTCGAGCCCAAATAAATTGAGCCCAGAATTTAGCGCAGAAAATCAAGCCCAGAATCGAGCCCAGAATCAAGGACGATCGAGCCCAGGGTCGAGGGCCACGATCGAAGACAGGGTCGAGGATCAGGCTCGAAGCCATGATCGAGCCCAGGGTCGAAAGCCATGATCGAAGGCAGGGTCGAAAACCAGGGTCGAGATCCATGATCGAGGGCCAGGATCGAGGGAATCGAAGGCCAAGATCGAGGCAAAACCGAGGCAGTCTGGGCAGAATTATAAAAATAGGGACTTCGTCCCATTCGCCATTTTTGACAAATTGGAGCTTGAGGAGAGGCGAATTTTTGATATATTTTCAAGGAAAACTTAAGGTAAGTCCCTTGTGATCATTTCTACTCCATAATATTGAATTATCATCGAATAATCTGACTAGATTACATGATTTTGAGGTGTAAATCGGAGATTGGAACTTAGAAATTTGAAAATAAGATTTGTAGATTTGAGGGTCGAGTTGAGGTGTTAATTGAGTGCTATTAGTTGGATAATTATTTCGTATTTAGTAATATTTATGTGTTTGGGATAGTACGGGTTTCTCTCAATGCTTATATAACAGGTTAAGAGTACATAAATTGGTTTGCCTAGCGAATAGTGTTAGTTAGGTGACAATCACGTTTAGGGAATTGTTTGGGACATGAGATCGTTACTGCCATGAACTTAGAAGGCCTAAATTTGATAAGTAAATTCGAGTATGTTATATTTAATGATACAGACGCGCTCACAATAGCTATTCTGGGGCACAATCAGTTTTATGGTCAATTCCTCTCATCACTCATTTATGGGGAACAAGAGGGGGTGGGAGGAGGGGAGCTTCGGGTACTTGATCTTTCCAATTAACAAATTTGAAAGACAAATTTGAAGTAGACTCAACCAGCTAAAGAAGCTGGATTAGAAGAGAATCACGTCGTTACTATCGCTACTTTCACTTAACGATTTAGTAACCGCCGACAAGACTCCTAGTTTAGTAACCATTAGATGGAATAAGACAAATATGACAATAACAATCATATTAGTCATCGTTGGTTTGCTTCTGTTTGCACCGGAATCTGATTATTAACGATATAGTTGAACTCCCAATTTTTAATGATTAAACTGCCCACGAGTTCTAACGTTTATTGCTTGGTAATTAGGTACTCACTAGTGTTGTTCTTGTTGTAGTTTGTTTGGTGTGTTTTAACAAACTATGTAATATTTTTGAAGCTTACTATTATAGATGTTGTAATGACCTAACCGGTCATTTTGACTTTTAGAACCCCATTCCCCTGAATAAAACTCCTAGTATGTGCTTTTATTAATTTATGACTTGTGGGGATGGTTGGTTCGTGATTTGGAAGTGTTCGGGTTGAAATCGGAACACTTGGTTCCTTAGTTTGGCTTTAAAGGCCCAAGTTTGATTTCGGTCAACATTTTGAGAAAACGACCCCGGAATCGAGATTTGACGGTTCCAATAGGTTCGTATGATGATTGTGGACTCAGGCATATGTTCGAATTGGGTTTTGGACAACCCGGGAGCTCTTCGATGCTTAATAGTGAAAAATTAACTATTTAAAGGTTTAAGGTTCTTTAAATTTGGTTTGGAGTAGGTTTTGGAGTGATTGAAGTCCGTTTGGAATTCCGAGCCCGGGAATAATCCCGTATGGTGATTTAAGACTTGCACGCAAAATTTAGTGTCATTCCGGATAGTATAAGTATGATTCGGCGTGTTCGGAGAAATTTAGAAACTTGAAGTTCATATTTTGATCCAATTCAGTTTTGGGGTGCGATTCTTAGTTTCATTGTTGATTTACGTGTTTTGAGAGTTCGAGCAAGTCCGTGTTATGTTTTCAGACTTGTTGGCTCATTTAGACGGGGTCCCGGGGGCTCGGGTGAGATTTGAATAACTCGGAGCTAAGTTGAAAAAACTAGAATTTCCAGTTCTGGTTTCCTTCTTCGCGAACGCGGAAGGACCCTCACGTTCGCGAAGAAGGAAAAGTGGGAACTGTGCAATTTTCCTTCGCGTTCGCGTGGAGAGGGATGCGTTCGCGAAGCCCAAGAGTTTAGGTCTACGCGTTCGCGAATGTCTACTCGCGTTCGCGAAGGAGGACTGGGGTCGGGGTTAAATTACCCTACGCGTTTGCGAAGGGCAGGCCAGTAAGCCTTCGTGTTCGCGAAGGGTAAAATTTTAAGGCAGTGTATTTTGCCTTCGCGAACACGAGGCACTGACCGGTTCGCAAAGAATGGGTCAGCAATGCTTGACAGAATGTCTTAAAAACGGGATTTCACCATTTTTAACCACATTTCTTCCATTCTTGGGCGATTTTAGAGCTTTTGAGAGAGGATTTCAACTAGCAACTTGAAGTTAAGTTAATTCTACATACTTTGAGCTAAATACATAGATTACAGGTAGATTATAACCTATAAATCTTGGGAATCAAGGGTTTAGATGAAAAGCCTAGGTTTTACAAAAACTGATATTTTAACCATGAAAATGGTTATGTAATTGGATGGAAATTGTATTTTTGAGTTCTTGAGATTATGGGTAACGATTTCCTCCGAAAATTTTCGGAATCCGGGCACATGGGCCTGGAGTGAATTTTAGAAATTTTATCATTTTGGCTTGGGTAATTAATTTAATAGCCTAACTTCGAATTATTGAGCATGTATTAATTATTTTATAAAATATTTGGATAGTTTCGGATTATTCGACACCGAATTGGAAATTTTACACGACATCGTGATTGGAAGCGGGCTTTGAGACAAGGTAAGTCTCTTGCCTAATCTTATAAGAGGAAATTTATCCCATATGTGATTCATATTAATAATTGTTGCTAATTGTGGGGCTACGTACGCACGAGGTGACGAGAGCCCGTGCGTAGCTACTAATTATGTTAATGTACGAGTAATTTAGGACTCAAATCATGAATTACTTGTGATAAATGCTCCTTTTATTTAATTAAATTACTGGAATTTTATTGCAAATTGTTTGAGGAAATAGTAAAAGACCGAAACTTCATATACTTGAAATTTTGTGTAAATTATTGAATTGTTAATAGAGATTGAACATCCTATATGTTAATATTATAATAACTTCTCATTCCGGTGGTTCATAAGAAAATGTCCTCCTTTCTTGTGGAGCGGGCCGAACGCATCGGCAATATAGATGCATCTATGGATCGCGCCGCACGTCCCTCGGCAGTGTACATGACACTCTGGATTGGGCCGTACGACCTCGGCAGAATTCGTACCTAATAATAATAATTACACGATACCTTGATACTTTAATTGCCGCTTGTGAAGTTAATTGATAATTTGAAAATTATTGGAATGTAAGGAATTAATTATTTCTGCCTATTTAGAAACTTATTGTTGTTCATCTAAAAATCATGTTTAATAAAATATTTCTATTGTAATATTATTGACCCATAGTGAGTATCAAAGTCGACCTCTCGTCACTACTTCTTCGAGATTAGGCTTGATACTTAATGGGTACACGTTGTTTACGTACTTATGCTATGCTTGCTGCACTTTTTGTGCAGGACCTGAGACATGTACTATCGAAGGACCTATCGGAGCGCACCCACGTTATCTAGAAGCTTAGTGGTGAGCTGCCTTTCTGAACCATTCTGCAGCAACTAATGCCTGTTCTTGTATTTATATTCTGTCTATTTTTATTTCAGACAATATTTAAAATTTTATATAATCTACTAGATGCTCATATACTCGTAACACCAGGTCTTGGCACACACTAGTAGAATTTTTGGATTTAATTATTTTACTTGGGTTTTAATTTATCTTATTTCTCACATTGTCTTAATTTTTGCAAGTACTCCGAGTTTTATTAGTCGGATAATTTTTAAAGAAATGAATATATGTTAAAATCATTAGTTGGCTTGCCTAGTGGGGATGCTGGGCACCATCACGACCTATAGGTGAATTTGGGTCGTAACAACATGGTATCAGAGCACTAGGTTCACGTAGGTCTCATAAGTTATGAGCAGACCTGATAGAGTCTTGCGGATCGGTACAGAGACGTCTGTACTTATTTTCAAGAGGCTATAGGGTGTTAGAAAAACTATCTTTCTTCATCTTCCATCATTCAAATAATGTAGTACTAAATATCTTTCTCTTATTCTCTCACATATGGTGAGAACGCGCTCTAATGAGGTTCCAGACCAAGGAAAAGCTACTCCCGTTGTTGTTAGAGGCCGAGGGAGGGCTCCAGCCCATGGTAGGGGACGAAGACGTCCCAAGGTTGTTCCAGTTGTGCTAGCAGTGGGTCCAGCAGTTGATCCTATTATTGAGGAACAGGGCGAGGTGCCCGTAGCAGAGCCAGCTCCGGTGGATTTCACGTCTGCACCGGGATTCCAAGAGGTCATGGGCCATATGTTGCGGTTCATGGACACTATGACTTAGGCCGATTTATTTCTGGTAGACCCAGCCACATCTCAGGGGGGAGGGGGAGCACAGACCCCTACTGCACAAGCTCATGAGCAGGCAGCTGCTGTTTATCAGATCCAGTGTGCACTACCCGTGGGTGGAGTTCAGCCAGTGGCAACAGCTACATTTGAACCCAGACCAGCTACCGCCGAGCTACATACCCTACTGGACAGATGGACTAGACTACATCCTCATGTCTTTGGGGGTGAGCGACATGAGGATCCTCAGGATTTCATTGATCGGTGCAGGGACAGATTGCACAATATGAGGATATTGGAGTCTCATGGGGTAGACTTTGCTACTTTTCAGCTGGAGGGCAGAGCCCGTAAATGGTGAAAGTCTTATCTTCTTGGAAGACCAGCAGATTCTCCTCCCATGACTTGGGACAGGTTCACCCGTATCTTCCTGGACAGGTATATTCCGACCTCCCAGAGGGAAGAGTTGCGGTTCCAGTTTGAGCAGCTCCAGCAAGTTCAAATATCAGTGACCGATTATGAGGCGAGGTTCTCTAAGTTATCTCGCCATGCACTTATGATACTCCCTACTGAGGCAGAGAGAGTACGGAGGTTTGTTGCGGGTTTACATACTAGCATTCAGGCCACCATGGCTCGAGAGGTTGAGATGAGGACTTCTTATGAGTTGGTTGTGAAGATAGCCCGAAGGATTGAGGGTGTGCATCAGCGTAGACGAGAGCAGGTTATAAGGGATAAGCATTTTAGACATTCTGGAGAGTTCAGAGGTGCTCCGTCTGGGGGTAGAGGTCAATTGGTGAGAGGGCAGTCTAGCAGGCCCCCATATTCTGCACCACCGCCTTCTCGGGGTGCCCCAGTGCGACCTTATTTCAGTGCTATGCCAGAGAGTTCTTATCGCCCACCAGTTATTCGGGGTTCTTTCAGTGGGTATTCAGGTCCCCAAGGTAAGGCTTCTAGTCAGCAGCCCATCATACCGAAAGGTTATTACGAGTGCGGGGATCCTAGTTATATGCAGAGATTCTGCCCTAGGCTTCAGGGTAGACCAGTGCAGCAGGGTTAGCAACCTATAATTACTGCACCAGTTGCTCCACTAGCCGTCTGACCACCAGAGGTAGAGGGTAGGTGGGTAGGGGCCATCCTAGAGGTAGAGGCCAGCCAGTTGGTGCTCCATCTCGGTTCTATGCTTTTTCGGCCAGACCAGATGCAGAGGCCTCAGATACAGTGATTACAAGTATTATTTCAGTTTGCGGCAAAG
The DNA here is from genome assembly GCF_000390325.3 of Nicotiana tomentosiformis. NCBI lineage: Eukaryota > Viridiplantae > Streptophyta > Magnoliopsida > Solanales > Solanaceae > Nicotiana > Nicotiana tomentosiformis. The sequence goes on along the minus strand of NC_090815.1, from coordinate 120,400,099 downwards.
ATGCCTCCGTATTATTTGATCCAGGATCTACGTATACATATGTGTCCTCTCTATTTGCTCATTTCCTGGGTGTTTCTCGAGAGTCCTTTAGTACTCCTGTTTATACGTCCACTCTTGTGGGCAATTCTGTTATTGTTAATCAGATCTATCGGTCCTGTATTGTTACATTCTGTGGTTATAAGACTAGAGCAGATCTTATGCTGCTTGATATGACCGACTTCAAGATTATCCTGAGCATGGACTGGCTATCCCCATATCATGTCGTCCTAAATTGTCATGCTAAGACTGTTACCTTGGCAATGCTGGAATTTCCTAGGTTGGAGTGGAAGGGTTCGTCTGTCAGTGTATCTAATCAGGTTATTTCCTTTCTATAAGCTCGACATATGGTCGAGAATGGTTGTTTGGATTATCTAGCCTATGTTCGGGATACTACTGCGGAAACTCCGACTATTGATTCAATGCCTGTGCTCAAAGAGTTCTCCTATGTATTTCCTCCAGATCTTCCAGGCATGCCACCAGATCGTGATATTGATTTTTGTATTAACTTGGCTCCAGATACCCAGCCTATATCTATCCCACCATATCGCATGGCTCCTAATGAATTGAAGGAATTGAAGGAACAGCTTTAGGGGTTACTAGCCAAAGGGTTCTTCAGACCAAGTGTATCGCCTTGGGGAGCACCGGTATTATTCGTGAAAAAGAAGGATGGAACGATGCGAGTGTGTATTGATTATCGTCAGCTGAACAAAGTCACTATTAAGAACAAGTACCCGTTGTCATGTATTGATGATCTATTTGACCAGTTGCAAGGTGCTAGGGTATTTTCTATGATCGACTTGAGGTTCGAGTATCGTCAGTTGAAGATTCGGGATTCGGATGTTCCAAAAACTGCTTTTCGGACTAGATACGGTCATTATGAATTTTTGGTGATGTCTTTAGGGTTAACTAATGCCCCGGCGACATTTATGGATTTGATGAACAAGGTATTCCGGCCATATATTGGTTCGTTTGTCATTGTCTTCATTGATGATATTTTGATTTACTCGCACAGTAAGGAAGAGCATGAGCAGCATATGAGAGTGGTGCTTTAGACACTGCGGGAACAAAAGCTATATGCTAAGTTCTCAAAATGTGAGTTTTGGCTAAATTCTGTAGCATTCTTGGGCATATTGTATCGGGCGAGAGCATTAAAGTTGATCTCAAAAAGATCGAGGTAATTCAGAATTGGCATCGTCCCACTTCAGCGACTGAGGTCAGGAGTTTCCTAGGCTTAGCAGGTTATTATCAACGGTTCGTGGAGGGATTTTCATCTATTGCAGCACCTTTGACCAAATTAACCCAGAAGGGTGCTCCGTTCCGATGGTCCGATAATTATTAGGTGAGCTTTCAGAAGCTCAAGACAACATTAACTACAACACCAGTGTTAGTGTTGCCTTCTAGTTTGGGGATGTATACAATGTATTGTGACACTTCACATGTTGGTTTGGGTTGTGTATTAATGCATGAGGGGCGAGTTATTGCATATGCTTCACGTCAGCTAAAACCCCACGAGAAGAATTAACCGATACATGATTTGGAGTTAGCTGCGATTGTTCACGCTCTTAAGATTTGGAAGCATTATCTTTATGGGATGTCTTGTGAAGTTTACACTGATCATCGCAATTTACAACATTTGTTCAAGTAGAGGGACCTAAATTTGAGGCAGCGCAGATGGCTTGAGTTATTAAATGATTATGATATTACTATCTTGTATCATCCGTGCAAAGCAAATGTAGTTGCAGATGCCTTGAGTAGAAAGACGGAGAGTATGGGTAGTTTGGCTTTCATTTCAGCAGAGGAGAGGCCATTAGCTTTGGATATTCAGTCCTTGGCTAACAGACTTGTGAGGCTAGATATTTCAGAGCCCAGCCAAGTTCTTGCGTGTGTTGTGGCCCAGTATTCAATATTTGAACAGATCAAGGCTCCCCAGTATGATGATCCACACTAAATGATTCTTCGAGAAACGACTACGGGGTGGTGCCAAGAAAGTTACTATTGGCGTGGATGGTGTTATGCGACTCCAGGATTGTTTATGTGTTCCTAATATGGATGAACTGAGGAAAAGGATTTTAGAGGAGGCACACAGTTCTCGGTATCCTATTCATCCAGGTGCTACAAAGATGTATCGTGACTTGAGGCAGCATTATTGGTGGCGAAGGATGAAAAAGGATATAGTTGAGTATGTAGCTAGGTGTCTAAATTGTCAGCAAGTTAAATATGAGCACCAGAGACCAGGTGGCCTACTTCAGTAGATGACTATACCAGAGTGGAAATGGGAACGCATTACTATGGACTTTGTAGTTGGGTTCCCGCGGACCTTGCTGAAGTTTGATGCAGTTTGGGTCATTGTCGACAGGTTGACCAAGTTGGCACACTTTATTCCGGTTGTGACTACGTATACTTCGGAGAGGTTGGCCCAGATTTATATTTAGGAGATAGTTCGATTGCACGGTGTGCCAATTTCCATCATATTAGATATAGGCCCTTAGTTTACTTTACATTTCTGGAGATCAGTATCGATTGAATTGGCGACCCGCGTAGAGCTCAGCATAGCCTTTCATCTGCAGACCGACGGGCAGTCGGAGCGGACAATTCAAATTTTGGAGGATATGCTTAGGGCGTGTGTGATTGACTTTGGAGGTTAGTGGGATCGTTTCTTGCCTTTGGACGAGTTTGCTTATAACAACAGCTACCAATCCAGCATCGAGATGGCTCCATTTGAGGCTTTATATGGTCGGCGATGTCGTTCGCCCATAGGATGGTATGAGCCTAGTGAGGCTATGTTACATGGTACTGATTTGGTAAAGGATACCTTGGAAAAGTTAAAATTAATTCAGGAGCGACTTCGTACAGCACAGTCCAGGCAGAAAAGTTATGCGGATATGAAAGCACATGATTTATCGTTTATGGTATGTGAAAAAGTTCTCTTTAAGGTTTCGCCGATAAAGGGAATCATGAAATTTGGGAAGAAGGGCAAGTTGAGCCCAAGGTTTATAGTACACTATGAGGTGTTGAGACGAGCTTGGGAGGTTGCTTATGAGCTTGCTTTTCCTCCCAGTCTATCAGGAGTTCATCCGGTTTTCAATGTATCTATGCTCCAGAAGTATCATGCCGACCTATCGCATGTGTTAGACTTCAGCACGGTTAAGCTAGATAAGAGCTTGGGTTATGAAGAGGAACTAGTTGCCATTGTTGATTAAACAGGTTCGCCAGTTGAGGTCCAAGAAGATTACTGTAGTAAAAGTCCAGTGAAGGGGCCAACCAGTCAAGGAAGTGACTTGGGAGGACATGCGGAGCAGATATCCACACTTATTCAGCACTCCATGTAAAATTCTAAACTCGTTCGAGGACGAACGTTTGTTTAAGAGGTGGAGAATGTAATGACCCAACCGGCCATTTTGACTTTTAGAACCCTGTTCCCCTAAATAAAGCTCCCCGTATATGCTTTTATTAATTTATGACTTGCGGGGACGGTTGGTTCGGGATTTGGAAGTGTTCGGGTTGAAATCGGAATACTTGGTTCCTTAGTTTGGCTTTAAAGGCCCAAGTTTGACTTCGGTCAACATTATGAGAAAACAACCCTGGAATTAAGATTTGACAGTTCCAATAGGTTCGTATGATTATTCTGGACTTGGGTGTATGTTCGAATCGGGTTTTGGACAACCTGCGAGTGCTTCGGTGCTTAATAGTGAAAACTCAACTATTTAAAGGTTTAAGATTCTTTAAATTTGGTTTGGAGTAGGTTTTGGAGTAATTGAATTCCGTTTGGAATTCCGAGCCTGGGAATAGTCCCGTATGGTGATTTAAGACTTGCACGCAAAATTTTGTGTCATTCCGGGTACTATAAGTATGATTCGGCGTGTTTGGAGGAATTTAGAAAGTTGAAGTTCATATTTTGATCCAATTCAGTTTTGGGGTGCGATTCTTAGTTTCGTTATTGATTTATGTATTTCTAGAATTCGAGCAAGTCCGTGTTATATTTTCAGATTTGTTGGCGCATTTGGACGGGGAACCGGGGGGCTCGGGTGAGTTTTGAACCACCCGGAGCTAAGTTGGAAAAACTAGAATTTCCAGTTATGGTTTCCTTCTTTGCGAATGTGGAAGGACTCTCGCATTCGCGAAGAAGGAAGAGTGGGAACTGGGCAATTTCCCTTCGCGTTCGCGTAGAGAGTGACGCGTTCATGAAGCCCAGGAGTTTTGTCCTACACGTTCACGAAGGTCTACTCGCGTTCACGAAGGAGGGGTGGGGCCGGGGTGAATTTACCCTACGCGTTCGCGAGGGAGCTCACGCGTTCGCGTAGGGCAGGCCATTAAGGCTTTGCGCTCGCGAGACCCCTTTCGCATTCGCGAAGGCAAAAATTTTAAGGTAGTGAATTTTACCTTCGCGAACGCGAGGCACTAACCGCATTCGTGAAGAAGGGGTAAGCAATGCGGGGCAAAATGTCTTAAAAACGGGATTTCACCATTTTTAACCCCATTTCATCCATTCTTGGGCGATTTTAGAGCTTTTTGAGAGAGGATTTCAACTAGAAACTTGAAGTTAAGTTAATTCTACACACTTTGAGTTAAATACATAGATTATGGATAGATTATAACCTGTAAATCTTGGGAATCAAGGGTTTAGATGAAAAACCTAGGTTTTTACAAAACAAATGAGATTTTAACCACGAAAATGATTATGGAATTAGATGGAAATTGTATATTTGAGTTCTTGAGAATATGGGTAACGATTTCTCCGAATATTTCTAGAATCCAGGCACGTGGGCCCGGGGTGAATATTAGGAATTTTACCATTTTGGGTTGGGTAATTAATTTAATAGCCTAATTTCGAATTATTGAGGATGTATTAATTATTTTATATAACATTTGGATAGTTTCAGATTATTCGGCACCGAACTGGGATTTTTACATGCCATCGTGATCGGAAGTGAGTTTTGAGACAAGGTAAGTCTCCTGCCTAACCTTGTAAAAGGGAATTTACCCCATATGTGATTCATATTAATAATTGTTGCGAATTGTGGGGGCTACGTACGCACGAGGTGACTAGAGTCCCTACGTAGCTACTAATTATGTTAATGTTTGGGCAGTTTAGGACTCAAATCATGAATTACTTGTGATAATTGCTCCTTTTATATAATTAAATTACTGGAATTGTATTGCAAATTGTTTTAGGAAATAGTAAAAGACCGACACTTCATATACTCGAAATTTTGTGTAAATTATTAAATTGTTAATAGATATTGAACATCCTACGTGTTAATATTATAATAACTTCTCATTCCGGAGGTTCATAAGAAAATGTCCTCCTTCCTTGTGGAGCGGGCCGAACGCCTCAGCAGTATAGATGCATCTATGGATCGCGCCGCACGTCCCTCGGCATTGTACATGACACTTTGGATCGGGTCGTATGACCTTGGCAGAATTCGTGCCTAATAATAATAATTATACGATACCTTGATACTTTAATTGCCGCTTGTGAAGTTAATTGATAAATTGGAAATTATTGGAAAGTAAGGAATTAATTATTTCTGCTTGTTTAGAAACTTATTGTTGTTCATCTAAAAATCATGTTTAATTAAATATTATTGACCCATAGTGAGTGTCAAAGTCGACCTCTCGTCACTACTTCTTCGAGATTAGGCTTGATACTTACTAGGTACATGTTGTATACGTACTCAAGCTATACTTGCTGCACTTTTTGTGAAGGACCTGAGACAGGTACTATCGGAGGACCTATCGGAGCGCACCCACGTTATCCAGAGGCTTAGTGGTCATCTGCCTTTCTGAGCCGTACTGCAGCAACTAGTGCCTCTTCTTGTATTTGTATTTTGTCTATTTTTATTTCAGACAGTATTTAGAATTTTGTGTGATGAACCAATGTTATTTTTAATTTTTAACTTTCATTTATTTATTCCGAGACCTCGAATAGCTCCATTCAACCTTTCTTGATTTTACGTGCGCAATCCGTATCTTTTTCCAGAAACTTTTATGTGAAAAAACCAAAGAAAATATGAAATTTTGCCTTTAAAACTCATTTGAGTTGACTTCGGTCAATATTTTGAGTAAACGGATTCGGATTAGTGTTTTGACAGTTCCGGTGGGTCTGTATCATGATTTGGGACTTGGGCGTATGCCTAAAATCAAATTTGGAAGTCCTTACCTGGAATTAACGCCATTTGATGGAAACTAGAAATTTAAAGGTTTAAAGAATTCTTAAATTTGGCCATAATTGGATTTTTGTTGATACCGGGTCCCGATTTGGATTCCGAGAGTTCGATCAGCTTCGTAAAAATATTTATGACTTATGTACAAAATTTAAATTTATTCTGAGGTGCGTAGGCACGTTTTCCGTTAGTTTTTGAAAAACCTAAAATAAAATAAAAGGTTTGATTTTATAAAGCTTGAATTTCTAAACTTTATCTGGAGTTTGACTTTTGAGCAAACGACTCCGGAATGGAATTTTGATGATGTCAATAGCTTCGTATGTTGATTTTGGACTTAGGAGTGTGTCCGGACATTTATTTGGAAGTTCGTAATTGATTAGGCTTGAAATCAAGAAAATAGGAAGTTAAGTTTAGAAGTTTTACTGGGGAGTTGACTTTTTGATATCGGGATAGAAATCCAATTCTGGAAATTGGAATAGCTCTGTTATGCCATTTATGACTTGTGTGCAAAATTTGAGGTCAATCAGAGTTGATTTGATAGGTTTCGAGATCGAACGTAGAAGTTGGAATTTTTTAGTTTCATTAGGCTTGAATTGGGGTGTGAATCTTATTTTTAGCAAAGTTTGATGTGATTTGAGGCCTCGACTAAGTTCGTATGATGTTTTAGGACTTGTTGGTATATTTGGTTGGGGTCCCGGGGGCCTCATGTGTGTTGCGGGTGTGTTTCAGATCATTTTGGGCTACTTTGGATGCTGATTTTCTGATATCTGGTCTTGTTCTTCGTATTCACGAGGAGCCTCTCGAGTTCGCGAAGAAGGATTTGGCTTCTAGGATTTTGTTCGTCGCGTTCACGAAAAGACTCTCGCGTTCGCAAAGAAGGAAATCTCTGTTGCACTGGTCTGATTTTGGAGGATCATATCTCGTAATCTATAAGAAATTCAGAGATGATCCAAAAATAAAAGTTGTAGCCCTTCATGTCTAGTTTTCATAAAAGTAAACCATTTGTCATTTGGAGTTGTGTACAAAAGGTTATGGTGTACACACTATAGGCTATCTGGGAAGAGTTTGGAAATCTCTGTTGCATAGGGCTGACTTTGGAAGCTTATATCTCGCAATCTATAAGGAAAGGGGAGATGAACAACAAATAAAAGTTATAATCCTTGGAGTCTAGGTTTCAGAAAGTTAAACCATTCATCATTTGGAGTTTTATACAAAAGGTTATGACCATTATATTAGAGGCTATCTGAGAAGAGTTTGAAAATGGTTGTTGGAGAATTTGTTCATCGCGAACGCGAGGAAAGGGTTGCGAACGCGAAGAATAAACCCTTGGGCAGCCGAATAAAGTCCAAAATTCATCTCATTCTTCCATTTTTGGACCAAGGAAGCTCGGGTGAGGCGATTTTCCATAGTTTTTCAAGGAAAAGATTGGGGGTAAGAATTCCTAATTTGATTTTGGTTAAATTACATGAATCTATTATTGTTTTTATCACTAAATTAGTGAATTGTGTTGAAAATAGTAAAAATCCTATAGACTTCAATTTAAGATTTGAAGGTAGATCCGTTATCGAAATTTGATAATTTTGGTATGGTTGAAATTGTATCGGAATGGGTGTTCGAATTTCATAAAAATTCTGTCGAGTTCCGAGGGGCGGGCCTCGTGTTGACTTTTTAGAATAAAATTTTAAGTTGGTATTTTATTATTCGGAATTGTTTTTGATAAATTTTAATGAATTTATACAATTAATTTGGATAGATTTGAGCTGTCCGGAGGTCAATTCAAGCAAGAAGGCGATTTTGAAATATCGGCATAACTTCAAAAAGGTAAGTATCTTGCTTAACCCTTAGTGGGAGAATTACCCCTTAGGCATTGAGTCTTATGTGAAAATTGTGTGATTGGAATCCGTGTACGCGAGGTGACGAGTACGTACTTGGGCTTATATGTGCAAATTTATTGGTTTAAAGTTTTAGGCATTTTTATGTATTAAATTGGATAATTGTTGGCATTTAGTAAATCCTTGAATTGTCACGCCTCATTCCTTATTTGTCAAGTTTATATTTTATATAATAATTTGGTGTTATTTTCACTTGGATTTTTATGTGAATTCTGTGTGTTTGTTGATATGATATTTTTCTTGGAATTAAATTCATGATGGAATCCTTATCTGCAAATATTTATTAAATAAATTTAAATTGAAGAGTTAATATAATTATCAAGCATTTGGATTAATGAAGGCGTTGCCCTATACTGAGTATTTTTCACCTCTATTGATTGTTTTGAGGTTTTATATACGTTGTGTGGAGCCTTGGGCTATTTGTTGAGAAAATTATTGATTCTAGTACATATTGGAAATTTGGTTGTGGTCAGTGGCAAATTATGATATGAATTGTTGTATTGTGTTGTGGTTTAAACACTCTCCTTGATGTTATTTATGCTTCCTACCTTGCTTGTTAATGATATACATGTACTTGGCAAGGAAGAGTGTAAAGCACGAAGGGTGATGTCATGCCATTTGAGAGTGTAAAGCACGAAGGGTGATGTCGTGCCATTTGAATTATATTATCATATGAGGGAAAGTGTAAAGCATGAAGGGTGATGCCGTACCATTTGAGAGTGTAAAGCACGAAGGGTGATGCCTTACCATTGAGAGTGTAAAGCACGAAGTGTGATGTCGTGCCATTTTATTTATATTATCAGGTGAGGATGAGAGTAAGAGTACGAAGAGTGATGTCGTGTCATTATTTTTATATTATCATATGTTCATGGCACGAAGGGTGTTTCCGTGCAGGCGAGGACGAGAGACATACGTTATATTGTGATATCTTCTTGTTGTGTATACATTCATGCCTTTATCTTGAGCTGTTATTGTGCACTTATGTTTTCTGTGTGACTTGTAGTTGTGCTTGCTGACTGTGTGCCTCCCACTTTACTTCTTTTATTATTATTGGCATTTCTCCCACCTAGTTAGTACTGTTATATATATATATATGCACGGTGAGAAAAAGATAAATGCACGAAGGGTGTTGCTGTGCCAATTGATTTGATTTACATATATACATTGGGTGAGAATGAGACAAATGCACGAAGGTATTGCCGTGCTATTGATGTGATATCTTGAATATATTTCTTACACCAGGAAAGATAAATGAGGTGTCACATGGTGACTTTTACTTGAAGGAATTATATTCGGGAGATATTTATTTGAAGGAATTATATTTGAAAGAGATTTATTTAAAAGAATTATATTTGAAGGACTTATTTCAAAGAGATTTATTTAAAAGAATTATATTTGAAAGATATTTATTTGAAGGGACTGTATTCGAAATATATTTATTGGAAAGTATTATATCCTGAAGATTATTTGAAAAGTATATAGGCGAAAGATTGATATTTGAAGGACTTGATTAATTGGGTGTACTTGTATTTATTATTTGTTGAGCAATATTAATGGTGTTGTCTTGCTGTGTATATCACTGGTTGATTAGCGTTGCCATCATTGTTATTTCTTTCCTAATATTTTTGTATACTATATTACACAGGTTATTAGACTAGTGAGTGTCTTGACTGTACCTCGTCACTATCCCAATGAGGTTAGTCTTGATACTTACTAGGTACCGACTGTGGTGTACTCATACTACACTTCTGCACATTTTTGTACCGAGCCAGGTATTGGAGGTATCGGACTCGGACAAAGTTAGAGTGTGATCGAAAGGACTTAAGGTAGAGTTTCTTGGTCGTCGCAGTCCCTTGGAGTCTTTCTATTTTTATTGTACTGTTAATTTCTTAATCGAACAGTATTGTATATTCAATTCTCGAGATCATTCCATGTATTCAGTTAGAGTTCATGGCTCAGTATTACCAGTCTTGAGAGGTTGTATTAAATTATATGTTTTTAAAAAAAATGGCTTGAATTGTTTTTAAAATCGGCTCACCTAATCTTAGAGACTAAGTGCCATCGCGACGCCTGTGGTGGGATTTTGGGTCGTGGCATTTTGTATAATCTACTAGATGCTCATATACTCGTGACACTAGGTCTTGGCACACACTAGTAGAATTTTTGGATTTAATTATTTTACTTGGGTTTTAATTTATCTTATTTCTCACATTGTCTTAATTTTTGCAAGTACTCCGAGTTTTATTACTCGGATAATTTTTAAACAAATGAATATATGTTTAAATCATTAGTTGGCTTACCTAGCGGGGATATTATTGGATACCATCACGACCTATAGGTGAATTTGGGTCGTGAAAGATATTCTCTAGTGTTGCTCTTGTTATGGCTTTTTTGTTGCGTTTAAAATAACTATGTAACATTTGTGGGAATATTTCTCAAGCCTTCTATAAGTTAGTGACATATAGCTTAAGGCCAAACTTTTAATAATGGGCCTTAATGTTTTTGATAAAATTTTTTGGTTGTTTATATTGTAGTATTACAAGACATAATATTGGTAAGATTTTGTAAAATTAAGTTAATAAGATATTAATTATGTATTTGCAATATATTACCTTAGATCTTATTATAAAAAAATTTATTTAGTAATATGAAGATTTGAGTAGTTAAATTAATTCAAAGTTTTAAAATATTTTCACTGTTAAAAAGTAAGCAATCTCCTTTCTTTCTATTTGTGTAAAGATTTTTTACTTTCTTTTCTTTTTTTACAAACTTTAATATTGTAAAACAAAAATAAAATAATAAAATCTACTGTTAAAACTTTTTTGGACTTCAAAAATTTTGGGACCCTAAATCAAAAGTTGTAATAGTCTCGCCTTTGAGATGCCCCTCACCTTAATTATTCGTCAGATGCTTTGATTCATAACAGCAACCTCCTATATGGTATCCGCCTTGGAGTTCAATTATATCCTGATTCACGTCGAAAAGTTCGACAAGGAGGAATAAAGTGATGCGCAAGTTCATATTTAGGACTCAAGTTATAGCCTTTAATTAAGGATGAATGGCTACTTACCATTCCACGACAAACCATGCCGCCCATAAAGTTAATTTTTCAATCAAATGGATCGACTTGCTAATTTATTCATTTTAAATCTCTAGGTAATGCCATTACTTTGGTAGAATTATCGAGTCATCGATATTTCCCAAGAAAAGGTTTCAAGAAATTAATTAAATTAACTTTAGGCATGTTTATTTTAATGTGGTAACAAGCCTGCTTTATTGATCTCTAATAGTCTAATATATTTATATTCCTCTTCTTACTTCAACGTTTTGATCAAATTCAGCGTGAAGGACAAGGGTTCAAAGATACTGAAAGATCTTCAAAAGTTTAAAAGCATCTAAGCAAAAGAGAATTATTAGATATTTAATTAAGATTATTTAGTTACTTTTTACCCTAACATAGTTTGCATTAATACACATTCATCCTAATAATTAGTTAAAGGAAGAAGGAAACGGTTAAAGAAAGAATAAATTCCTAATCTTTATCCGAGCAAAAACAGTCGCATAGAAAATGACTTATCACGGAATCTAAGCTGGCCTTTATATAAAAATGGTGATGGATATATTAACGAAGATGAGATTCTAATTGTTTTTCTAATCTAAGATGGATATATAAAAATGGTGATGGATATATAAAAATGGTGATGGAATCCAATATGCTTCCAACTGGGGTTTTAGGATCTCATAGGCTTCTAATTGTTTTTCTTAGGCTTCTATATATTTTGCCTCATGATCTGTATCTTGTTTTGTTGTTGCTAGCTGCTTTTGTGTTGTCTGTGTTTTGTTTTATTTGAGAACCAAACATCCTTGTAATATTTGGAAGAAAGAGTCTTTTGATTGTATATAATATATATATATGTACTACTCCCTCCGTTTCAATTTATGTGAACCTATTTCCTTTTCAGTCTGTGCCAAAAAGAATGACCTCTTTCCTTATTTGGAAACAATTTACCTTTATGCAATGATTTATAGCCACACAAAATATATGTGCATCATTTTACACTACAAGTTCAAAAGTTTTCTCTCTTTTTTTAAACTCCGTGTCCAGTCAAATGAGTTCACATAAATTGAAACGGAGGGAGTACTATGTAATTGTCTATATGTTCCATGTTTTCTATGTAACTTTTGTTCTAGTAGCCAAATCATGATATAAGCTATCTTCCACATTTTAATTTCTTTCAGATTAATTATCTGCTCTTCTTTATGACTATTGATATATGATCGTTCTAGATGTTGTTCTACACACAGAAAAAATATAATTAACCTTATCTTTCAATAAAACTTTAGAAATATCTGGATGTCTTCAAGATAACCTTTTTTCTGGAAATTTATGATATTTTAAAAAATAGACTTTACTTTTTCACAACCGTGTCAAGTCACGAGTTTAGAGGAAGGAGGCCAGGAGGGTATATAAACTACTTTTAAGCGTTCCCTCCACAAGCTCATCCTAAAGAAAACATAGCCGAGCCATGTCAAAGAGAGATGAATAATTGAACCCGGTTCCCACTTTTCTTCAAAGTCAAACAGCAAAAGTGTATCTTTAATATATCTATATCTATCTATATCTATATTTATATTTATATCTTTTATATTATTATAAAAGAATGAATACAATGTCGGTTTACAAAAATAATCTTATAATATTAAGAATAATAACTCATAATAAAAGGACATTACCGGAATTATAGATATTAGCCTTATAATCCTATTCATTTAAGCACATAATACTACACATTAGGAATCTTACATGATTACCTTTAAGAATTCTATTAGTATAATTACTTTCGGGCGGTCTAATTCATATAAAATTAAACAAGTAAATATCTTTAGTCATGTAATCCTATTACTCTTAGGATATACTTCTTAAACATTCCTATTACTAATTTAATTCGAAAACGTATTATAATATCCTATTACTAATTTAATTTGAAAATGTACTATATTGTCTAAATCCATTTAGAAAAATGAGAGCCTATTTTATTATAAAAGCATAAATACAATATTAATATACCAAAATAGCCCTAAAATATCAAGCGGAAGAACTCATAGGGAAAGGACATAACTACAATAACCTATTTTTTGGACTACAATACCTTCTTTGCTAATTTTTAATATTTAAGATTTAAAATTAATAAAATTTTATCTATTAAATTCTTATTAAAAATATGCTGGAAGGTTTAATAAAATCAATTTCATAAGAATCCTCCGTATTGGCAATACATTACCACTTCATAATTGTCATAACCCGAAATCTCACCCGTCGTGATGGCGCCTATCTCAATATTAGGCAAACCGGCATCATCAATAACCCACAATTTTTTTTAAATACGAAAAACATAATAATTAAGTTTAAGAGAAAATCTCACAAATACTAGGTAAAATATGTATTCCCAAAACCCGGTGTCACTGAGTACATGAGCATCTATACATTACAAGTCTGGATAACACGGTCTATAATAATCCGAGACCAAATACAATAAACAAAAGGATAGGGAAGGAGAGACAAGGTCTGCGAAACATGGCAGCTACCTTTGAATCTCCGAAAAAATAAATGTGTGAAAGAATCAACACCCACTGTGTCCGAGATCACATGGATCTGCATACGAAGTGCAGGGTGTAGTATGAGTACAACAAACTCAGCAAGGAATAATAATAAATAAGAACTGAAGGTAGTGACGAGCTTCACAGCTAAGTCCAAATACAGTAATTTTCAACATAAGAAGATAGACATGCTTTCAAGTTCAACATTTAAAACTCCACAGTAATTTCATATCATTCGACTGAAACCGAAGTGTAATGTCTTTTAGAAATTTGCAAAATAGTGATATATGACCGCTGAAATGCAACAATAATGAAATCAATGCATCCTCTCAGAGTAACAGTCACTCAGTCCTCCAATTCACTCCAACCTCACAGTCACTCATTCCTCACAGTAACTCATTCCTCACAGTCACTCATTCCTCCCAATCACTCGACACTCGCACTCAGTAGGTACTTGCATTCGCTGGGGGTGTGTACAGACTCCGGAGGGGCTCCTTCAGCCCAAGCGCTATAACATGCCAATCATGGCATAAATCAATAAAATATGCTGCAGCGTGCAGTCCGATCCCCTAAAAATCCTCACATTTAGGTCCTCGGCCTCACTCAGTCATCAACCTCTCTAGTCTCTCGGGCTCTCAGAAATCATGATAAGCAGCCCAACAATAGTGATATGATGCATCAATAATGAACAAGAGAGACTGAGATGTAATATGCAAGTAAAATCGTGACTAAGTACAAAATAGTAATTTAACAGATAATTCAACACGTACACGACCTCTGTGCGTCCCAACCGTGTCAACACATGGTTTAAACATGATTTATAGTTCAATTTCCCTAATACGTGAAAAAATGTACGGTAACAACAATTTATTCAACTACACAGATCCATGGAATTGACCAAGTCACAATTCCTGCGGTGCACGTCCATACGCCCGTCACCTAGCATGTGCTCACCTTAAAACCAATCACATAACACATAATCCGGGGTTTCATACCCTCAGGACCAAATTTAGAACTGTTACTTACCTCAAACCGTGTAATTCTTTATTCCACTATGCCATTCCCATAAGAATTGGTCTCCGAAAGCCTCATATCTACCCACAATTAATTTAATTTAGTCAATACCAATTATTGTAATTAATTCCATAAGGAAATACTAATTTTTTCAATAAAATCCGAAATTTAACTCAAAAATTGCCCGTGGGCCCCACGTCTCGGAACTCGAAAGGCCAAAAAAAGTTACAAAATATGAACGTCCATCCAACCACGAGTCTAACCGTACTAATTTCACAAAATTCCGACATCAACTCGACCCTCAAATCTTCAATTAAAGTCTTTGAAGATTTCTACCATTTTCAACCCAATCTTTACCCATTTGAACTCAACAATCTTTCCACAAACCTTATTAGTATGTGTATGTATAAAAAATACTCTCACACCCAAGAATCATACTCCCAATCATCCATCTTTACCCAAACTCGAAATTGAAGACTAGTGTTAGAAATTCTTACCTCTTTGAAGCCCTAGCAAGATCCTTGTGAAATCTTCAAATCTTGAACAAGAATTGATGGACAAATGACTAGGTCTTCACTTTCTCTCTCTAAGATGCTCTCACATCTCTCTAAAATATCAAATGAAACCCTTCAAAATGACCCCTAATAATGTTCTATAAGAATGGGGTGGGGTTTATAAAACCAGAAAAATGAAGCCCCAAAACACACTCTGCGATCGCATATGCGACCGCATAATACTCCTGTAGCCCGCATATTGGGTCGCAAAAATGGCCTCCGGAACTAGGTAACGCTTCCTCAGTCTGCGATCATTATGTGGTCCACAGACCTGTTCTGCGGTCGCATAATACACCGCAGAACTGATCTGCGGTTGCATAATGCGCCGCAAACTTTCCTCTACACTTGCCCCACTCCTGATTCACTCGATGGCCATTTTGCGGTCCATAGAGTGATTCTGCGGCCGCATAGTGGGCCGCGTAAATAAAAACCTTAATTTCCTTAGCAAAAATTCTACAGAGTCGTTACACATAAGTCAACATCCGGTCAACCTTTTCAACTTAAGTTCTAAACTTTGGAACTGAGTGATCCAAATCAGCCCAAAACCTCAAAGGACCCGAACCAATTACCCCGGAAAGTCAAATAACAACCGTAAATCATAATTTGAGCAGTAAATGGGGGAACATGGTTGTAATACTCAAAACGACCGGTCGGGCCGTTACATTCTCGCCCTCTTAAACAAACGTTCGTCCTCCAACGGTTTTAGATTTATACCTGGAGTCTCAAATAGGTGTGGATATTTGCTCTGTATCTCCCGCTCAGTCTCCCGAGTAGCTTCTCTGACTGGCTGGTCTCTCCACTGTACTTTCACCGAAGCTATGTTCTTTGATCTCAACTTTCGAACCTGCCGGTCTAAAATGGCCAACGACTCCACATCATAAGTCAAATTACCATCCAACTGCACTGTGCTGAAATCCAAAACATGAGACGGATCCCCGACATACGTTTGGAGCATGGATACATTGAACATTGGATGAACACCTGATAGACTAGGTGGCAAAGCAAGTTCATAAGCCACCTCTCCAATCTTCTTAAGTGCCTCAAAGGCCCAATATACCGATGGCTCAACTTGCTCTTCTTCCCGAACCTCAACACACCCTTCATGGGCGAAATCTTGAGCAGAACCTTCTCCCCAACCATATAAGCAACATCACAGACCTTTTCAACTTAAGTTCAACATCCGGTCAACCTTTTCAACTTAAGTTCTAAACCTTGGAACTAAGTGTTCCCAATCATCCGAAAACCTCACCGGACCCGAACATCGGCAAGTAAAATAACAACCGTAAATCATAATTTGAGCAGTAAATGAGGGAACGGGGATGTAATACTCAAAATGACCGGCCAAGTGGTTACAATAATGTCCAATACCAAAACGAAACAAAAGTAATATTAAATGGACTGTATAAAGAGTTGAAATTAAGAAAAATACACCCACGGTAATATAAATTTATATTTTATTTGAACTATTTTCCTACTCAAATAATATTTTTTTTATCAATTTTTTTGTGTAATATTGAAAAATACCAAATTGTTAAACAACAACTAAGAAAATATTTAAGAATATAAATGTGTGAGAAAGAGAAAAATAATGTGATGACCCAAAATGTCATCTTTAAATTTAATAAGTAATTTTGTGTTCTGAGACCTCGAAAAGTACCATTTATCATTCCTCGACTTGCATGCGTAGTCCGTACAATTTTTCGGAAATTGTTTATGTGAAAAGTGGATTAAAATGGGAAATAGAGCTTTAACACTCAACTAAGTTGACTTAGGTCAACATTTTGAGCAAACGGATCCGGATCAGTGTTTTAAAAATTCTGGTAGGTCCGTATCATGATTTGGGACTTGGGCGTATGCCCGGAATCGAATTCCGAGGTCCCTAGCTCGAGATATGGAATTTTGATGAAAAATTAAAAGCTTGAAAGCTTAATGATTTCTAAGAAATTACTGATGTTGGATTTACTGATCTCGGGTCTGTATTTTGGTTCCGGAGCTCGGTATAGCTCTACTATAATATTTATGACTTGTCCGCCGAATTTGATGAGAATCGAAGTTGATTTGACGTGATTCGGACGTCTGGTTGTAAAAATATAAGTTTTAAAGTTTTCTTGAAAACTTCCTTTGATTTGGTGTCCGATTCGTAGTTCTAGGTGTATTTTGGCGATTCGATCGCACGAGCAAGTTCGTATAATATTTTAGAACCTGTTTGCATGTTTGGTTTGGATCCCCAAGGGCTCGGGTGAGTTTCAGATAGGCTACAGGATGTTTTGGACTTTGAAAATCTGGAATTTTGCTGCAGCAGGTATTCTGGCATGTTCTTCTTCGCGTTCGCGAAGGAACTCTCGTGAATGCGAAGAGTAAACTGGGCAGCTGGATTTTTCTTCTTCGCGAATTCAAAGGCTTGGTCGCAAATGTGAAGCGATGGGGGCATTACCCTTCGCAAACGCGACCATCTCCTCGCGAACGTATAGTGTTTGGCACACCTGGGGGAGGGTCGATCATTCCTTCAGCGGGAACGCGAGCTATGCCTTGCAAACGCGAAGGCCAAGGGGAAACCTTCGCGAATGCGAAGGAGGACTCGTGAACGCGAAATCCACGGGCTGCTATTCATCGCGAATGCGACAGGCCCTTCGGGAACGCGAATAAGGCCTGACCCCTGTGACTTAAAACAGAACCAAAAACGGGATTTTTCCCATTTTTCACAAACCCTCAATTATAACTCTTCTTAGGGGCGATTTCAAAGGAGTTTTTTCATGATTTCAAACTGGGTAAGTATTCTTTATCATATAGTGATTGTATTTCACAAATCCATGTCTATATTCATCATTTATTTCGTATTTTAGATGGAAGAAATTGGAATTTTTGTAAAACTTTCCAAAAACGAAAAATTAAGATTTGAAGGTCCATTTGATATCGGAATTGGAAAAATTTGGCATGGTTGAACTCGTATCGGAACAGGTGTTCGGATTTCATGAGTTTTTCCGGTATTTGAGATGTGGGCCCCACCGCCGAATATTTTAATGAATTTCGGATTTTTATCCGGAGAATTTGTAAATTCATATGGAATTAATTCCTATGATTAGTATTGAATATATAGAATTGTTTGTGAATAGATTTGAAGCTTTCTGAGGCAAATTTAAAAGGAAAAGTTGTAGTTGAATAATTGATTAGAATTTGCAAAGCGAGGTAAGTGTCGGGGTTAACCTTGACCTGAGGGAATAGAACCCTTAAATTATTTATTATGTGAATTGCATGTAAACGACATATAGGCGAGGTGACGAGTGTCCATACATCATCAAATTAATTGTTTGCCTGCTTACTTGAAAAATCATAAATTATTTTTAATCATAAATTAATTATTATAATAATTATTTATCTTTTATTCTTTGCAAATATAAATTCTTGAATTCCTGCATTAATTGTTACATGCTATTTGAATTATGTGCCTTAATTGTTATTTGACATTTATCATATTAAATATTAAACTGCCTATTTGCTCCCTGATTTCCATAATAATTTGCTATTTGTCATTGTTTGCTTCATAATTAAACCATAATTATTGTATGCTTGTTGTCTTGTAATTTTATATTAATTGTTACATTTATTGGAAAAATTTCTTCTATAAGAATTGATAAATGAAAATGTTGGAGGAGCGAGTTGCACGCCGCAACATGATTGATTATAATGAATATATTGAAGGATCGGGTTGCACGCCGCAACAAACTTATTAAAAGTCTATATTGGAGGATCGGGTTGAATACCGCAACAGACTTATTAAAAGTCAATATTGGAGGATTGGGTTATATGCCGCAACAGAATTATTAAAAGTCAATATTGGAGGATTAGGTTGCACGCCGCAACAGACTTCTTAAAAGTCAATATTGGAGGATCGGATTGCACGCCGCAATAGACTTATTAAAAGTCAATATTGGAGAATCGGGTTGCACGTCACAACAGACTTGTTAAAAAGTTAATATTGGAGGATCGGATTGTACGCCGCAATAGACTTGATTAAAATAAATATGTTGGAGGAGCGGGTTGCACGCCGCAACAGAACTGAATGTGAATATATTGTGAGAGCGGGTTGCACGCCACAACAGAACTGAATGTGGATATATTGTGAGAGCGGGTTGCACGCCACAACAGAACTGAATGTGGATATATTGTGAGAGCGGGTTGCACGCTGCAACAGAAATAATGGAAATGATAATTAGTTATGACTGGTGAGTTGCCTTCAAATATTATAAATGAATTACCTGATTTATTCCTATTATTATCGTTGTTACTAATATTGCGTACAAGTTAATATAAGTCAACCGCCTTAGCCTCGTCACTACTTCATCGAGGTTAGGCTCAGCACTTACCAATACATGGGGTCGGTTATACTGATACTACACTCTGCACTTCTTGTGCAGATTTTGGAGTTGGTCCCAGCGGCGTACCATAGACTTGCTCGGATTTCAGCTATCAGAGGAGACTTGAGGTATAACTGCATAGCGTCCGCAGTTTTGAAGTCCCCGTCTATTTTACTTTAGATGTGTGTTTATTTCCAGATAGTTTTATTTTATTCAGACCTTTATTTGTATTTATTCTAGAAGCTCGTGCACTTGTGACACAAATTCTGGGATGGTATTTAGAAACCGTTATTATTATGGATTATTTCAAAATTGCTTCCGCATTTGCTTCCTTGTAATTAATAAATTTAAAAATTATTTTAAAAAATGGATAATGTTATTCTAACGTTGGCTTGCCTAGCAAGTGAAATGTTAGGCGCCATCACGGTCCGGAGGTGGGAATTTTGGGTCGTGACAGTTGGTATCAAAGAACTAGGTTACATAGGACTCACGAGTCACGAGCAAGCTTAGTAGAGTCTGAAGGATAGGTACGGAGACGTCTGTACTTATCTCTCAGAGGCTATGAAGTTTAGGAACAATATCACTTCTTTTTTATTTTGTCGTGCAAATTTATTCTATCATCGATGATTGAACCATTCTACTCTTATTCTCTCGAAGATGGTGAGAACACGTAATACCTCTACCGATGGACAGGGACCAGAACCCCCGGTGGCAACTATGGCCAGGGGTAGAGGTCGAGGTCGAGGTCTTGCTAGAGGCCGAGGCAAAGGCCGAGGTAGAGCTCAGTCCAAAGCTAGAGTAGCTGCACCTGTTGAAGAACCTTAGATAGACCTTCAGGAAAAGGTCCCAGTTCAGAATGTACCAGTTGGACCAGTTCAGGTCCCAAAAGGATTCATAGCCACTCCAGTGCTTCAGGACGCTCTAGTCCGATTGGTGAGTCTTATGGAGGGTGTGGCCCAGAATGGTACATTTCTAGTGGCACCAACCGTCTAACAGGCTAGGGGAGGAGCACAAACTCCCACTACTCCCGCCCTAGAGCAGATGGCTCCCCAGAATCAGGCTCCAGCAGCCCCGCCAGTAGGGGTAGTTTAGCCAGTTGTTGCGATACAGACCGATAATAGGCCTGCCATGTCTTTTGAGGCCTTATTGAGACTGGATAAGTTCACTAAGCTCTTTCCAATTCACTTTAGTGGTACACCTTCTGAGGAACCACATGATTATCTTGAACGCTGCCATGAGGTGCTGCCAAACATGGGTATAGTTGAGACCAATGGAGTTGATTTTGCTGTATTCAAGATGACGGGTTCTGCCAAGAGGTGGTGGAGAGATTACACATTGACCCGACTAGTCGGATTGCCTGCACTTACCTAGGAGCAGTTCTCTCAGCTATTTCTGGAGAAGTTCCTCCCTATCATACTGAGAGAGGAATTCCGCAAGAAATTTTAGCGTCTACAGCAGGGAAGTATGACTGTTACTCAGTATGAGTCCCGTTTTGTGAATTTGGCCCGTCATGCTCTCCTTTTACTACCTACGGAGGGAGAGAGAGTGAGGAGGTTCATTGAGGGACTCAATCACCCTATCAGACTTCAGATGGCCAAGGAGACCAGAAGTGAGATTTCTTTTCAGGCGGCTACTAATGTCTCAAGGAGGATCGATATGGTTGTTGCACAGGAAAGAGGGCAGAGGTCCGATAATAGGCCTCGTCAGTTCGGTGGTTACAGTGGTGCCTCGTCTAGAGGCAGGGGTAATTTTGGTAGGGGTCATCCTCCCAGACCGTTTCATTCAACACTTCATATATCTCCCGGTGCCTTACTCTGGGCAGCCAGTATTCAGTGCATTCAGCTCCTATCAGTGCACCACCACTCCAGAGTTACTACAGCGGTTATCCGGCCCATCTGGGTCAGCTTCAGATTCAGCAGCCACGGCATCAGGATGGGTGTTATGAGTGTGGGAACATTGGTCACAGCAAAAGGTATTGCCCTAGATTGGCGAGTAACAAATCTCGGCAAGATTCTCGTGCCATCATACTAGCACCGGTAGCTTCACCGTCTGCTCAGCTAGTTAGAGGTGGAGGTCAGGCCATTAGAGGTGGATGTCAGGCCATTAGAGGTGGAGGTTAAACCATTAGAGGTGGAGGCTAGCCAGTTAGAGGCCGTGCCAGAGATGCAATTCAGAGTGGTGGGGCCCAGCCCCGATTTTATGCTTTTCCAGCTAGGCCTGAGGCCGAGTCATCTGATGCTGTGATCACATGTATTATTCCAGTTTTCCATAGAGATGCTACAATTCTATTTGATCCAGGATCTACTTATTCCTATGTGACCTCCTATTTTGCTTCATATTTGGTTGTGCCTTGTGATTCTCTGGGTGCTTCTGTGTGTGTATCAACACCGGTGGGAGACTCTGTGGTAGTAGATCATGTATAGCGTTCGTGTGTGGTTACTATTGGTAATCTTGAAACTAGTGTGAATCTTCTACCTCTTGATATGGTCGATTTTGATGTCATCTTGGGTATGGATTTGATGTCTCCTTATCATGCTATATTGGACTGTCATGCCAAGACAATAATCCTAGCTATGCTGGGGTTACCTCGATTAGAGTGGAAAGGAACTCCTGGCCATTCTGCCAGCAGGGTTATTTCTTACATGAAAGCTCGGCGTATGGTAGAGAAAGGATATCCAGCCTATTTGGCTTATATTCGCGATCCCAGTGCGGACGTCCCTTCTATGGACTCAGTGCCAGTTGTTCGTAAATTTTCAGAAGTATTTCCTGCAGATCTGCCGGGGATTCCACCCGACAAAGATATTGACTTATGTATTGATTTGGCTCCGGGCACTCAGCTCATTTCTATTCCACCATACCGTATGGCCCCGCCAGAGTTGAAAGAATTGAAAGAGAAATTACAAGACTTGCTTGATCAGGGATTCATTAGACCCCAGTGTCTCACCCTGGGGTGCACCAGTATTATTTGTAAAGAAGAAAGATGGCTCGATGCGGATGTGTATAGACTATCAGCAGTTAAACAAGGCCACTATCAAAAACAAATATCCGCTGCCAAGAATTGATGAATTATTTGATTAGCTTCAGGGTGCCAAGGTATTTTCGAAAATTGATTTGAGATCTGGTTACCATCAGTTGAAGAAGGGCATCTGATGTCCCTAAGACAGCTTTTCGGACTCGGTATGGGCATTACAAGTTCCTAGTGATGTCATTTGGGTTGACAAATGCTCCACCATTTATGGATATCCCAAAGTTTCAAAATGTGAGTTTTGGTTAGACTCAGTTGCCTTTTTGGGACATGTTGTATTGGCAGAAGGCATAAAGGTGGATACTAAGAAGATTGAGGCTGTTCAGAAATGGCCTAGACCTACTTCAGTTACAGAGATTCGGAGTTTTTTGGGTTTGGCAGGTTATTAGCGTTGGTTCGTGGAAGGGTTTTCATCTATGGCAAGCACATTGACTAGACTAACCCAGAAGGGTGTTCCATTCAGATGGTCAGATGAGTGTGAGTTGAGCTTTAAGAAGCTCAAGACCGCTTTGACTACGGCGCCAGTATTGGTATTACCCACAGGTTCAGGATCGTGACGTATCTCACATTGGGCTTGGTGCAATATTAATGCAATATGGCAAGGTAATTGCATATGCATCGCGGCAGTTGAAAGTTCACGAGAAGAATTATCCTGTTCATGACTTAGAATTGGCAGCAATTGTTCATGCGCTGAAGATTTGGAGGAATTACCTCTACGGTGTCTCATGTGAGGTATTTATTGATCATCGTAGCCTCCAGTATCTATTCAAACAAAAGGATCTTAATTTGAGGCAGAGAAGATGGTTGGAGTTGTTGAAAGACTATGATATCACCATTTTGTGTCACCCCGGAAAGGCCAATGTGGTGGCCGATGCTTTGAGTAGAAAGGCTGTGAGTATGGGCAGTCTTGCGTATATTCTGGTTGGTGAGAGGCCATTAGCTGCTGATGTTCAGACTTTGGCTAATCATTTCGTGAGGTTAGATGTTTCAGAACCCAGTCGGGTTCTAGCTTGTATAGTCGCTCGGTCTTCTTTATATGAGCGCATCAGAGAGAGGCAGTATGATGATCCTCACTTACTTGTCCTTAAGGACACGGTGCGGCACGGTGATGCCAAACAGGTTTCTATGGGGGAAGATGGGGTTCTATGAATGCAGGGCCGTATTTGTGTGCCTAATGTGGATGGGCTTCGTGAATTAATTCTTCAAGAAGCACACAGTTCCAGGTATTCTATTCATCCAGGTACCGCAAAAATGTATCAAGATTTGCGGCAATATTATTGGTGGAGGAGAATGAAAAAGGATATAGTTGTACATATAGCTCGGTATCTGAATTGTCAGCAAGTTAAGTACAAGCATCAGAGACCTGGTGGTTTGCTTCAAAAGTTAGAAATTCCTGAGTGGAAGTGGGAGCGTATCACTATGGATTTTGTTGTTGGTCTCCCACGGACTCAGAAAACATTTGACGCAGTTTGGGTCATTGTGGACAGGTTGACCAAGTCAGCCCATTTCATTCCGGTGGTAGTTATCTATTCTTCAGAGAGGTTAGCTGAAATTTACTTTCGTGAGATTGTCCGCCTTCACGGTGTGCCCGTGTCTATTATTTCAGATCGAGGTACGCAGTTTACCTCACATTTCTGGAGGGCTGTACAACGTGAGTTAGGCACGCGGGTGGAGTTGAATACAACATTTCATCCACAGACAGACGGACAGTCAGAGCGCACTATTCAGATATTGGAAGATATGCTTCGCGCTTGTGTTATAGACTTTGGAGGTTCTTGGGATAATTTCTTGCCACTTGCGGAGTTTGCTTATAATAATAGCTACCAGTCGAGCATTCAGATGGCTCCATATGAGGCATTATATGGAAGGCGATGCCGATCGCGAGTTGGTTGGTTTGAACCGGGAGAGGCTCGGTTGTTGGGTATCGATTTGGTACAAGATGCCTTGGATAAGGTCAAGAATATTCAGGATAGACTTCGCATAGCTCAGTCTGGGCAAAAGAGTTATGCCGACCGTAAAGTTCGTGATATTGCATTCATGGTTGGAGAACGAATATTGCTCCGGGTTTCACCTATGAAAGGCGTAATGAGGTTCGGAAAGAAGGGCAAGTTGAGCCCTAGGTATATCAGACCCATTTGAAATTCTTGAAAGGGTGGGTGAAGTAGCCTACAGGCTTGCATTACCACCTAGTTTTCAGCGGTTCATCCGGTGTTCCATGTGTCTATGCTTCGGAAATATCATGGTGATCCGTCCCATGTGTTAGATTTCAACTCAGTCCAATTGGGCAAAGATTTGACTTACGAGGAGCAGCTGGTGGCTATTCTAGCACGGCAGGTCCGACAGTTGAGGTCAAAGAGTTATCCTTCAGTTCAGGTGCAATGGAGAGGTTAGTCGGTAGAGACATCTACCTAGGAGTCCGAGTCGGACATGCGGAGTAAATATCCACACCTTTTCTCCGGCTCAGGTACTCTTTCTAACTCCGTTCGAGGACGAATGTTTGTTTTAGAGGTGGAGAATGTGATGACCCAAAATATCATCTTTAATTTTAATAAGTAATTCTATATTCTAAGACCTCGAAAAGCACCATTTATCATTCCTCGACTTGCGTGCGCAGTCCGTACAATTTTCCGGAAAGTTTTTATGTGAAAAATGGATTAAAATGGGAAATAGAGCTTTAAAACTCAAAATTGACCTAACGGATCCGGATCAGTATTTTGAAAATTTTGGTAGGTCCGTATCATGATTTGGGACTTGGGCATATGCCCGGAATCGAATTCCGAGGTCCCTAGCTCGAGATATGGAATTTTGATGAAACATTAAAAGCTTGAAAGCTTAATGATTTCTAAGAAATTACTGACGCTGGATTTATTGACCTCGAGTCCGTATTTTGGTTCCGGAGCCCTGTATAGGTCCTCTATAATATTTATGACTTCTCTGTCGAATTTGGTGAGAATCGGAGTTGATTTGACATGATCCGGACGTCTGGTTGTAAAAATATAAGTTTTAAAGTTTTCTTGAAAACTTTCTTTGATTTGGTGTCCGATTCATAGTTCTAGGTGTTATTTTGGCGATTCGATCGTGCGAGCAAGTTCGTATGATGTTTTAGAACCTGTGTGCATGTTTGGTTTGAGCCCCGAGGTCTCGGGTGAGTTTCGGATAGGCTACGTGATGTTTTGGACTTAGAAAATCTGGAATTTTGCTGCAGCAGGTGTCCTAGCATATTCTTCTTCGCATTCGCGAAGGTACTCTCGCGAACGCAAAGAGTAAACTGGGCAGCTGGATTTTTCTTCTTCGCGAATGCGAAGTCTTGGTCGCGAACGTGAAGCGATGGGGACATTACCCTCCGCGAATGCGACCATCTCCTCGCGAACGCGTAGTGTTAGGCACACCTGGGGGAGGGTCGATCATTCCTTCAGCGCGAACGCGAGCTATGCCTCGCGAACGTGAAGCCAGGGGGGAAACCTTCGTGAATGCGAAGGAGGACTCGCGAACGCGAAATCCATGGGCTGCTACTCATCGCGAACGCGACAAGCCCTTCGCGAACGCGAAGAAAGCCTGACCCCTGTGACTTCAAACAGAACCAAAAACGGGATATTTCCTATTTTTCATAAACCCTCAATTATAACTCGGCTTAGGGGTGATTTCAAAGGAGTTTTTCATGATTTCGAATTAGGTAAGTGTTCTTTATCATATAGTAATTGTATTTCTCAAATCCATGTCTATATTCATCATTTATTTCAGATTTAGATGGAAGAAATTGAAATTTTTATAAAACTTTCCAAAAAATAAAAAATTAAGATTTGAAGGTCCATTTGATATCGGAATTGGACAAATTTGGTATGGTTGAACTCGTATCGAAACGAGTGTTTGGATTTCTTAAGTTTTTCCGGGATTTGAGACGTGGGTCCCACTGCCGAATATTTTAATGAATTTTGGATTTTTATCCGGAAAATTTGTAAATTCATATGGAATTAATACCTATGATTAGTATTGAATATATTAAATTGTTTGTGAATAGATTTGAAGCTTTCAGAGGCAAATTTAAAAGGAAAAGCTGTAGTTGAATAATTGATTGGAATTTGTAAAGCGAGGTAAGTGTCGGGGTTAACCTTGACTTGAGGGAATAGAACCCTTAAATTGTTTGTTATGTGAATTGCATGTAAATGGCGTATAGGCGAGGTGACGAGTATCTATACGTCGTCAAATTAATTGTTTGCCTACTTACTTGAAAAATCATAAATTATTTTTAATCATAAATTAATTATTATAATAATTATTTCTCTCTTATTCTTTGCAAATATAAATTCTTGAATTCCTGCATTAATTGTTACATGCTATTTGAATTATGTGCCTTAATTGTTATTTAACATTTAGCATATTAAATATTAAACTGCCTATATACTCCCTGATTTCCATAATAATTTGCTATTTGTCATTGTTTGCTTCATAATTAAACCATAATTATTGTATGCTTGTAATCTTGTAATTTTATATTAATTGTTACATTTATTGGGAAAATTTCTTCTATAAGAATTGGTAAATGAAAATGTTGGAGGAGCGGATTGCACGCCGCAACATGATTGATTATAATGAATATATTGGAGGATCGGGTTGCACGCCGCAACAGATTTATTAAAAGTCTATATTGGAGGATCGGGTTGCACGCCGCAACACACTTATTAAAAGTCAATATTGGAGGATCGGGTTGCACGCCGCAACAGACTTACTAAAAGTCAATATTGGAGGATTGGGTTGCACGCCGCAATAAACTTATTAAAAGTCAATATTGGAGGATCGGGTTGCACGCCGCAACACACTTATTAAAAAGTTAATATTGGAGGATCGGATTGCATGCCTCAACAGACATGATTAAAATGAATATGTTGGAGGAGCGGGTTGCACGCCGCAACAGAACTGAATGTGGATATATTGTGAGAGCGGGTTGCACGCCACAACAGAACTGAATGTGTATATATTGTGAGAGCGGGTTGCACGCTGCAACAGAAATAATGAAAATAATAATTAGTTATGACTGCTGAGTTGCCTTCAATTATTATAAATGAATTACCTGATTAATTCCTATTATTGTTGTTGTTACTAATATTGCGTACATGTTAATGTAAGTGAACCTCCTTAGCCTCGTCACTACTTCGTCGAGGTTAGGCTCAGCACTTACCAGTACATGGGGTCAGTTGTACTGATACTACACTCTGCACTTCTTGTGCAGATTTTGGAGTTGGTCCCAGCGGCGTACCATAGACTTGCTTGGATTTCAGCTATTAAAGGAGACTTAAGGTATAACTGCATGGCGTCCGCAGTTCTGAAGTCCCCGTTTATTGTACTTTAGCTGTGTGTTTATTTTCAGACAGCTTTATTTTATTCAGACCTTTATTTGTATTTATTCTAGAAGCTCGTGCACTTGTGACACCAATTATGGGATGGTATTTAGACCCCGTTATTATTATGGATTATTTCAAAATTGCTTCCGCATTTGCTTCCTTGTTATTAATAAATTTAAACATTATTTTAAAAAATGGATAATTTTATTCTAACGTTGGTTTTCCTAGAAAGTGAAATATTAGGCGCCCTCACGGTCCGGAGGTGGAAATTTCGGGTCGTGACAAATAATGGTTGGTAAGAGTCAATATAACTAATGATTCTACAAACATAAAGATCTAAAAGTGAAATGTCATATCAATATTTTATTCTTTGAAAATAAAATTTATAGTGGATAAAATTAGAATTAATATTAACATTCAAAACAAGAGATGAACCAATATTAAGATCTGAATCAACATAGAATAAATTATTTTTTATGTTAAAACTGAATAATTAAATCTTTAATTAATTATTTAGCAAGAGAATCAAATTCAATTATTATAGCAAGTATGCCTACATTTCTGTACTGTTATTATAGCAAGTGATAACAGAGACTGAGATATGATATACAAATGATGGATGTGACTGAGTAAAGAAAATTACAATTCAAACAAATAGTTCAATAGCAACACGACCTTATGGGTCAAAAATATCGCCACTAGCCTAAACATGATCTTCAACCTGATTCTCAGCTCAATTTTCTCTAAGACGTGGAGGATATGTGGATAATGACATGATTCTTTAATTATAAAACTCCATATAATTTATTTAAGTCACAATTTCTATGGCGCACACCCACACGCCTATCACCTAGCATGTGCTCACCTCCATACAATTCACATAACACGTAGTTTAGGGGTATATACCCTCAGAAGCATGTTTAGAAGTGTTACTTACATTAAATCGTGTAATTCCTTATTCCAATATGCCTTTGCCTCACAAATCGACCTGTGAACGTCTCGAATCTAGTCAAAATTCAAAATTCATCTCAAAAACGTCAGTGGGGCTCACTTCTCGGAACCCGACAAAAGTTACAAAATATGAACGCCCATTCAACCACGAGATCAACCATACCAACTTTACCAAATTCTGACATCAACTCGACCTTCAAATCCTCAAATCTTATTTTCAAATTCCTAGACCCAAATCCTCCAATTTCACCTCAAAAACACGTAATCTAGTCGAAATACTCAATGATAATTCAATATTATTGACTAGCAATGATCACAAGTGACTTACCTCAAGTGTTCCCGTGAATTCCCTCTGAAAAATCGCTCCAAACCCTGTGTTTGAAGTCCAAAAATGAGAAAGAACCTTGGAACCCCTCGTTTTAACACTGCCAGTATTATCGCATTTGCACAATTTTGACTGCTTCTGCGTAACCATTTCTGCGGTATTTCTTTCGCTTCTGCGCCTCCTTCGCTCTTGCGGACAAGAGTCTACTTCTGCGGTCAACCATGCGCATCTGCGATCCCAGCCCTTTCCAAACCAATGTCTATTCTGCGCACCTAGGCTCGCTTTTGTGAGCTCGCACCTACGAGATAATTTCCGCAGGTGCGATTGCATCAGTAGCCAGCAAATTTCCAGCTTTGTTATAAGTCCAAATTTGATCTGTTAACCATCCGAAACTCACCCGAGGCCGCCTGGACCTCAACCAAATATACCAATAAGTCCCAAAACATCATACAAACTTAGTCGAGGCCTCAAATCACATCAAACAACACTAAAAACACGAATCATACCCCAATTCAAGCTTAATGAAACTAAGAAATTCCAACTTCTACATTCGATGCCGAAACCTATCAAATCAAGTCCGACTGACCTCACATTTTGCACATAAGTCATAAATGTCAAAACAGACCTATTCCAATTTCCAGAATCAGATTCTGACACCGATATCAATAAGACAACTCCCTGGTTAAACTTCCAAACTTGAACTTCCTATTTTCGACATTTCAAGCCTAATTTAACTACGATCTTCTAAATAATTTTCCGGTCACACTCCTTAGTCCAAAATCACCATAGGAGCTATTGGAATCATCAAAACTCTATTTTGAGGTCATTTACACCTATGTCAATATCCGATCAACTATTTCATCTTAAGCTTTCATCTTTGAGACTAAGTGTCTCAATTCATTATGAAACCTCACCAGACCCAAACCAATTACTCCGAAAAGTCATATACCAACTGTAATGCACAAAATGAGCAGTAAATGGGGGAACAGAGCTGTAATACTCAAAACAACCAACCAGGTCGTTACATTCTTCCCCTCTTAAACAAACGTTCGTCCTTGAACAGGTTTAGAATCATACCTGTAGTCTCAAATAGGTGTGGATATTTGCTCCGCATCTCCCGCTCAGTCTCCCAAGTAGCTTCTTCGACTGACTGGCCTCTCCATTGCACTTTCAATGAAGCTATGTTCTTTGATCACAACTTTCGAACCTGCCTGTCATAACCCCAAATTCCCTCCGTAGGATGTCGTGCTGGCACCTAGTCTCTAAGACTAGGTAAGCCTATCAATGCAGAATAACATAATAGAAATCTGAAATAAATGAAACTGCAATTCAGATAATTTCAACTCTGAAAACCCAGTAGAAATAAGTCACAAGCTTCTAAGAATTTATTCTAAGTGTCTTTATACATCAAAGTCTAAAGAGAATAAAGAAAGCATCATAATAAGGATAGAAGGGGACTCTGAGGTCTGCGGACGCTGGCAGATGTACCTTGAAGTTTCCGCGTACGGCTAGTTCACTGATGCCTGGTCTGATAGGAAGTACATGTATCTGCACAAAAAGATGTGCAGAAGCATAGTATGAGTACACCACAGTGGTACCTAGTAAGTTCCAAGCCTAACCTCGGTAGAGTAGTGACGAGGTCAGGTCAGGCCCTACTGGAAATAATAAAAGACAGGGTGAAAAGTTTAAGGATATAATAATAATAAAATGACAATGGGAATGAATTAAGTAAGTAGTATGTCATAATTTAACTACACAAAATAAGGGCAAATAATACCTCGCGGAAGGAAAACAAAAATTTACAACTTTAAGGAAAATAAAAAATAACCAAAGGCTAATGCACCCATAAATAAATATCAACAAGGGCACTCTCGAGGTACCACTTCATAGTCCCACATCATAAATAAATTCACAATATCTTATTTTCTTATATCACCGCGGGAGCCTTCACATTTAATTTTAAAGAAAATATTTTTCTCGAAATAGCATCCCGCGTTTTAGCCACCCCAATCGCACCGCATGACTTCTAGTAGTTCCCCTACTAGCCATGCGTATCAAGCCACCCTTATCTCACCGCATGCATTTCAACACCCAGACCTTATATCACCGCATGCGTATCAATATCACAATATATCACAATTTATACCTCAAGTGCCCAAATATTTCAGCTTGCCAAAATAAATCAACAACATTATTTCCACAATAAGGAGCTCACGACTCAATCACAATGAATAAAAATCTTACAAAATATTTGAAAGTGAATAACTCAACAAAAATAATTTTTCACAAAAATGCCTTGCCTCAATACCAAATTTTTAATATCAAATACTTCATATTAATAATAATTCAACTTTCAAATAATGAGCATAGAATAAATGAAACAAAGTTTTAACTAAACAGGTAAACCAATTAGCAGGAAAAATGTCAAGCAAATTTAAAATATAAAAGTAGATCAATGATGATGAATATAATCGGATAAAATAATTTAATTAATGTGTAACAAAGATCTACACAATTTAAAACCAGAGTTTTCCACATTTAGCACGTGTGCACACTCGTCACCTCGCATACACGACTTTCAACACATCACAATACCAATCCTAAGGGGAATTTCCTCCACACAAGGTTAGACAAGTCACTTACCTCGACTTGTGTAATTCTTTACTCTACCATGTCTTTGCCTCGTGACTTGGCCTCCGAAAGCCTCGTATCTAGTCACAATTAATTCTATATAATCAATACAAATCATTGGAATTTATTCTATATGAAAATACAAACTTTCCAACAAAATCCAATATTTAACTCAACAATTGCCCGTGGGGCCCACATCTCGGAACCCCGACAAAAGTTACAAAATATGAACGTCCATTCAACCACGAGTCCAACCGTACTAAAATTACTAAATTCCGACATCAACTCGACCCTCAAATCTTCAATTTAAACCAAGAGATTTTTCTAAATCTCCCAACTTAAATCACCAATTAAATGTTAAAAATAACAATGGATTCGGGTAATTTGATCAAAATTTAGTTAAGAACACTTACCCCGTTGTTTTTCATGAAATTCCCCCGAAATTTACCTCTTCCCAAGCTCCAATTCGTCAAAAATGGAAAATGGGACGAAGTCCCATTTTCAGAACTTAAAGTTTCTGTCCAGTCGTTTCTTCTTCGCGAACGTGACCCTTGCCTCGCGTTCGCGAAGCACAAAAATGTGCTGCCCATAATTTCCTCTTCGCGAACGCAAGGGCTCACACGAAAATAAGATGACCACTTCCCATAGGCCTTCGTGAACGCGCAGCCTTCTTCGTAAATGCGTAGGCCAACACGTGTGTCTACCCCCAGCCCTCTCTCTTCTTCGCGAACATGACAACCTCCTCGCGTTCACGATGTACACTGACCTAATCCCATTCCCTACCGTGAAGCACAAAAACTTCGCTTGCCTCCATTTCCCCTTCGCGAACGCGAGACCACTCTTGCGAACGCGATGAAGTAAACCAGGTAGTGCATTAGAAACATTCCAGTGAGGTTCCAAGTCCAAAATTTAGTCCGTTAACTATCTGAAACTCACCCGAGGCCTTCGGGACCTCAACTAAATGCACCAAAAAGTCCTAAAACATCATACGAACTTAGTTGAAACCTCAAATCATATCAAACAATGCTAAAACCACGAATCATACCCCAATTCAAGCTTAATGAAACTTAAGAATTTTTAACTTCGACATTCGATGCCGAAACCTATCAAATCAAGTCCGATTGACCTCAAATTTTGCACACAAGTTATAAA
This sequence comes from Nicotiana tomentosiformis, assembly GCF_000390325.3. NCBI lineage: Eukaryota > Viridiplantae > Streptophyta > Magnoliopsida > Solanales > Solanaceae > Nicotiana > Nicotiana tomentosiformis. The sequence goes on along the minus strand of NC_090815.1, from coordinate 120,367,060 downwards.
TGACATAACAGACCTATTCAGATTTCCAGAATTGGATTCCGACTCCAATATCAAAAAGTCAACTCCCGGTCAAACTTCCAAACTTAAATTTCTATTTTAGCCATTTCAAGCCTAATTTAACTACGGACTTCCAAAAAAATTTTCGGACACGCTCCTAAGTCCAAAATCACCATACAGAGCTATTTGAATCATCAAAACTCTATTCCGGGGTCGTTTACACATAATTCAATATCTGGTCAACCATTTCAACTTAAGCTTTCAACTTTGAGACTAAGTGTCTCAATTCATTCTGAAATCTCTCCGGATCCGAACTGACTACACCGGCAAGTCACATAACAACTATAAAGTATAAAATGAGCAGTAAATGGGGAACAAGGCTACAACTCTCAAAACGACTGGCCGAGTCGTTACAGTGCAGGTCCAAAATGGCCACCGGCTCCACATCATAAGTCAAATTACCATCCAACTGCACTGTACTGAAATCCAAAACATGAGACGGGTCTCTGACATATTTCCGGAGCATAGATACATAAAACACTGGATGAACAACCGATAAAATAGGCGGCAATTCAAGTTCATAAGCCACTTCTCCAATCTTCTTAAGTATTTCAAAATGCCCAATATACCTAGGACTCAACTTGCCCTTCTTCCCAAATCTCATAACACCCTTCATAGGCGAAACTCGGAGTAGTACCTGCTCTCTTACCATGTAAGCAACATTGCGAACCTTCTGGTCGTCATAACTCTTCTGTCTAGACTATACCGTGCGAAGTCATTCCTGAATCAATTTAACCTTTTCCAAAGCATCCTGAACTAAATCAGTACCCAATAGCCTAGCCTTACCAGGCTCAAAACAACCCACCGAAGACCGAACTGGTCTGCCATATAAAGCCTCATACGGAGCCATCTGAATGCTCGATTGGTAGCTGTTATTGTAAGCAAACTCTGCAAGTGGCAGAAACAGATCCCAATAACCCCTGAAATCTATAACACAAATGCGTAGCATATCTTCTAATATCTGAATAGTGCGCTCGGATTGTCCATCCGTCTGAGGGTGAAATGTTTTACTCAATTGAACCTACGTGCCTAATTCTCGTTGCACATCTCTCCAAAAATATGATGTAAACTGCGTGCCCTGATCTAAAATGATGGACAGTGGCACACCATGAAGGCGAACAATCTCGCGGATATAAATCTCAGCCAACCGCTCCGAAAAATAGGTAGTACCGACTGGAATAAAATGCGCGGACTTGGTTAACCGATCCTCAATTACCCAAATAGCATCAAAACTCCTCAAAGTCTGTGGGAATCCAACTACGAAGTCCATGGTAATACGCTCCCATTTCCACTTCAGGATTTCAAGTCTCTGAAGCAATTCGCCCGGTCTCTGATGCTCGTACTTTACATGTTGACAATTTAAACGCTGGGCTACGAACCCAACTATATCTTTCTTCATCCTTTTCCACCAATAATGTTGTCACAATTCCTGGTACCAATGTTTTAAAAGGCGAACCCGGGGGCGATGGTGTGGGGAGAAAGTCTCTCGGGGCGTATGCCCAGCAATTCGGGGCGTACACCCGGGCGTTCGAGGCACATTATTTTAGTGAGGTGTAAGCCCCAGAGACTTTCTCAAACTAAAACAAAATTTATTGAATAAGTCCTTCATATAATACCCAAATTCTCAAAAGTTAGTTTGATAATTACTCAAAAGGCTTAAAAAGGAACTCAAAAGTATTAAATTTAAAAGTCAAGACCTTTTTATTGATTGAAGCCCTAATTCATGATCTTTCCCAATTCTTTATCTTGTCCGCTAGTCTGCTAAATTCTTTCAAAAGCAACGAATATTTAATTTTTTTTACAAATACAAAGAGAACTCCATTTTCCTTCATAGCAACAAGTTCAAAGTTCAAATTGCAGGTTCCTTTTTGCTTCTCCATGTATAAAACTTTATTCTTTTAGACTCAAGTTACTTGTGCTTGTAAGTAGCGTATAATAGATTATTTTGACTAGTTTTTTGTGGGGATGGAGCACGCTATATATATATATATATATATATATATATATATATATATATATATATATATATATATATTCACATATTTTTAGTTTTCTTTAATTTTTATGCAATTTTACCTGTTTATAAATATTTATTGTCATTATATTATTTTATAAAATATTAAAAATTAAATACCTATGGGGCTTACGCCACGCTGAGGTATATGTAAAATGCCTCGCCTTACGCCCACGCCTTTTATAACACTGCCTGGTACATCTTAGCGGCACCCGGATGAATGGAATATCACGAACTGTGGGCTTTTTCAAGAATCAACTCACACAGCCCATCTACATTTGGCACACAAATTCGACCCTGCATCCTCAACATCCCATCATCTCCAATAGTAACATCTTCGGCATCGCCGTGCTGAACTGTGTCCTTCAGGACAAGCAAATGGGGATCATCATGCTGGCGCTCTATGATGCGGTCATAAAAGGAAGACCGAGAAATCACACAATCTAGAACCCAACTGGGCTCCAAAACATCTAATCACATGAACTGATTAGCCAATGCCTAAACATTAACTGCAAGAGGCCTATCACAAACAGGAATGAATGAAAGGTTACCCATACTCACCGCCTTCCTACTCAAGGCATCGGCCACCACATTGGCCTTTCCGGGATGATACAAAATGGTAATATCATAGTCGTTTAGCAGTGTCAACCATATCCGCTGCCTAAAATTTAGATCCTTCTATTTGAATAAGTGTTGAAGACTCTGATGATCTATAAATACCTCACAAGACACACTGTATAGATACTGCCTCCATATCTTCAATGCATGAATGATGGCTGCCAATTCTAAATCATAAACATGGTAGTTCTTTTCATGTGGCTTCAACTGGCGCGAAGCATAAGCAATCACTCTACCCTCCTGGAATACACTATTCATCAAGTGCATAAATGTTGTTGGGGCGTTGGTAAGCCCAAAAGACATCACGATAAATTCATAGTGACCATAGCGGGTCCTGAATGTCGTCTTTAGAATATCCGAATCCCTAACTTTTAATTGGTGATACCCAGATCTCAAATCAATTTTGGAGAACACCCTCGCACCCTGAAGCTGGACAAATAAATCATCATTATGTGGCAAAAGGATACTTGTTCTTGATTGTAACTTTGTTCAACTGCCTATAGTCGATACACATCCGCATCGTACCGTGTTTCATTTTCACAAATAGAACTGGTACACCCCAAGGTGACACACTAGGCATAATAAACCCTTTATCAAGAAGTTCCTGAACTTGCCCTTTCAATTCAGCTGGTGCTATACGATACGGAGGAATAGAAATGGGCTGAGTGCCCGACACCAAGTCAATACCGAAATCAATATCCCTGTCGGGTGGCATACCTAGCAGGTCTGCATGAAATATATCCGGAAAGTCTTGCACTATCGGTAAAGAGTCAATAGTAGGAGTGTCTGCATCAACATCTCTTACAAAGGCCAAATATGAGAAACATCCATTTCCAACCATCCATTGGGCTTTCAAGTAAGAAATTACCCTATTGGGAACACAATCTACAGAACCTCTCCACTCGACCTTCGACAATCACAGTATCGCCAATGTCACGGTTTTTGCGTGACAGTCCAGAATAGCATGACATGGAGACAACCAATCCATACCCAAGATTCCAATCCATACCCAAGATTACATTGAAATCAACATTACTAAGCAATAAGAGATCAACTCTAGTCTCTAGTCTCCCAATAGTTACCGCACACGATCGACACACTCAGTCCACAATAATAGTATCGCCCACCGGTGTAGATACACGAACAGGTAAAACTAAGGATTCACGGGGAATATCTAGATAACGAGCAAAATATGATGATACATATAGATATATGGAACCAGGGTCAAATAATATAGAAGCTTCCTTGTGGCACACTGAGACAATACCTGTGATCACTGCATCTGAAGTAACGACATCTGGCCTAGAAGGAATAACATAGAATCGGGCCCGACTGCTACCTAATCGGCCTCCCCCTCTTGGACAAACTCTGGCTGCCTGAGCCCCACCCCAAGCTGGCTGGGCAGGTGGTAAAGCAACTGGTGCTGAAGTCGTAGTTTGACTCATCTACTAAGTTGACACTCTAGTAAGGCAGGGGCAATATCTCTTTATGTGACCCAAATCTCCACACTCAAAACTACCATTCTCTGAAAACGTTGGCATGTAATTAGGTTGACAATGAGAACCAGAATAACTACCCGAAGAACTTGGTACAGATGAACCCTAAACTGATTGTGCACAGATGAACTCTGAACTAGAAGTGCACTAAGATAAGACTGACTCAGTCGAGCTATCCCCTAGAAGGAACACCACTGGAATTACCCGGACCACGAGACCTTTTGGCCTCCCTCTCGTCACGCTCCTGAATACAGACCATCTCTAGCCGCCGAGCACTGTAAACCATTCCGTCGAATTTAGCACTTGCTATATTTCCCAGAGTCATAACAAAACAGAACTGATGTTTGAGGCCATTAATGAACCTCCTGATCTTCTCCCTCTCAGTGGGAACCAACCAAACTGCATAACGAGCCAATTCTGAAAACCGCATCTCATACTGGGTCACTGACAGGTCCTCCTGACATAAATACTCAAACTGCTTGCACAGTTCCTCTCTGCGAGTCTATGACACAAACTTCTACAGGAATAATACGGAGAACTCCTGCCATGAAAGTGGTGTTGCACCAACTGGTTTGCTCCTCACATAAGTCTCCCACAATCTGAAGGTTGCCCCGGTCAACTGAAAAGTAGTAAATGAGACCCTAATGGTCTCCAGAATACCCGCTGTACGAAGCATTCACTGGCATCTGTCCAAGAAATCCTGAGCATCCTCTGACTCAGTTCCACTGAAAGTTGGAGGATAGAGTCTCCCAAACATCTCTAATCTCTTCTGCTCCTCGTCATTCATAATAGAATCCACCTGGGCCTGAGTAGCTACAACCGGCTGGACTAGTACCCGCAGTATCTAAAGTCCATGCACTACCTGCTCTGGAGTACGTACGGCAGGGGTATGAGTACCTCCCTCGGCCTGAGAAGTGGCTGGTGTGGCCTGGGACGAAACCACCTGAGCAAGGCCAGTCCAAACAGTCAATATCTGGGTTAAAGCCTCCTGAAGGCCTGAAATCACAATAGGCATAACTGGTACCTGAGCTGGCCTCATTGGCTCGACTATATATGGAACCTGCTCCTGAGCTGGAGCAACTAGTAGTTTTACAGGTGCTGCTCCAACTGTTGTACGAGCTACACCTCGACCTCTACCACGGCCTCTAGCGACCCTAACTGGTGGCACTGGTGGCTGACCGTCCAATCTGGTAGAACGTGTCCTCACCATCTGTAAGAGAATAGAATAACAGAAATTTAGTTTCCGAAAACAACAAACTCGCACAACAGAATACAAGAAAGTGAAATTTTTCCTATGGGTTCGACAACCTCTCGAAGATAAGGACAGACGTCTCCGTACCGAACCGCAAGACTCTACTAAACCTACTCATGACTTGTGAGACCTATGTAACCTAGGCTCTGATACCAACTTGTCATGACCCAAAATCCGCATGTCGTGATGGTGCCTATCTCAGTACTAGGCAATCCGACAACCTTAATAATGACAATTTCTTTTAAGTTTGAAAACATAATATTTATATTTAATAGAAAATCCCACATATACTGATATAAATGCACTCCCTAAACCCGGTATGACTGAGTGCACGAGCATCTAAATGATAACATAGTCTGACTAATACAATCAGTACTGTCCAGAAATGTAGAACAGTACAAATAACTGAAAGGAAAATGAGTCAAGGTCTGCACACATCAAGTAGCTACCTCGATAGTCTCCAACAAGTCGGGTCATTACATTCTCCCCCTCTTAAACATACGTTCGTCCTCGAACGTGCCAAGAATCTTTCTGAGGACATTAAATTACTAAGTGTATTCTTACACACATACTCGGGGGTGATTCTACTTCGCCGCAAACTAATATGGGTCCAACAACACCATCTCAGTTGTGATTATTCCTCCTGTTTACACTTACAAGCCTTAAAACCAAATTTCTTACACTCCCATAAATTTTAAAAAGACCTGATTTTTCACATCGACACACGATATTAGACTCAACCGGCTATAGCAACTCGTGCCTACACTCGCACAACATATTCATACAACGTAACACATCATACATAGGCCCATAATCAATCTCAGCGCTGGAAAATAAATTCCAATTTTGCACACAAGTCATAAATGACATAACGAAGCTATTCCAATTTCCGGAATCGAATTCCGACCCCGATATCAAAGAGTCAACCCCCTGGTCAAACTTTCCAAAAATTTAACTTTCGGACCTACCAGAACCATCAAAACTCCGGTCCGGGTTCAAATTCGCAAAAAGACAGACTTGGTCAACTCTCCCAATTTAAAGCTTCAACATTGAAATCCATTCTTCCAATTCGATTCCGAATAATCTGAAAATCAAAACCGACGATTCACATAAGTCATAATACATCATACAGAGCTACTCATGCCCGTAAATGACCGAGCGAAGTGCAAATGCTCAAAACGACCGATTGGGTCGTTACATTCTCCTCCACTTAAACATATGTTCGTCCTCGAACGTGCCAAAAGTTGTTCCCAAAACCATCAAACCGCCATATAACCTTACCAGACATATACCTGGGGGTGATCCCACATCACCCTATCCCATATAGGTCCGATAACACAACATAACTGACATTTCTCAATTCAACCTAGCCCACAAGCCTTAGAATCTAACTTCTAACATCCGAAATTTCTTATAAGATCTGAATCTCGCAACCTACACCCTGTATAAGTCTGAACAAGTTGTACCAAGCCGCAACCATAACCCAAGATACAATCGCATGATATATCACATAACACAGATACTCGAAGCAATGATTTCTAATCACAGTAGCTGCTCAAAACAACCCAATGCCGGTAATAAACCTCATATCAAACAAGGCTCTATTTTGAAACCTTCGTACACTACCGGTGATGAAAGAAACATGCAGAAACTCATAATCATTCATCAAATCAACAATCCGTGGAGCTCCCTCTCCTTCAACAAGAACTATAGCCAATTCCTATGCTGACTTCCGATATTATCCTTCTAAACATACCGCAATCAAACCCGATAGCACCCATCCTAGATCCGACGACTTCATCTTATCGAATACCAACTACTCTACTGACACACAACACCAATATTACTCAAAGCCACAAACCATGCAATCCATGCACCAATAAGCAACAATCCAAATGTACTCAATCACGAAAATGACTCGATCAAGAGAACCATTCCGCAAGCTCAACGGGTACCACCCCAATGCAATGCTAAGAACCTAACTTACACTGTAGAACCATAACACACGAATCTAGTATAAAGGATCATATCTCAACATAACTCTACCGCAATGTGCGACCCCACCCAAACACTGGCCCATATGAGACACCTCGAGCCATCATGCTCAAAATCAATAACCACACACAATTCGACATCAAGTACACAAAGTGCATTACCATAACCATGGAGAAGCAGATGACACAATGCCACGCAAAACTCGAAAAGAACATAACCCATACGCCATCAACCATGCAATACCCAATTACTCATCTCGCTCGAATTTCTCAATAAATCCCAAATAGAACTGCACCAGGTGAGCTTATAGCCAAGGAATCATAACTCCTCATAGCATAGAATAACAACTCACATATCCTTTCAGAACACGAATAAGCTTAACAATAACCGAATGGCACATCCCTCAACAATAGCAGTATGGAGCCAACCAATCCGGCTCGGTGTAGAATACACATCCTAATTGGGCCTACCAATGGACCCCCAAATCAACTATGGTCACCCACAAATAGATAAATAACCCTCCGAAAATCCACAATGAATGAATCATAATACATACTATCATCTGGCTAGCTTCGGCCACGACTTCACAGTCCACAACCATGAATTAAGCTGCTCTTGAGAACTCCTAGTCTCCAAATCCATAGAACACACGAATCACCATATCTGATCCTAACTCCACCGCCAGAATGTCTAACACATCTCTCATACACAATCATCCCACGAGGAATACTTCTATAATTCATCTGTGCCACATAGAAAAATTTGAACATCAACAGTCGATCAACCAGGAAAGTGCCATAATACCAATGAAGTATCCATAATTCAAATCACAGTGCCCCTTCTGAAATGTACACTCTCATCAAGCAATACCAAATAGTAATATCATTTACCTAGTCATCTGAAACCGCCCATACTGCTTACGAATTTTATGACCTTCCCTTCCAAAACAGAATTGTGATCTCGCTCACGTAAATCTCAGTCCCACATACCACACCACATATACTATGCCATCATATGAAAAATACGAGAACTTCATAGTCCACTCCGAATCACAAGCAACTACATACTCAATTAGCCAAGGACCTTCCATTTGATTTCATCCAGGAGAATTTCACTATACACTACATGCTCCTCACGCTAGTAGGAAATATACCCCTCGAACCTTGGTAAAATCCATTGAGAACTCTTCGAACCTATTTTCACATAACCAAGCTATCAGAACCGAATCTTTCTAACTCAACCCAGCCACGCAGGTTGCCAAAACGCAAGAGCATTGCCACGAAACATCTGTAGAGATTAGCCACGTCGTAAGTACCCAAAGAACCAATTTTATCCATTACTGTGCTAACCTAACCTACTACCAAGCTGTCCTATTTCTCCAAGTCCTTTCCAAATTGCCTTCAAATTGATACTTCTCCTTACTAGAACACCACGACCCCTAACCAAAATTAACCACACAAGAGACCCTAGTATAAAACCATAACGCCCTAAGGCCCATAAGTCGCTGACTTCCCTCTTAGGCACCCCGAAGCACCACAACCGAGAACACCCGCCCTAAAGAGACCTTATGTGAACCTAAAATTGTTTCCTTCACCTTTTTGATACTGAAATGCATAATCTACAATGATACAAAAATTCCACAAGTCTCGACACCATCATATGCAAATATCACATCCTAGCCATATACAAATCTTGAAAATTCCAAATCGCTACAAATAAATCTTGAATCCATTAGAATCATTCTCGAGAGTCATCCACTCTACTCAAATCCCAATTAAACCGACCAAACAGACCGAACGACCTGTGCCCCATTGGCACACCAACACCCAAGGGAGTAACCTACACTCCTAAGCAACCGAGCAATTCCTACTCCCTGCACACTACATCCTTTACGGCTAACCACTAAATCATTCTATGATTCCCATATACCCATAGAGTGTAATACAACTCGTATCCAGATATCCCCTTTCTCGAGTCATCCTCAATCTCAACCCCTGCAGTCATAACTGATTCACCAGTATACCTCAAACCAAAACCAATACAACACATAATCGTGCAATCAACTCATCGATAGCAGACTCCCCCACTTGGCTCAAAGCCATAGAACAAAACACACAATAAATCACAATGCCCACACTCTATTACTGCCATAATACTGCGGTGATATTCAACTAAATCCTTCATCAGCTCATGCAACACAAACCATCTAGTACCTCAAATCATATGCAATCTCGCATTCATCCTCGTAATGGTTAAGACAACTTCCGCAAGCGATCCAAACTCAAATTGCAACATATATCATTCACTGTTAAAGGGGAACTCTCTACAAATCATCATAGGGATCACACAACCTCAGGACACCTCGCATGAGACAATCCACTTGCTTTGCCTCAAACTGACATCTCCCTATACCCTTCCACAGTCACGACTACTACGCAATCACTTTATCTTCTCAATTCTGAACTCATCAACAAGACATGAGAATCTACTTTACTCCACAACTAAACAACATGAGAGATCCCTCAACACACCCATAACTCGAGACTATACGCCATATCAAGACAGAAATCAAACACCCAATAGTCCTTGCTACCTCTCAAGTAAACTCTTCTTGTCACATTCGAACAATCTGAACACATCTCGCAGTTACATCATACTCACCACGTAGTCATCCAATCACAAATTCCATTAGTAGAGCCACCAACGGACATATAAGTCCCAAAAGCATGTGCTCACTGAATCGAAATCTTCGTGCTCAGGCTACCATCAAAACCCAGCCTCAAGTCCTCTAGACTGGCCCATCGTCAGCATGCCAAAATCACATCTCGTACCTCAACCATGGAATCACAAGCCGTCATTGCACAACTGATACAGAGCACTCATGTGCGCATATGAATGTGTGGAAGGAATTCAAATGGTTACGCTTCAAGCCGAATCAATGCCGCACGATAAGGAAAAAAAGATGGTAAATATATCCTAAATGTCTTGTAGCCTCTCAAAGATAGGTATGGACGTCATCATACCGATTCGCAAGACTCTACTAGACACTTGCTCAAGACTTGTAGTATGAACCTAGAGCTCTGATACCAACTATCACGATCCCAAATCCAATAGTCAAGATGGCACCTAACCCAACCCGCTAGGTAAGCCAATAAACCACTAACCAATTCCAATAACAATTAATAAAGCGATTAAGTAAAGAAATATTTGAATCTTATACATTCCCCAAGGACTGGTAGTATAAATCATGAGCTTCAAAGAATAGAGTATACAAAGCTGAAATAAAATAAATACATAGTCTCTTTGAAAAGTACATAAATAAAGTTTTATAGATCTAAGGCTATCACGAACAAGAGGCAGCTACAACCGGGACGCAAGTACATCTTCAATCTAGCTCCCATCAAGCATAGCAATATCAGCAGCCAACATCTGCACACAAGGTGTAGAAGTGTAGTATGAGTACAACCGACCCAATATACTCAATAAGTAAGAAACCTAATTTTAGGTTGAAAGTAGAGACGAACTAACACAAAGGTCGGGTCCAATACCAATATTCCACAACAGTTCATAATAACATAATACAGGTAATAAAAGAGGTATCTTAGAAGTATGATGCTCAGCGCGTTCACAGTTCTAGAATAATGGGCATGCTTTTCAAGTATCTCACTAAAAACTCAAATCTTTTACCGAATATGCCAAAATACGAGTAAGTTTGAAAACTGTGATTTTTTCAAAAAATCCTTTCAACAATAAGTAACATGTTTCATTTTCAGATAGCATGAAGAAAGTACGTCTCTATGCCTACATGTCAAGATACAGGTAAAATCATAAATGTCCCAAAACTGGGTAGTAGAAGGAGATGTATCTCAAGTACGCATATCATATGTGATGCATCTCGATGATGAGCTCATGTACTCACACTCTCATAGTACTCAATCTAACTGTCTCGCATCTTCTCTCACTATGCTCAATGCTCAGCACACTCAATCACTCAGCGCTGTACAATACCCGCTATGGCGTGCAGCCCAATCGACATATATATAGTCGACTGCGCTCACTGGGGGTGTGCAGACTCCGAAGGGGCTCCTTCAGCCCAAGCGCTATATCGCTGCGGCGTGCAGCCTGATCCCATAAAATATAATCAATATATTAATGCGGCGTGCAGCCCGATCCCATAAAATGTAATCAATATAACATGCTGCGGCGTGCAGCCCGATCCCATAATATCACTATCACTCAGGCCCTCGACCTCACTCTGTCATCAATCTCTTCAGTCTTACTCACGGGCTCACAATGTCATGAAACTAGCCCGACAACAATGATATGATGTATCAGTATCACAAAAGCCCAAAATCCCAACCCGGGCCCGTACCTCGGAACCCGACAAAATTTATAAAATCCAACAACCCATTCAATTACGAGTCCAAACAAACATACTAGTTTTACTCAAATCCGACTCCAATTCAATGTTCAAAACTTAAAAATTCATATTATGAAACTTTAGGCCAAAACTCCCAATTTCCTCTTTAAAATTCACAATCCAGTTACCAAAAACGAAGGTAGATTAACAAAATATAATCGAAACCGAGTAGAGAACACTTACCCCAATCCTTGTGATGAAAATTGCTCCAAGAATCGCCTCAATCCGAGCTTGGAAGTGTTAAAATAAAGCCAAAATCGCGAACCCTTTTATTTATCATTCTGCTCAGCACTTTCGCACCTGCGGCACATTAGCCACTTCTGTGGCATCGCTTCTGCGACATAACCTCTGCTTCCAAGGAATCAGCTGAGGACTCAACCCTCGTACCTGCGGACAACATATGTGCTTCTGCGACATCGCAGGTGCGAGCCACCATCTGCACCTGTGAAATACCTCGCTCCAGCGCTCTATCACCTCGCACCTGCATATCCGCATATGCGCTCAAATCTCCGCTTCTGCGGTCTTTCTCACCCAGCACTCACCTCGCCTCTGCGACGCCTCTGTCGCTTCTGCGGCCATCGCACCTGTGCAAACCAGCCGCAGGTGCGATCACACCAGAACCAACAGCCTTCAGCAATGCACTATGCAACGAATGTGATCCGAACCTCGTCCGAAACTCATCCGAGCCACTCGGGATCCCGTCCGATTATACCAACAAGTCCTATAACATAACACGGACCTAATCGAGGCCTCAAATCACGCATAACAACATCAAAACGATGAATCACACCTAAAATCAAAAATCTATGAACTTTGAACTTTTAAATTTTATATCTTATGTCGAAACATATCAAATCAATCCGGAATGACTTGCAATTTCGCACACAAGTCATAAATGACATAATGAAACTATTCCAATTTTTGAAATTGGATACCGGCCCCGATATCAAAAAGTAAACCCCCCGATCAATCTTCCCAAAAATTCAACTTTCGCCATTTCAAGCCAAATTCCACTACGGACCTCCAAATAATTTTTTGGACACGCTCCTAAGTCCAAAATCACCCAACAGACCTATCGGAACCATCAAAACTCCATTTCGGGTTCAAATTCACAAAAAGTCAAACGTGGTCAACTCTCCCAATTTAAAGCTTCAATAATGAAATCCAGTCTTCCAATTCGATTTCGAATAATTTGAAAATCAAAACCGACGATTCACATAAGTCATAATACATCATACTGAGCTACTCATGCCCGTAAACTACCGAGCGAAGTGCAAATGCTCAAAACGACCGGTTGGGTGGTTACAGGGTTAGTATTAAAATAGTTTGGGATTTACTCTTTATTTATTATTTTTATCAGCCAGCTTAAGAACTGCAACTTGATTAGAACTAATATTTAAGCACGTTAGATTTTTTTGCTATTGAACTTGAAGTTTGATATAAATAGTACAGGGTTCACTCAACGAGCGACAAGGGTTGAGTGAAAATCACGTCGTGACAGAATTGTGTGAATGTTCTCGAATTGTGTGAATCTTTACGTTGAACTGAACTGTCTGAAACCAACTATTCAAGATTTGTTGCGTGGAGTGGGGCTGGTCAATATAAAATCTAAACTAATTGTGTGAATTCATAAATTGTGTGATACCAATTCTGTTCAAGAATTGTTGTGTGAGGCAAGACTAGTAAAAAAACATCTGAAACAAAGATTGGATGAATAATATCTACAATGTAGATGATTTGGGAAGTACAAAATGAGCTCAAATCCGACTATGGTTTGATGTTGGAAAAAAAAACCCGATCATATTTGGTTTGGTTTTAACTAACAAAAGTCAAACCAACACGACATTATATGTATAGAAATTTAAATATATTTAATACATAAAAATATTTATGGCAGTGTAGTTTATAAATATTTCTTAAGGTTTTTCATAGTTTTATTTTTTAACGTATTATTTCAAGCTTGGGCTTATAATTTTTGGATGTTCCAATAAGTTTTATAGTCCATAAATGTTATCAACTCAAATAAATCCTAAGCTAAAATCAAATCAATACTAATGCTAATAAAAGACATTCAATTCAATTGTACTATGAATGAAAATAGTGTTGGATATATTATTTTTAGTTTTTCCATGGTTTAGATAAAATGTATAACTTATTTTTCTTTTAGTGGTTAGTCATGTAAATTATAGTACTTATTAGTCATAATTTTAAAATATGTTTGTTTTCATTATGGCTTATAAATAATATTTATTTTATGAGATTTTATTATCTTTATTCTTGAATATTTTAGTACAATGCCATGACTCATCTCATATTTATATTATTTTATTGAAAAATACCTTATATAGTTCTGCCTTACTATGCTTAAAGAAATATTTGGAGCACAAGTTTTACATTTTGTGCTATGAAGACTTAATAAAAAAAACGAAAAAATCTGAACACCCGAAAATTCGAGAAAAATCAAGAATAAAAAATTTGACTTTTATTGGTTTGGTTTGGTATTTAGATTTAATAACCCGATAAAATTAATTTTGTTTGGTAATTAGAAAATCCGAACCGACTCATGTACACCCCTAGACTTAACCAGCTAAAGAAGCTGGATTTGAAGAGAATGTCAAGACCCGAAAATTCCACCTTCGAGACCGTGATGACGCCTAATATCTTACTTGCTAGGAAAGCCAACATTAGAATAATCTTAGCCACTTTTAAACAAATTAAATTAAACAGAAGTCCATTATTGAAATAAAGTGCGGAAAACCATAACAAACGAATTATCCAAATACATCCCCCAATCGAGTGTCACAAGTACACGAGCTACTAAAATAATACAAATAAAGGTCTGAATAAAATTCATACTATTTGAAAGATAATACTTAGCTAAGATAAGATAAAAAGGGACTTCAAAACTGCAGATACTATGTAGTTATTCTCAAGTCTCCTCTGGTAGCTGAATCCGAGCAAGTCTATGGTACACCGCTGGGAACAACTCCACAATCTGCACAAGAAGTACAGAGTATAGTATGAGTACAAACAACCTTATGTACTCCGTAAGTGTCTAGCCTAACCTCGACGAAGTTATGACGAGACTATGACAAAACACGTATGTAAACAACCTGTACAAGTATATACTAATACGAAGCAACAATAATACAATAAATAATAATTTATAATTTGGGAGGGAGCATGCAAAGGGGGTTGATATGATAATTTCAGCAGGAGAAGTATCACTTAGCAGCCAATTAATTCCTCAACAATAAAATGAGCAACTGATAAAATGAAAATGGCATGGCACCACCCTTCGTGATTTTACTCTCATTCTGATATCTGAACACTCGTTCTGATATGAGTTCAACAACATATAAATTATCAAATTCCGATGTGAAATGGACCTTCAAATCTTAGATTTCGTTTTCGGAAGATTTTATAAAAATCTGATTTTTCTTCCATAAATTCACGGATTCAGGATGCAAATGAGTATGGAATCATGAATTATAATCAATATATGATAAGGAACACTTACCCCAATATTTTCCTTCAAACATCTCCTGAAATTCGCCTCACTGGAGCTCTTAAAATCCAAAAATGGATAAAGATGGTCAACCCCTGAATTTATAGGTTCTGCTCAGGGCTTTTTGCACCTGTGACTAATTTAGCCATTTCTGCGGTCAAGCAGTTACTTCTGCGACCTCGGCCTCAACCCATGTCTGGTCGCTTCTGCAACCTCGGCCTCAACCCATGCTTGGTCGCGACATCGGACCATCTGCTCGCTTCTGCGACGTCAACCTCAACTCATGCCTGGTCGCGACCTCGGACCATCTGCTCGCTTCTGCGACCTCGGCCTCAACTTATGCCTGGTCGCGACCTCGGCCTCAACCCAAACCTACGAGCTAAATTCTGCAAGTGCGATTGCACCAGAAGGCTAAAATTTCCAGCAGCTGTTTAAGTCAAAATTTCGATCCGCTAGCCATCTGAAACTGACACGAGGCCCCCAGGACCTCAACCAAATACACAAACCAGTCCTAAAACATCATACAAACTTATTCGAAACCTCAAATTACATCAAACAATGCTAAAACCACGAATCATATCCCAATTCAAGCCTAATGAAACTAAGAACTTTCAACTTCTACATTCAACGCCGAACCCTATCAAATCAAGTACGATTGACCTCAAATTTTGCACACAAGTCATAAATGACATAACGGACCTATTCCAATTTTTAGAATCGAATTCCGACCTCGATATCAATAAAGTCTACTATGCCGTCAAACTTTGGAAATTTTTAGCCTTTAGATTTCTAGTTTTGTTAAATGGCGATAATTTGAGCTAGGGACCTCCGAATTCAATTACGAGCATACGCCCAAGTCCAAAATCATGATACAGACCTATAAGAGCTATCAAAAACACTGATCCGAGTCCGTTTGCTCAAAATGTTGACCAAAGTCAACTCTGTTGAGTTTTAAAGCACTATTTCACATTTTAATCCATTTTTCACATAAACATTTTCCGAAAAATTTTCCGAACTGTGCACGCAAGTTGAGGAATGCTGAATAATGATTTTCGAGGTCTCAGAAAAAAAGAATGAATATTTAAAATTAAAGATGACATATTGGGTCATCACATTATCCACCTCTAAAACAAATGTTTGTCCTCGAACAGAATTAGAAAATTACCTGAACTGGTGAAAAGATGTGGATATTTACTCCGCATGTCCGACTCGGAGTCCCAGGTAGATGCTTCAACTGGTTGACCTCTCCATCGGCCTCGAACTGATGGATAACTGTTAGACCTCAACTGTCGGACCTGTCGCGCTAGAATAGCTACCTGTTCCTCTTCGTAAGTCAAATCCTTGTCTAATTGGACTGAGCTGAAATCTAACACATGGGACGGATCGCCATGATATTTCCGGAGCATAAACACATGGAACACCGGATGAACCGCTGATAAACTAGGTGGTAATGCAAGCCTATAGGCTACTTCATCCACCCTTTTAAGAATTTCGAAGGGTCCTATATACCTAGGGCTCAACTTGCCCTTCTTTCCGAACCTCATTACACCTTTCATAGGTGAAACCCGGAGCAATACTCTTTCTCCAACCATGAAGGAAACATCACGAACTTTATGATCGGCATAACTCTTTTGCCTAGACTGAGCTGTGCGAAGTCGATCCTAAATAATCTTAACCTTATCCAAGGCATCATGTACCAAAAGGATACCCAACAACCGAGCCTCTCTCGGTTCATACCAGCCAACTGGTGAACGACATCGTATCTCGTATAATGCTTCATATGGAGCCATCTTAATGCTCGATTGGTAGCTGTTATTATAGACAAACTCCGCAAGTGGCAATAACTGATCCCAAGAACCTCCAAAGTCAATAACACAAGCACGAAGCATATCTTCAAATATCTGAACAGTGCGTTCTGACTGTCCGTCTATCTATGGATAAAATGCGGTACTCAACTCAACACGCGTGCCTAACTCATGATGTATAGCTCTCTAGAAGTGCGAGGTGAACTGCGTACCTCGATTCGAAATGATAGACATGGGCACACCGTGAAGGCGTACAATCTCGCGGATGTAAATCTCTCCTAACCGGTCTGAAGAATAGGTAACCGCTACTGGAATGAAATGTGCTGACTTGGTCAACTTGTCCACAATGACCCATGTTGCGTCGAACTTTCTCTGAGTCTGTGGAAGCCCAACAACAAAATCCATAGTGATACGCTCCAACTTTCACTCAGAAATTTCTAACTTCTGAAGCAAACCACCAGGTCTCTGATGCTCGTACTTGACTTGCTCGCAATTTAGACACCAAGCTACATATGCAACTGTATCCTTCTTCATTCTCCTCCACCAATAATGTTGCCACAAATCTTGATACATTTTTGGCAGCACCTGGATGAATAGAATACAGGGAACTGTGTGCCTCCTCAAGAATTAATTCACGATGTCCATCCACATTAGGCACACATATATGACCCGACATCCATAGAACTCCATCTTCCCCCATAGCATCCTGTTTGGCATCACCGTGCCACACCGTTTTCTTAAGGACAAGAAAAAGATGATCATCATACTACCCCTCTCTGATGCGCTCATATAAAGAAGACCGAGCGATGTGCAAGCTAGAACTCTACAGGGCTCTGAAACATCTAACCTCACGAACTGATTGGCCAAAGTTTGAACATCTACAGTTAACGGCCTCTCACCTACCGGAATATACGCAAGACTGTCCACACTCACAGCCTTTCTACTCAAGGACTCGGCTACCACATTAGCCTTTCCAGGGTGATACAAAATGGTTATATCATAGTCCTTCAACAACTCCAACCATCTTCTCTGCCTCAAATTGAGATCTTTTTGCTTGAACAAATACTGTAGGCTACGATGATCAGTGAATACCTCACATGAGACACCATAAAGGTAATGCCTCCAAATCATCATCACATGAACAATGGCTGCCAATTCTAAGTCATGAAAAAGATAATTCTTCTCGTGAACTTTCAACTGCCATGACGTATATGCAATCACCCTGCCATCTTGCATCAATATTGTACCAAGCCCAATGCGAGATGCATCATAATATACCGTATAAAATCCTGAACCTATGGGTAATACCAACACTGGCGTTGTAGTCAAAGCGGTCTTGAGCTTCTGAAAGCTCAACACACAATCGTCTGACCATCTGATTGGGGTACCCTTCTGGGTCAATTTGGTCAATGGAGATGCTATAGATAAAATCCCATCTACAAACCGACGATAATAACCTGCCAAACCCAGGAAACTCCAGATCTCTGTAGCTGAAGTAGGTCTAGGCCAATTCTGAATAGCCTCAATCTTCTTAGGATGCACTTTTATGCCCTATACATATACAACATGCCCCAAAAAGGCAACCGAGTCTAACAAAAATTCACATTTTGAAAATTTGGCATACAACTGATTATTTTTCAAAGTCTGAAGCACAATTCGAAGATGATGCTCATGCTCCTTTTGACTACTGGAGTAAATCAAGATATCATCAATGAATACAACCACAAAAGAATCCAAATAGGGTTTGAATACACGGTTCATCAAATCCATAAATGTTGCTGGGGAATTTGTTAGCCCAAATGACATCAGTAGGAATTCGTAATGCCCATACCGAGTCCGAAAAGATGTCTTTGGGATATAAGATGCCCTAATTTTCAATTGATGGTAACCAGACCTCAAATCGATCTTTGAAAACACCTTGGCACCCTGAAACTGATCGAATAAGTCATCAATTCTGGGCAACGGATATTTGTTTTTGATAGTGGCCTTGTTCAACTGCCGATAATCTATACACATCCACATAGAGCCATCGTTATTCTGTACAAATAACACTTACTCACCACAGAACGAGACGCTAGGTCTAATGAATCCCTGATCCAGCAAGTCTTGTAACTGCTCCTTCAATATTTTCAACTCCGGCGGGGCCATACGATATGGAGGAATAGAAATGGGCTGAGTGCCCAGAGCTAAATCAATACAGAATTCAATATCTCTTTCGGGTGGCATCCCCGACAGATCTGCAGGAAATACATCTTGAAATTCACGGACAACTGGAACTGAATCCAAAGAAGGAATTCCTGCGCTGGGATCGCGAATATAAGCCAAATAAGCTAGACGCCCTTTCTCCACCCTATGCCGAGCTTTCACATAAGAGATAACTTTGCTGATAGATTGGCTAAGAGTCCCTTTCCACTCTAGTCGAGATAACTCCGGCATGGCTAAGGTCACCGCTTTGGGGTGACAATCCAATAGAGCATGATAAGGTGACAGCCAATCCATACCCAAGATGACATCAAAATATACCATGTCAAGTAGTAGAAGATCCACGCTAGTCTCAAGACTCCCAATACTAACCACATATAAATGATAGACATGATCTACCACAACAAAATCTCCCACCGGTGTGGAGACACACACAGAAGCACTTAGAGAATCACGAGGCACAACCAGATATGAAGCAAAATAAGAGGACATATAGGAATAAGTAGATCGTGGATCAAATAGAACTGAAGCATCTCTATGGCAAACTGGAACAATACCTGTGATCACTACATTGGATGACTCGGCCTCAGGCCTAGCTGGAAAAGCATAAAATCGGGGCTAGGCCCCACCACTCTAAACTGCATCCCTAGGATGGCCTCTAACTGGCTGGCCTCCACATCTAACTGCCTGACCTCCATCTCTAGCTGCCTTACCCCTGCCCCTAGCTGGCTGGGCGGGTGGAAGAACAACTGGTGCTGGAATCATAGCTAGGGAACCTTGCTGGTGTGAACTGCCCGATGCCCGAGGGAAAAATTTAGTAATGGGTCTCGGATCACCATAAATATAGCAGGTCCTCGGCTGTTGTGACTGCTGACCTTGGAACTGCCCATGTCGACCCGGATAACCACTTTGATGACTCCAAATCAGAGGTGCATTAATAAGAGTTGGTGGTGCACTGTAAGCTTGCTGGTCGGAATGAGACACATGGGGCCGTGATCACCTGAAGCACTATAGGAAGCCTGGAGCGCTGATTGAAATGGCCTGGGAGGATGGCCTCTACCAAAATTACCTCCTGCCACCAGAGGAGGCACCACTGAACCCACCGAACTAACGAGGCCTCTTATCAGACCCTTATTCTCTTTCCTATGTGAGAACTATCTCGATCCTCCTCGTAACATTAGCAGCCGCCTGAAAGGAAATCTCACTTCATGTCTCCTTGGCCATCTGAAGCCTGATAGGGTGTGTGAGTCCCTCAATAAACCTCCTCACTCTCTCTACCTCGGTAGGTAGTAAAAGGATAGCATGACGGGCTAAATCCACAAAACAGGCCTCGTATTGAGTAATAGTCATACTGCCCTATTGTAGGCACTCAAATAGCCTACGGTAATCCTCTCTCAATGTGATAGGGAGGAAGTTCTTTAGAAATAGCCGTGATAACTTCTCCCAAGTCATTGCAGGCAACCCAGCTGGTTTGGTCAACATATTCTCTCCACCATCTCTTAGCGGATCCCGTCATTTGGAATACAGCAAAATCGACCCCATCGGTCTCAACTATGCCCAAGTTTCGCAATACCTCTTGGCAGCGGTCAAGATAATCATGTGGGTCCTCAGAAAGTGTACCACTGAAGTGAACTAGAAAGAGCTTAGTAAACTTATCCAGTCTCAATAAATCCTCAAAAGACATAGTGGGCCTATTACCAGCCTGTGCCGCAATAACTGGTTGAACTACCCCAACTGGCGGGGCTGCTGGAGCCTGATATTAGGGAGCTATCTACTCTGGAGTAGTAGTATTGGGAGTTTTTGCTCCTCCCCCATTTTGTGAGACAGCTGGTGCCACTGGAACTGTACCATTCTGGGCCACGCCCTCCATAAGACTTACCAAACATACTAGATCGTCCTGAAGCACTAGAGTAGATATGAATCCTTTCGGAACCTGAACTGGTCCAACCGGTACAGTCCGAACTGGAACCTCCTCCAGAAGATCAACCTGAGGTTCTACAACATGTGCTGCTGCTCGAGCTCTACACTGAGCTCTACCCCTGCCTCTACCTCGGCCTCTGGCACGACCTCTACCCCTGGTCATAGTTTCCACCGGGGGCTCTGGTCCCTGTCCATCGGTAGATGTATTATGTGTTCTCACCATTTGCGAGAGAATAAGAATAGAATGGTTCAATCATCGATGATAGAATAAAATAGCACGATAGAGTAAGAAAGAAGTGATATTGTTCCTAAACTTCATAGCCTCTGAAAGATAAGTACAAACGTCTTCGTACCGATCCTTTAGACTATATTAACCTTGCTCGTGACTCGTGAGACCTAGTAATATAGTGATATGATATCAACTTGTCACGACCCGAAATTCCCACCTTCGGGACCGTGATGGCGCCTAACATTTCACTTGCTAGGCAAGCCAACATTAGAATATTCTTAGCCATTTTTAAACAAAAGTCCATTACTGAAATTGCGGAAAACCATAACAAACGAATTATCCAAATACATCCCCTAATCTAGTGTCACAAGTGCACGAACTACTACAATAATACAAATAAAGGTCTGAATAAAGTTCAAGTTGTTTGAAAGATAATACACAGGTAAGATAAGATAGAATGGGACTTCAGAACCATGGACACTATGCAGTTATACCTCAAGTCGCCTCAAGTAGCTGAATCCGAGCAAGTCTATGGTACGCCACTGGGACCAACTCCAAAATCTAGACAAGAAGTGCAGAGTGTAGTATGAGTACAACCAACCCCATGTCCTCCGTAAGTGTCGAGCCTAACCTCGACAAAGTAGTGACGAGGCTATGAAAAAACATGTACATAAATAGCCTGTACAAGTATATACAAAAATGAAGCAACAATAATACAATGAATAACAATTTATAATTTGGGAGGGAACATGCGAAAGGGGTTGATATGATAATTTTAGCATGAGAAGTATCACTTAGCATCTAATTCATTCCTCAACAATAAAATGAGCAACTGATAAAATGAAAATGGCACGGCACCACCCTTCGTGCTTTTACTCTCATTCCTTCCATAATTCGATAAATAATTAACAATAATTAGCACGACATCACCCTTCGTGCTTTAACTCTCTTTTGGCACGGCATCACCCTTCTTGCTTTTATTCTCTCTAAAATTGGCACGGCATCACCCTTCGTGCGTTTACACTCTCTGAAAATGGCACGGCATCACCCTTCGTGCTTTTACACTTTTTCTTATAAATAATATAAATGGAATAGCATCAACCTTCGTGCTTTCATACTCTTTCTCACCATATTCAACAATAATTAAATCAATAAAAATTTTATGAATAGATAAAATAATCAATAATAATTACATAGGAATATCTTAATTAAATAAGTAATTATTCAAAATAAAATAAATTTCTCCCGCATGATTTGACTCAACCACAATGCATAAGTACTCGTCACCTCACATATACGTTGTACCCACATGTTAAATCACGTATCAAATAGACAAATAAATCATACTCCCTCAAGTCAAGGTTAAGCACGACACTTACCTAGATTTGCAACCAACTCAAGATTCCAATACACCTTTGCTTCGCGAATTCGTGTCCGAAAGCTTCAAATCTAGTCACAAACAATTCAATATATTCAACACAAATCGACCTCTGACTTGGCCGCCTCAAGCTCCTTCGCCAGTGTTTCTTGACCAGAGACCACCGAGCTTAGCTGAGACTGGAGCTCCTCTATCCTTTTGGCCTGTACCAAGGCCTTTTCCTTTGTAGCACGAAGCTGGACCTCAGCCGAAGCGTATTGTGCCCGGGCAGTCTCCTTTTCCAAGGACATGTGGTCCATGTTTCTTTTCCATTCTTCGGCCTCAGCTTTTACTGTATCCACCTCCGCCTGGAGCTGTTTGTTCTGGTCAAGTTACTTTTGAACCTTTGGGTTCGGACTGTTAGCTACTGTTTCTGACTCATCGTCACTAACTTCAAATACTCTTCTCACCTGATCGACCATGTCGTCATGCTCCTTCCGAACCGCTTCTAGCTCAACCTGGAGTTTCTAAATAAGAAGCTTGTAAGCATCCCTCTTCTTAGCAAGCTCCCGAGTCTCGGCCTCGTGAAGGTTTAACTATTCCCGATATCGGAGAAAAGTCTCGTGATGAAGCACCGAGGCCTACAAGCACAAAGAAAGATATTACGATTGTTTGTGACATAATCTAAGTATATAGTAAAGAGGCATTCGAAGTTACCCGATCTAACACATGTTGAGCTTCGTTGAACAGGCAGGGTGCTTCTACCTCGTCCATCTTGGTTTGATCGTCTTCGGTCACCAGGTACTGAAGATAACTGGAAACCCCCACGGGGCAGAGAGAACTTGGGCATCCTCCGGAATAGTCATAATAATTGACCGCTTCCGTCAGGATATACTCTCGGAGCTGGGAACCGGTTTACTAATTTCGGACTTGAAGAAGGTCCGCTGGCTCCCGAAGACGGTCTCTTTTTTGGGACCGGTAAGTCACTCAACCCGGTGACGTCCTCCGAAGCAGTAGAATCTAAGACATCGAGGAAGTTGTTGAGAGAGTTTGCTACCCCTTGGGGCCCTTCGCTAAGGTGACCTTTCGCGTCTGAGCCTTGTTGATCATGGAGTCGGTAAACTCAGAGAGATCTATCACTCCACGTGCATCCTTCGAGGCATTGTCCTCTGCCCGAGAAGCACCAGCCGTAGCCTCCTTATCGGCCTCGCTAACTTGAGGCAAAATAGCCTCGCCCCTCTCTGGTTCCGAGGCCTAGCTCGGCCACTGACTCTCCATCGCCCCCCATGATTTGGGGCAATTCGATGCCGCCTCTCTCTGATTTAGGGCCCGCTCATCCCTCAGACTGCAACTGCACGTGGGCCACCAGTTCAGAGGCTTCTTCTTCTATTTCTTCTTCTTCTTTTTCTTTGGACTCATCCCTCAACCGGTGGAGTGAGTCCGATGGAAGCTCTCGGGCGCTGGTACTTTCTTTGGATTTGCACACCATTCTCCTCCTCGGTTTCTTCTCGGAGCTCGGAGAGTTCAGAGCCCTTTTTCTTTTCTTCTCTTTATCTTGCCTCAGAGCAGATGGTTCGGGGAGAATATCTTCATCACCGGATGGGGACCTCATTGCAACATCTTTGGGAAGACCTGCAAAGGAAAAGGAAGTGAGAACGGGAGCAACATGAAACTTAAGTGTTATCCACACAGGAGAGGAATGTCACCGTGAGAACGGGCCTCCCACCGACCCTTCGAAAGTTCGCGCCATGCGCTCTCGAAATATGGCTTCTGCGACACGATGCCCTCAACCCATTCCTTGAGTTGAGGAACTGCATCTGGCATCCGAGCAATAGCTGCATCACCGCAAAACATCGATGAGAAGGGAGGAAAAGGAAAAGCGATAAAAGAAATCTTAAAGGCAAGGTTATACTTACGTTTCATGTTCCATTTATCAGGAAACAACATATCCTCGACCGGGATTAAATTCGAGGTATTCACTCGAACGAATCCGCTTAACTAGCCTCGGTCCCCATCCTCATCGATGCTCAAGAATGAGGCCTTACTGTCCCGACGGGGAAGTTTTATTAATCCCCCTCGATAGAGTCGGGGACTATACAGACCCATAAGATGATCGATGGTGAAGGGATACCCCTCGATTTTGTTTAAGAAGAAGCGGAGGAGGATTACTATCCTCCAGAAAGAAGGATGAATTTGACCGAGGGTCACCTCTTACCTCTTAGAGAAGGCGATGATGACCGGATCCAAGGGGCCCAACGTGAATGGATAAGTGTAAACACTTAAAAATCCCTCCACATGGGTAGTAATTGCTTCTTCGGCCGTAGGAACCACCACATGCTTATCGGCCCAGTTGCAATCCTCCTTGACCTTGGAGAGGAAGCTATCGGTGACCGAGCATATATATCTCGAGCCGGTTCACACCGACCTGGTACCGAGGAGGGTTTCTCGACCTTGAAATCAGCTCCGGTCGGGCACCCCGTAGGAACGGACATCTTAAGGGGAGGTTCCGATGTCCGTTCCTCAGTAGCAGTAGATGAAACGTTTTCCTCTTCATCCGGTCGTGAGGCAGAGGGAGTTTTTTTTTGGGGAACGAATTTTGAGGTCTTTGCCATTTTTTGGAAAATGAAGGAAAAAGAGGAAGTTAAAAGAGTATTCTTGATGTTTTGGGATGAAAAAACAGACGTTCTTATAAAAGGATTTCAGAGTAACTAGAAAATTGATGCTTAAGAGTGTTGAAATTTCTAAGGTACGAGGGCACAAGGTTTTAAAGTAAAGTTTGAATGAATTAATGAGGGGGTATTTATAGTTTCTCAGCGACTGTTTACATCTGGGAGTGGCCGACCGGCAACTGACAGGCATTTAATACCATTAAGACTTGACTGACGAGACATTTCGACTGTTTTATCGTTTCTGTCACAAAATATTGAAGTCAGGACCGGAAGTTCATGTCGTCTCTCATCGTCTACTCTCCGAAAAATGAGAAAACTATCTGTGTACGGCCTAAGTTGAGCTCGACTACAATTTGGTAGATTAGGCTTGGAACGTGGCGACCACGGACTAGAGGTCGACCTCGAGTCTCACCGAGCTAGAACCCGAGGTTGGGAGACCTGCCTTCTAGGAACGTTGAGTCCGGCATCGACCTTAGCCTTGAGCGAGCTCGGAAATAACTAACAGAAGACCGAAATATCCGCGACCGGGCGGATATTACGGCGAAAATCTCGGCGCATATCGGTGAGGAGCCGGCAACTAGCAAATCAAGAGATCTTTTACCTTTTATAGAAATGTACCTAGAGTAGGACTCCTCTACTATATAAAGGGGGTCTGATAATTTATTCAACACATTGTAACATGCATTAAAAAATAATACATTATTATTTCTATTTTTTTTATTATCTTGTCATTCTGTCCCGACATCGATAAAAGCATTTCCGACTCGAGGGTGACTAACCTTCAAGGCTAAGATTGTTCAACTCGTGTGATTTGCATTTACTTTTTCATCGCTTATTTCAATTTTAATCTAATTTTTTATTTTGTATCAAGTTAGATAACGTATCCTTACAACCACATACAAATTTAATTGTTATCCGAATTTGAGGGTAAACCACAAGACCCTTTCTTCCAAATATTACAAGGATGTTTGGTTCTCAAACAAAACAAAACACGACAACACAAAACCAGCTAGCAAGAACAAAACAAGATCCAGATCAAGAGGCAAAATATATAGAAGCCTAAGAAAAACAATTAGAAGCCTATGAGATCCTAAAACCCCATTTGGAAGCATATTGGACGAACTCACTAATCTCATCTTCGTTAATATATCCATCTCCATTTTTATCTGAAAAACGAAGGGCTTTTCCAGCTTTCCAACGGCAAAAATGCAAACCCATATCTTTAAAAGCTAACCTGAGTTCTTGCTTCCTAAGTTTCCCATCTCCATTCTTATCATATTTCTTGAGCATACCCTTCACTTGCTCTTCACTAAGTGTAAGGCCTACACCTGTACGCTAATCCAAAGATAAAAACTCTAACCTTACAGTACCCCCTTCACAAATAGTTGTAAATTGTAAAGCATATAAAAGAATATGACAGCATCTACCAAAGTAAATAGCGTGGATTGAAAAAAAAAAAAAAAAAAAAAAACTCCTTTCATGTAAATATATGTAGATTGAATTGCACGTTAGACCATATTAGAATCGACATGAAATTATAGAGGTTTCCGCGGTCGCTAAATCAATTTATCTGTTTATTTATTGATAAGATTGAGTTGCTTCATCAATTTTTCTATAAGACGCATGCACAATTTTTGTCCAAGTAAATTATTTTTCCTGTGAACATAGATGCTCTAGCAAATATTGAACTTTGAATTCAGAAGAAAAAAAACAATAAGAACAATTAAAGAAAGTATTAATAGCTTCTTGTCAACATACTGAATTTTCTTATCCTATCAACATAGAGTCTTTAGAAAAATCAAACTATTGAATAAAAGCTAAAAGCTTAAAGATTGTATATGGATCTTACCTCGCAATGAACAAAACATACTGTTCGTAAAAAAAATTTCGTAGTCCGAAAAATAAACTGTAACAAAAATAATATGAAGAAAAAGAGATTTTATTGATAAATATTTGTGAGTACATTTCTATGTATCCCTTAATTCTCATCTCTAACATTCTCTGTGATTCGAGGGCTTGAGAAGTGTCTTTCTCGAATGTAGGACGAAGAAGACCTCCTTGTGATGTATTTAATCGCCAAGAACGCCGAGCAGCACTTTGTTGTTACGGGTTGATCTCCGGGAAGAACTCCGTAGATCACTTCTTTGTTGAAGAACTATGCACTTGATGATTGATCTTTCTGTTTGTGGATGCCTTCACCAATTGCGGAATGTTCTTCTCCAACTCTGAATGTCTTGAGAGTTATGTAACCCCTCTATTTATAGTTGTAGAGGATGGATAGTCTAGCTACACATAAACTCTCTTGCTTGATTCTGATTGGCCCTTGTCATTCTAGCCACTTGGCGACCTGTGGTTGGTTCTTGCTTTTTGACTTGGATTGCCACATCATTTAACACGTGGCGTCATCTTTTTGACTTGTAGTTTGACTAGATATGCCATGTCACTTGACACATGGCATGAGTCTGGGCTTTAAGATGAAATGAACCTTGGGCTTGAAAATAATAAAATGGACTAATTTAACGTGTAAAGCCCAAATTAATTATTTAACCCAATTGAATTTAATCCAAATTTTGTATGGTAGTCCCAATAAATTTTATATGCCTACAGATGCCCCCTACTTCAAGGCTTGTCGGGATGTAGACTTGCCGAAATCAAAGAAGAGACTTGAAGTACCCATGAATCATTTAGTCAAATGGTCCGATGTAACAAAGTTAACCATCTTGGTTTTTTTTTCCATGTTAGAGAAGAATTTAGTTGCGCCAATTGCCTTTGGCAAATACCATGATCACCACGTTGCAGCCTTAATGTTAGCTTGCAATGCAAATTAATAACCATCAACGTAGAGCTAAGCAGTGGTATTACCAAATTTCTAAAATAACTTGGCTCGTCGATCGGCTAAGTGTATTTTTTGTTCCATGAAACACTTGGTCGTCATTCCTTCTATGGAAAGAACATGTATGGACTTAAAATAAATAAGTCAAACCCATTTTACATAGGACCAAGTAAAGACTTAGCAAATTTGGTATGAATTCTCCAGCACTTCGACATTAAACAAGGATTTGTAATTTCTTTTTTACCAAACATATTATAAAAGTGTTGGAATTTGTTTCCATGTTTGAAATCCTTGTTCAACAAGTTATGATTGTTTCTGTTGAAAACGTATCAAGGGCACCGCCTTTAAGAATCTATATAAAAGGTCATGCTTAACATAACTTATTTTCAGACGTGGTCATACCTCCAGCCTCATTGTATTAACCAACAGGCAGCAGCTAGCAATTAGCTTTTCTTATGCTTTAGTTAAGTCGGACGTCTCCCGTTAGTCCGACAGCTTGGTGCACTTACAAAAAATAATTCACATCTTGTCATAGGAGTATCCAAAACTAAATCCGTTTGATCCTCCAAAAAGTAGACACTTAAGGAAAGACACGTTCAAAAACCGAGGCTAAATTCGCTTTGTACTATCCCATGTGACCTTCTTAAACTTGGTTCCAAGTTCTGTCGCGTTTGATATTTCGGCTTTGCACGTCTTTACAAAAAACTTCATATCTTGGTGTAGGAATGTAGAAATCATGAGCGGTTTACTGCTACAGAAACTAGACTCAGAGTACCGCAACATACCAAAAATTTCGATTTAAATTCGCATTGTATTATCCCAAGTGAGCTTCCTAAACTAGGTCCAAGTTCTATTGCGCTAGACATTTCAGCTTTGCATGCTCTTGCTAAAAAAATGCATATCTTAAGATAGGAGCATCCGAACTACGAGTTGTTTACACCGTTGGTAAGAAGCTCGATGAGATACAACATCTATAAAAGTCGAAGCTCCAGCCCCTTTGATCCAAATGCAACCAATCTTTGATTAATCAAGCGCCGAAATCGCGATGATTGTTCGTGCAACATACTTCTTTTTTTTTTTTTTTGTTGTTACAGGCTTGGAGAAGATATACATGGCGAGTTCTCCAATCTGCA